>NW_015161410.1:1482770-1484917 GCF_001447785.1 Gekko japonicus
CAGCTGGGATGGTAAAAACATACTTTGATACAAGGACCTGATGGCGACAGAGTCTTTTCTTCATTTCAGAGGAGATGAATGTTTTGTCTTGCCTCATCCTATGTTATGAAATATGTTTGTGTAAAAAACAGGGGGGTGATGGAAGAGAGACCCCCCCCATCATTTCCAAATTCCTCTGATAAGAAAATTCTGTTTCTGAAGAATATATTTAATTAAGGTCTTAGTTGCTATAGATGATCAGAATCAAGCTTATATCTTTGTGCCAGTTTGGTTAGTCTTCAGAGAAGGAGTTGGTTAAGAGTGGGTTTCTCAAAGGCTTAAAGGGTCAAATAAGGACCTTCTCACATGGAGTTGGCAGCATGGCAGCAGTATGGCTTTTTCCTGGTCCACTCAGGGAACTTAAAGACTCCATGCTTTAATTGTTCCCCACCCCAGTATTTCCATTTTCTGGAGTCATGTGGGAAAGGAACTGTGATGCAGTGGTTCCCACACCATCAACATAATGTGAGAAAGAGGTCCTAGGTATGTGTTTGCAATGGGCTTTTCTAAACTATAGGTATAACCCTCATGGGAACTAAGACCTTAATTAGAAGGGATGGACAGGCGTTGTGGAGCAGTAAGTGAGAATTTTTAATTTGTCAGTAATGTTTAAATTTGACCTCACTGAGATTTATGTCAATTAAATGTCTATAATTTCGATAGTACTCAACATGTCTAAATCCTGATGAACTATTTTTTATTAAGATCTCCAGTTAATTAACCTCCATGATAACCTCACATAGGCAACGGTTAAGTTTCCAGGACTACCACTAAGTTCCGTGGTCTCTTGCAACAGAAATCTTGCACTTCAAAAAACTAAAATGAGCAACTTGCTTAATTTCATATTAGCATCTGCACAACAAACTCAATGTGGAAATGGTTGTGGAGACCACCTAGAATTCTTACAACCTTCCTGAAGCAGCATGTATTTTTTCTTCTGGGAAGGAAGATGCAATAAAACAGCAGTTCTCTCACATATCTCGTAGCAAAAATTCAGGCACACTAAAACCACATCAAATATTATTTAATTGTCAAAAAAGAGTGAAAGAGAACAGGAATGTAAGTTTTGGCCAAGGGCAGTCATATGTATGCCTCCCCAGCTAAAATCAAATGCTACCCAGAGTTTGGTGGTATATTTTATTCATCCCCACTATTAAAAACATAAACAGGTGTTGCCAGTCACAGGTCCCTAAGACAGAATGGCAGAAGTGCAGCAAATGCTCCATGCTCCTGCAGATCTGTCTGTACAGGACATGTGAAAAAGACTTGTATCTCCCATCTGGTGTTATCAATATGTGGGGAGGCACATAATACATTATATGGAATGGGATAGTGTACATTCTTTCATAATGGTTGAAAGACATACATCAGTAGTTTCCCCCATAAACTGTGGGGCCCTGGCTGTTGGTGTGATGTCAGGATTGTGCTAGGATGTGTTGAGGTAGACACCCTTCTGCAGTTGGATTTTGTTTGCTACAGTGAATGCCATCTCCCATTCCTTATACTCTTTGGGTTAGATCCTACCATGCTGCTTAGTGAAAGTCTGTATCTTCCTCCAGCCTAAGGAGGCCTTCTACCAGTAGACGCCCTTCTCTGTCATAGGAAGGCAACACTGTTAACTCATTGGAGTGGTAGGATCCAACCCACTGTGTCAACCTATACTTTGGATACAAGCGGGCAACAAATCGGGAGCATTCATGTGATGGCAACAGTATTTTATTTAAGATGCAGTGCTTGTGAGAAATAAAACAGCTAGTTTCCACTATGTGTGTGTACTGGCTTGCAGGCTCTGAGTACCAAGTTTCAGAAGTCAGGCAGGGGTGGGGTCATGCAGTCCAAAGTCAGGGTTCCAGAAGTTAGGTTTGGCAAGGTTGTTTAGTCCAAGATCAGCCTTCCAAGAATTAGGCAAGGCAGAGTTGGTGGCTGAGCATCTATTGTATGCATTGCATCCATGCCTAACAGCCTATCTTGGCTGGTTTTTATAGACCCATGCTTAAGGGTCATGCTTGTAGCCAGCTTCTCAGAAGTAACCCTGCAACTACTCATCTTTTCATCAGCAAGCAGCTGGCATCGGGCCAGGAGGTGTGCACCCTGCCTTCTTGCCTGTT
>NW_015161410.1:1485120-1499950 GCF_001447785.1 Gekko japonicus
CTCTTCTCCTGAGGAGTCCTCGCTATTGCTGAGCCCTGGCTGACCCATGATACCGTGATTTGTTTTGCCAACAATGAAATCTTATTTCATTGGTTTTAGAAGGCCAGGGGTTGTTAATTCTGTTTTCTGTCTTTGTCAACTATTGCAGTTTTAAGAATTCATTCCTCTAGGACAAGCTTATGGTTGTCTTTGTCTGTGGGCAGATGATTAATTAAAATTGTCCATCTCATAGGAGAAAGGCTTGATGTCTCTGAGGCAAGTTAGCATAGTTTGATTGGCAGGAACAGTAAAAACGCATGGTCCTATGTGTGTGTCTCCGCTGTGTGATTTGTATGTAAGGGATGCAGTGTTTAAGCAAAGGCACTCTTCATTTGTTGAAAATTTTGTTTAGTTGTCATCCGGTGTAATGTATGGATGTCAATCACTCTGATATTATGGACTTAATTATGTACTTAACACTGTGCCAGGGCTGGCAGTACCATTTCATTTGAGCCTGGCGGAAGAAAAGCGGGGACTAAGAAGGTAAACAAGGTCCTTGCGGGAAGTACATGAGCCCTTAAGTCTGAGAAGTGAGCCAGGCCAGAATGTAGTGTTTTCTTTATGGGCCAGGTGAAGTCCAATGGGTCCCTTCTGTCACTTGATTGCTGAGTCAGTGGACCACAGTACCTCCTACTGACCATCTGAAATAAAGGTGCCCAAGTACATTCTGTCGCCTGATCAGCTGCCATAGTGAAACAGAGAGTGAGATATAGCTGGCAGAGTCCCTGGTTTGTGCCATATTTCTGTGTCCTCTTATTCTGTTAAGGACACTTTTCTTCAATTTAGACCCATGATGAATTACTGCAGAATGGGGATGTAATAAATGAGAATACCCCACCCCCGAAGAAACTGTAACCTGCTAGAAGTTGGAGGGGGCCTCTTCTTTTTGTTTTCTTTTCTAGTTCTCTCAGCTGCTCCCAACCTTCCAAAGGCAATGGGCATGCTCAGTCCTCATTGGACCATTTGAAGAGGATCATTTTGAATTTACAGAATAATATTTTTCTGCATATCAGCTCCAGCTGGTTCACCAGCTAAAGCAGTTCCTCAGAAATCATGATCTTACCACAGTGATCCATTTTCTGATCGCATCCTTTGTAGATTACTGTAGTGTAATGTGCTCTATGTGGGGCTGCCTTTGAAAATGATTTGGAAAATTCATTTGGTCCAAAATATAGCAGCCAGGCTGCCAGGGATTGGTTACAGGGATTGTATTGCTCCTGTGCTGAAAGATCTGCACTAGCTACCCATCTGTTTCCAGGCACAATTTGAAGTGCTGGTTGTTAACTCTAAGTCCCTAAATAGCTAGGGGCCAGGGTACCTAAAGGACAGTCTCCTTCCATACTATTTAGCCTGCCAGTTAACATCTGCCTCTCAGGCCCTGCTCTCTGTGTCCCAACATTCTGAGGTGAGATGAGTCAGGTAGGGACTAGAGATGGGGCATTTTCTGTAATAGTACTTTGCCTTGGGAATGCCCCCTCTTCTATGGTTGCCAACCTCCAGGGGGGGGGCTGGAGACCTCCCGCTTTTACAGCTGATCTCCAGCTGACAGAGATCAGCTCCCCTGGAGAAAATGGCTGCTTTGAAGGGTTGACGCTGTGTCAGGGGTGGCCAAACTTGCTTCATGTAAGAGCCACATAGAATAAATGTCAGATGTTTGAGAGCCACAAGACATGAACAAATACCACACAAACGGTTTTATTGGAAAATATGCAAATTTGCTTTTTATTAACATTAAATGAGACTGCCAAAAAGAAAAAAACTAAAAGGGGTAAAAGCAGATATTGATAATTATAATTATTTATCAAATAATATTTATTTGTCTAAGAGAGAGAGGCCGAAAGAATGAAAGAGGTGGAAGGAAAGAGAGAAAAGATAGAGAAACAAAGAAAGTAAATAAGAACATAAGAACATAAGAGACGCCAATGTTGGATCAGGCCAAAGGCCCATCCAGTCCAACACTCTGTATCACACAGTGGCCAGAATATCACAATCAGTAAGAAATCTACCTAAGCTTACCCCTGTACCTTTACCTAGCACAAAAGCAGGGGCAAATTGATCATGTCGTGGTGCTGGATGAAAAGTACTGGGATCATTCGGACTGATTTTGCTGACATATTTTCTAAAAAGAATATGTCATGTCATATGACCTGAAGATTAATGTCTAACAGTAGCAAAGTAGCATTCACAAAGGGATATTAGACGTCCCACCAATGCAATAATATTACCTTGATAGGTCATGGGGAAATAATAACCCTCCTTTCTATTCATAATATGAACAAGGGTTTGCTGCTATACTACTATTAAGTATGTTCTAAGGTGCCAACCAGGATAGGGGTGAAACTAAGACTGAGAAATAAAGCAGGGGGAAATGAATAGGGTTGCCAACCTCCACGTGGGGCCTGGGGGATCTCCCGCTGTTGCAATGGATCTCCAGCTGACAGAGATCAGCTCCCCTGGAGAAAATGGCTGCTTTGTAGGGTGGGCTCCGTGGCATTGAGCCATACTAAGGCCCCTCCCCTCCCCTCCCCAAACCCCACCTTCTCCCAGATCCACCCTCAAAGTCTCCAAGTATTTTCTAACCCAGACCTGGCAACCCTACCCTCTTGAGGCTCACATGAGTCTTCCTTTACTTCCTTTTAGGTGCCTGGCTAAAACACATCCTTTTATGCAGGCTTTTAATTAGGGGTTTTTAACTTAACGGCTTTTCAATGGCCTGCTTCTGTTTTATGGATAATTTTTTATTTATGCTGATCTGTTTTAATACTCTGGTTTCTTATTGTAAGCCACCACGAGCAGTACTCCGAAGAGGCGGCACAGAAATAGTCCAAATAAATAAGAACCTTACCAACAACTCCAGCAAAAGGTTTCTCCCTAGGAGCATCTCTGTTTGCTGCAGCTCTTGATCCAGCCACCCATCTGAAAGCCAAACTGCCTGTTGGTTTCTCTCTCAACAGTTTGCGGGTGCCTTTTCCAGCCTTGTTCTTATTTTCTTTTCTTTGCTTCTTCTAGAATACTGAACAAAGCCAGTCACAAATGCCCAAGGAAACGGTAAGAGCTTTGCCTTTGACGTGTCAAGAACAGTCTGAGACAATTCTTTTTTTAAAGAAATATATATATGTATTAATAATGTCGGAGCACTCCATCGATGGGAGGTTCTGCAGGCAACTCCATTCACTGTATATGCTGTAGGTGGCTCTCTCCAGCCTTACATTGCATTGCATTTCATTTGTCACACTCAGCTCATATGCAATTCACTATCTGCAAGGAACGGTAATTTGTGTCTCTAACTGGGGCACACACAAACAAACAAATTGATTTGAAGGCAGGAAAAAAAATAAGGTCTTCAGTTACTAAAGCCTGAGAAAGTTTTAATGCTTGAATCTGAAACAAAAGCCGGTTTCTCCGGTATAAGCTGACACCGTAGCTCCTTGCTCCTGCTGGAACTGTCATTCCTTGCCGTAACCTATTTTTAAAGCAGCTGCAATGTAATTTAAGGATGGCATATCAGATTTACTTTGGAGTGGGATGGAGCAGGTCTGCATAAAGGGGCAGTGCAGAGCTTTTTGGAGCATCCTTTGAATGGTCCTGATAAAGATATCAGATATACGCAGCTAAAAAAAAGTAGGCTGGTTATTTTTCCTTTTAGAAGTGAATCTTCATCTGAATAACCATTGCACAACACAATCCTGTTTACTTTTCATTACATCTTTCGTAACGTCTTCACCTCTGGAAGAATAATGGATAAAAATAGCGAGGGGAGTGCTTTAACTGAAAATAACAGCTAAAGCAGGAAGTGGGGATTTTCAGGCTTGTCCAGCAATATTGCTTTTATGTCAGGTTTTCAAGTAATGGTCCTCAATAGGGTGCCCATGGATGGACACTGGGGTATCAAGTAATGTGTTTCTTGGCAACCACTAACTGCTTCCCATCTCTTCCCTAAAGCTAATGTTGACTTTTCTGAACTTCATTAGAGTAGGGAGTGCTTCAGAAGAGCTCCCAAGGCATTCCCTCTGAGTCTGCAGGAGGTACCAGTTTGTAAACAGCTGGCTTCCATTGTGAAATCTTGCAAAATTTTATGGTTGAACCCAGCGTCCCCCATGGCAGCCATTTGTATTGTGGCACTCAATATCTGTTCTTCCGAAACATCTTCCCTTAAAACAATGACCTTCAGCGTGTGCGTTGGGAACCTCAGGTAGGCTCAATCAGTCCCACTTGGTTTGTGACACTGTACAGAGCCACACTTTTCTTTTTGCTGCTGCTGCTGCTGCTTCTTGGAAGAGAAGAGAACCAGTTTTGGTGTAGTGGTTAAGAGTCTTCTTGGAAGAGAAGAGAGCCAGTTTTCGTGTAGTGGTTAAGAGCAGCACTCTAATCTGGGAGAACCGGCTTTGATTCCCCACTGTTCCACATGAAGCCAGCTGGGTAACCTTGGGTCAGTCACAGTTCTCTCAAGAGCAGTTCTCTCAGAGCTCTCTCAGCCCCACCTACCTTACAGGGTGTCTGTTGTGGGGAGAGGAAGGGAAGGAGATTGTAAGCTGCTCTGAGACTCTGAGTGAAGGGCAGGGTATAAATCCAACTCCTCCTCCTCCTTCCAGCACAGAATCCCCCTCCCCATGTGAGGTCATAACTTTTTCTTCCCTTCTTCCTCTCATGTAACTTGGATGTTACATGACTTCCTGTCATGTGTTTTCAACTCAGTGGGTCCCATGCTGCTACCAGGGAGTTAAAGGGGGGGGGGGGTCCTGGGTCTAGGAAGGTTGAAGATTACTCTCCTAAGGGACATCTCTCACACCAGGACCCCTTTAAGGTAGACTTAATGCAAAGATAGCTGGTGGGGTTCCAGCTGAGATTTATTTGCAGCATGTGGGAAGAGTAATACACGGTATGTAGACAGCCCTGATCAGAATCCTCTTCCCTGAGTAAAATGTGTAATCCCATAAGGGATTACATGTTCAAAGGCCTTTTGCATGGCTATGAATTTCATAGTATTCCTTTGTATTAAAAATTTGATTATGTTTCCATTTTGAGCCAGGCTTCTTTAAAATTGTTCAGAAATCAACCGTTCTTTCATTGTGACATAGAGGAGTGTGCAGAGGTATGTTAGCGTGAATGTTAGCGGAGGAGAGGAATCGGGTGGCATGTGTTTCCTTCAACTTTTCTGCATTTCAGAATTTCATCAGCAGAAAATCAATAGCACGGGCTTGTCTGTAGTATTTTGCGTGTTGACTTTGACTGCCTTTTCCCCTCTGTGCCTGGTTCTGCATCATTCCCCATTTAGTTCTCCTCTCTCTAGTTGTCAGACGCTTCAGTTTCTTGCTCCTGCTGCTCCTGTGTTTTTGTTTTTGTTTTTTTGCACTACTTCTGGTCTCTGTTGTGCTGTTGTTTTGTGAGTTCAGTGAGTTTGGCTGTCATGGGGCTGACAGTGGAAGAAAGCAAAGTGGGAAGAGTAGTGATAAGAGCTCAGGGAGAATAATGGGAGGCGGGTGAAGTTGAGAAAACAAAATTAGGATCTCTAGACTTGAAACAGCAAATGGTTAGAGACTGAGGTGAAACTGCCTGTTCAGGAGGATTCTGCCTTACCAGTTAGAGAAAGGAACCAGTCCCCAAGCAAGCTAGCTGTGAATTCCTCCCCATCCCCAGTACAATCAATGCCCAGTTAGTATTATTTGATGTGTCAGGTTTAGATGCATTTCTTCCTGCAAAGTGCTTCCGATCCAGGGATACTGCATTTTCTCAGCATTCTAACAGCAATATGGCTTATTTATTAAAATATTTTTGCCCCTGTCTTTCCGCACATGTCTGGGACCCTCAAGGTAGCTAACGCTCCACCATAAAGCAGTAAAATGCCAGCAGCATAGAAGTAAAATAAAAAGTAACTTTACAACATCAATCAAACGTGAAAACAGCAATCTTTTTTTAAAAAAAATAAAGAAGATCAACAGCAGCATATTTATTTATTTAAAATATTTATATGCCCTTCTTTCTCCCAGGCATCCCCCAATCCAAGGCTGGTTAACAATAATATAAAACAATTTGATAAAACAAACATTAAAATGCCACATTGAGAGCAACATGCTACCCTAATAGCCAGGTATGGAAAACATATGAAAAACTTAGATGCCATTAATGGCTACTTAGGCCAACAGCAGGATGAGAAGGCGTTGTCACTAAAGAGGGAGCTGATTGAACCTCCCAGCATGGAGAATTCCAAAGACTGGGTGTCACTACTAAAAAGGCCCTAACTTTGATTCCTGTCCAGTGTGATGGGACACAAAGCAGGAATTTTTTGACAACTTGAACACTGATGTGTTGGCATGCCAGCTATGTTAGTGCATTGTGTGGAATGTGATTGCATATGTATTATGGGCAAAAAACAGGATAGTGCCTGTAACATCACTTTAATGAGCAGTGCAGGCCTGTTATAGTATCGTTTTCCGATTGCTTGAATCACAAGGACCACTGGTTGAAGGCGGGAACTTTAAACTCTTTTTACCAACCAGGACATTTCTGGTCCTGGGAATCAGATGATCACAGACAGCCAACCCCCCCTCCCTCTCAATCTAACCTCCATCATGGGGTTGCTGTGAGGGCAACATGGAGGAGGGGAAGAATCACATTTGTTACTCTGAACTCTGTGGAGGAAGGGTGGGATAAAAAATTTTTAGGTAGAAGGATATTAGCATATTCTAGGAAAGCATAGCCAGCACCTTCCGGCTTTGACGTCTAGTCAGCTTCATGATCCCCATATGGCAGTTCTGAATTCTCTGTTTTATGAATCCCTACCCTAAATGGAGCAGATGCACCTTCTGCTAAGTGTGGTGATTATTTTGATATGAAAGAGATTGACTGAGGAATGAAAACCGGTAATTTGTCATTACATTCCTGTTTCTGAGGATAATTATCTTAATCTTGTTACTTTGCATAGAAATAAATTGTTAATTATGATAGGAGAAACATCTGCTAATTAACCTTTGCCCTTCTCCTCAAAAGTCAATAGAACTAGGCTGGTATTGTGCGTTTTGAATGATATTCCCTCCCTCTGTTTGTTTTTTCTTATCCCAATACTGTTTGTGACCCCGCATAGCAGTTCCACCTGAAGGGATTTGCACTGTTTGTCCCCCCACCCCGCTTGGATTCTTTGATAGGAAGAATGTGGGAATATGTGACCACTTTTTTTAAAAAAATGAAAGCAATGCAACAGAAGAAATAGGTTACCAACAACAACAGGAATAGATTAACAACAACAGCAGCAACATTTCTGTGCTGCCATTTCACCCAAGTAGGGTCCCCAAATTAGGGAACCAGGCTGAGATGTTTTTCCAAGGATGTAGGTGTGACTTTCAGAGAACCTGATATCCCCCTGCTCTCCTTATATTTATTCCTAAGCCATCCTGTTGTGTTCTCATTGCTACCATTGTGTAGTTTACACAGTGTGTAGTTCAGTGGTAGATTGTGTCTTCACTGTTGTTTGCACAATGAAGCTGCTTCTTCTCTAGAGGGGCACCAAAAGAGGACAAAGTGATAAGAAGTTTCTTTGTGTTAGTGTCCCCCAAACCAGATAAAGCCCACTCCTTCTCCCCTTCGTATAGCAGGCTTCACCTGCCTTTGCCCCAAACGTGTTTCAGTACTCTGAGACTTGGAAGATTAAGTCCTTCCTTTAGTATCTGCTGATCCTGTCATCAGAGCGAGAGAGTCCAACTCTATCCTCACCCTTTCGTCTCTGTCTGAACAGGTTATCTTTGGGCCAGTCATTCTCAGCCTAACCTACTTCATGGGGTTTTTGTGAGGAGAGAATGATATAAGCTGGTTTGGGTCTCTACTTGGAAGGAAGGTAGTAAATAAATATATACACCTTTTGCTTTAATATTTGTTATAAGTTAAAACTGTGCTGGAAGAAAGGTAGGGCTAGACAAAAATTACAAATAAGTAAGGGAAAGTGGCACACTTCAGGGTGTGGGATCCAGTGTAACTTAAACCACTGTTTTTTATTCTGTCCTTTAGGGAAGCCAGAGGTTTCTTCAGCACTTAGTAGGGCCTTTTCAGTAAGTAAACAAGCAATGGGGGCAAATTTGCACATGGCTTTGGCCAATGTTGATTGTCTGTTACAGTGCACTTTTAGTTAGAGAGGGTAATGGTGAGGCCCAGTGAACCAGACTAGTGTGTCATTTGTGTTGAACATGTGCTCCAAAGCATGACACAAAATGCTCTGCTGTGCTCAAGGGACTCTGGGACAGATCAGCAGGAGTCTGCAAGTCAGTGTAGAAGTCTTGTCTTGTACATTTGCATCCTACCTTTCCTCCAGTGAGAGCTGCCTGCATGGTTTCACTGTCCCCTCAACAATAACCTTGTGTTGTGGGTAGGTTATGGCACAGGCTCTTGAAGACTCTTTGGATGTAGAAGCTTTGAAGACTGTTGGGTTGATTAATGCCAAGAGGCCAATGTTCCCTCTAAGCTATGGAGTCTTGTGAGCAAAAATTCTACTTTGTGAGCTACTGGCATTAAAGTTGTGAGCCAGCAACTTGGCTGCTGCATAAATTAGTTTGCTCTGGAGCCCTCCTTCCTGAGCTAAGACAGAAATGTGTGAGCCAGAGGCTAAAAAACTGTGAGCTAGCTCACACTAACTCAGCTTAGAGGGAACACTGCAAGAGGCTCTTTCATGACGTCTGTTCCTGCTGTGTCTTTTATGACCTTTTTCAAGCTGTTGTTTTATGATTTCATTGTACTGTTTTACTTGTGAGATGCCTTGAGCAGGCCATTGGAGATACATGACATATAAATTTTCTAAAATGATAAATTCCATAGGACCATGTCCATAGACCATGTCCTTCTGTCAGAGAAAAACTCCACTATTAGCACAATGTGTCTATAGGATCCAGCCCATTGACATCTGATGACAGAAATGTACTTGTGTCGCTGTAGCTGTAGCTGTAGCTCTAACCACTGGGTCCTTATTCTGTATACTGCCATGTGTTTTAATAGTGTTCAACTATCCCAGGAATTCCCTAAGGGTTGGTTGTGGTGCCCATTGCCTTTGTTCAAGACCCACTTTCAAATATTGCATGTGTAATTTTTGCAACTACGAGAAATGCTCATATGATCACATCATTTAGAGTTGAATTGTTATTACCAGATGGGGAGAGGTTTGATGCTGATGAGTTTGACAGCATTATTCTCTGCGCTGATTGAGAGTATTGTGAATGCTGCTTATTATTTCTTATGACTTTTAGGGAGATAAAGAAAAATCCAGCCTTTGTCTTCTAATAATGTGAAAGCGGTCACGTTAAACTTGAGGGTGATTGCCTTGGTTTCATTTCCATTTGGGGGCAGTTTTGAATGAGTTTCAGATTACATTTTTAATAAAGATGTAATCTAAAAAACTGATAAGGCTTAAAATTAAGGGAGTTAGAGAATATGTAATCTACCCCATGATAACTGTTCTGTACAGTTTCTTTTACTGAAAGAGGTAATCTGTTTCTGAATAGTTTTATTGGGAATAATAATGCCTAGAGCAAAAGGAATAATCCATATGGAATTGTTTGGTCTAACAAAAATTCTCTTTCTCTGCCTAATTTGAAATCTTTTTGGATGCTCAAACTTAATCAGTTGAGTGTCGGTGAACAATTCTTCAATTGTAATTAATTCAGAAGCAGTTTATTGTGTCTGGCTAATGGATGCACAGCCGTTTCACAGATTTTGGGCATATGTTTTTGCTCTTGATCTCCGTGGGTGAGTGTGTGTGTGGGGGGGGGATTAAAGCCATGCTTAACATGGCCAATAGTACAGTTTGACAAGTGCATTTTAAAATGGATTTGTTTTAAATGTGCCATTTGTTGTGCATGCAATCTTATTCAAGAGTTTCATCTTTGTTTCATGCAGCATTGTTTTAAATAAGCATTGTCATCCTAGCCAATCACCTTTGTACAACAAGGTAACAGTTTGCTAAGTAAAGGGGGGGCTTTTGAATAAGTACGTAGAAGAAGAAATTTGAGCAGGTATAGCTTTCCCCTCACTGTGAGTGGCAAGTTTGACTTGCTGAAATTTCCTCTTCTACACAAATATTGAGGTGAGAAGTACATTCCTCTTTTTCATTTGGTATCAGCTTTTTGTTCTTTTAAGTAATAATGTCACATTGCAGTCTTGAGCCTCAAGCAGATTGTATGTGATAACACTGTGCAGAAGAATGACTACAATACTATGTCACCCCTGAGAGTTACAGAATAATAATATTTTAAGTATAGCGGCTGCTTTAGCATTGGCTAACACAACAAGTAATGAAAAGGCATTGTGTGGGTTGAATAGTCTAAGGTAAGTATTTGGTCTCTCACAGGAGAACAGGAAGCAGCAAAAGACCCTCCCTTGGCTGATCATTTATATCCTTATATGTGTGGACCCGCCCCCAACAGTCTGGTGGTGGTGGAAACTGCCCGCCATCTTTCCTCTGTTTAGTGAGAGGAGATATTCTTTTCTGTGCTAGGTTATGTCAGCAAGGATAAATCTAAGCCACTTCTGTTTGATAAGGATTGTAAACTGAGATTTATCGATATTAACGTATAGGAAACTCCCATAAAATTTATGTCTTGATTGCAATTACTGTCTTCTGCAATTACTTGATTGGCGAAGACAGTAAGAGTATACACTGTAAAATATGAGTTCCCAAAGCATGGAGTGAAATTCATATGGGCTACTGCTAGAGGTCATGCCATCTGTACCGTACCCAGAATGGTTTGTGAGGCACTGTATAGGGGGAGGGATAACTTGAGGAACCCTGCCTCCTGTAACACAGTTCTGCAAGACAGCTGAGCTCTGGGCTAGATGAATAGCAGCACTCTAGCATGATAGCTATTTTGGCTCTGATAACAAGGACTTAAAGCAGATTCAGTAGCTGGGTGCATGGATATCATGCAAGCAAGCTCACTATACAAACTGCTTGAACCAGCAAGGCTTTCAGCTTAGCCTGAGGACTTAACTATCCTGGAGGGTAAGATCCCTCACCTGTTTCTGGGCTTCTTCTGGCCAAGGCTTGATTGAGCCCTGAATCTGCACTTAGGCAGCAGTCTGACTCAGTAGCTGGAACATGGGCTGCAAGCCTCACACTTCTTCGTTACATGGGCTTCTTCACATGGGCCCACTGTCTCTGTTGGAGGACTGGTAGCCCAGGACCAGGCCCCAACAAGGTGAAGGAATGGCTGCTCTGGATTCTGGCATGTTGATAGCATTGCCTGGAGTGAAGCCTTCAGGGATAGGTCCTTTGATTGGGGGGGTAGCAGGGCTCTGCCCCCCTGGGATTTCCCAGCAGGCACACAGCCCCCCTCCCAGGGCTGCCAGGGAGCATCATGAAGCGGTTTAGGCTTAAACTGTGCAGTCTCTCCAACTCCACTTTCTTTCTCTGTGACTTTGGGGCATTTTTCGCCTTATAGGAACACCCCTTTCCTGCCTTACCTTATTTTTTTCCCCTTAGGATCTTTGGAAGTTCTGTGGATCACTGAAACAGACACTGTAGTTAAGGTAGAAGGTGATTTTGGTATCCTGGGACTCCCAGCTTTAGAGAAAAAGAAACAGAGGGGATGGGGATCTGTCTTTAGCCATGTGTGTTGGGTGCAAAAGAGGCCTGTGGCTTAAATGCTGGAAGTTAAGGTGATTTTGGTATCCTGAGACTTGCTGATCTAGAGAAAAAGGAATGGAAGTTATGGGAATAGCCTATTTTTTTTGCCTCTGTGCATCTGTATGGGTGGAAGGATAAAACTGATTAATCAGATATAGAAGGTGAGGTTATTCTGCTGTCTTGGACCCTACTTCAGGTCAGGGTATCTGAGAAGCCAGTGTTTACTGTGGATTTACTGTGGACTCTGAGATGCATTTGGAGATTCATACTGAGCAGGGCTATTTTTGGGCAGGAACGCACAGGAACGGAGTTCCTTCTGGCTCCCAAGTTGGCCACGCACAGCAGGAACTCATTAGCATAATAGGATACACCCAACAGTAGAAACTCATTAGGATTGGCTACATTAGGGGTAACATGCAAAGGAGTTCCTGCTACAACCCCCCCCCCTTGATTTTGACAACAAACAAGGTAAACAGAAGAAAAGGTGGGTGTGGCTGGATGACCACACTTCTGGTAAGTAAAATGGGGTGTGGCCTAATATGCTAATGAGCTATGCTGTCAAGGGTGTGGCCTAATATGCTAATGAGTTTCTGCTTTTGGGTGTAGCCTGTTATGCTAATGAGTTCCTGCTGGGCTTTTTCTACCAAAAAAAGCCCTGATACTGAGTATCCAGTATGCGAGTGATGTAGATAGTTTGTCTAAGATTGGGGGCACTAGCATTCTATCCCCACTTAGCCCACTGTGTGAGCCTGGACCAGTCACACACTCAGCCTCTAAGTTGTGGGGTAAAGAGTTTCATACAGGAATGAAATACTTACTCAGATTGTCTTAGTGAAGGAGTTACTGACATCTCTCATCTCACAGAATTCTCCTTCCTTCCTTCCTTCCTTCCTTCCTTCCTTCCTTCCTTCCTTCCTTCCTTCCTTCCTTCCTTCCTTCCTTCTACTCAAATCCTTTTCTCTTTCACAAATCAAATAAATAAATAAATATCCTCCCCTCAAGTCCCTATTGCTTACATTGCTCCTTTATACATTCTCTGCTTCTTACAGTTCTTGTTTTCTGGGGCCTCTTTTCACCCTTTCCCACAAAGCTATTCCCAGGGGCCTTTTTGTGGTTTTGATGACAGCTATTTGACAATTATCCCTTCCTTCACAGAAACTTGACTGAAAAAAGTCCAGCAGCTTTTATTTCCTGGGGCAATGAACATTCCGTCCCAGTTTGAGCCATTGGTGGTATCATTACCACAAACAGAATACTCCCTGTCTCTAATTTGGGTATTTCTGAGCATATAAATGCTTCAATGATGAGATTAAACCTAAAGCAGACCACATCTGCCATGGAACTGCAAAAAATCCTTTGCATATAGTCTCTGATAATTTAGCAGCTACTGTTGGATTTGTACAAGAATGCAGTCTTTGCCAGATGTGACATATTAACTTAGCTAATAAGAATAATGAGCCTCGGTATATATGTGCAAATAAGATTAATTAATGTTTACCCTAACATGTGGCAGAAATTAAAATATTTAGCCTGGGAAGATCTGAAGAGAAGGGAGGGAATGAGCCTACGCTTGTATTGAGGATCAGCTGTTCTTGACTTTATTGTTAGGCAGGGGGTATTTGTGGCAGGACCAGCACAAATAAAAGCTGTGAGCACAGGCTCTTTCTCTTCCCGTTTAAATACAGTGTTTTGATCAGATAGAAGAAAGCAGATACAGAAGATATGTGGAATCTTAAGTCTGAATAAATAAATTATTCCTACAGTGTACTGATCTGTAATGGAGGAACCCACTGGTAGAATTCAGCAGCTTTGAAGTATTAATGCCCTCTGAAGAGCCTAAATGTTGGATGGCAAAGTTGTGCCATTTGGAAGCCTGGATATTTTTGTTTTGTATCCCTGGAGCTGTCAAATGTCTGAGCATGTCTGCCACGACTGGCTGGCTGGAGAACAGGAGACTAAGGAGGGCTTCCCCTTACTGATTAGCCACTTAAATCTTCATTGCAGTTATCCAGGTATTCTTTTAGGTAAGGGGTCCTGAACATTTTGAAGCTGTGGGCAGTGTTGGAATACTGACGCAGTGTGATGGGGGGCACAGCCACAAAATGATGGACACAGGAGATAGAGCCTGGCATAAAATGTCAGATAATGGGGTTATGTGTAGGCGCTGATCAGCTGCCTAGGGAGGTGGTGAGCTCCCCCTCACTGGCAGTATTTAAGCAGCTGCTGGACAAACACTTGCCAGGGATGCTCTAGGCTGATCCTGCATTGAGCAGGGGGTTGGACTAGATGGCCTGCATGGCTCCTTCCAACTCCATGATTCTGTGAACTCTAATGATGACTCTTTAACATTCCAGGTAGAAACTCTGCTTAATAGGATACCTTTTAAAATGAACGCATCATTTAAAAACATATTCTTGCATATATACAGCTGATCTTCAGTCATGCAGTTTAAGATATTGTGGTGGTAGCTGCTGCTGGAGTAATGTTTTCAAAACCTGCACAACCAATCAGATCTCCTGTTGCCAGTCAGAAGGTAACTGGCTATGATTACTGAGGCACATATCCATACTGGGGTCATTTCCTGCCGGACTGCAGCGGAGCAGCGCTCCGGCAGTAAAGAGCCTGGGGCACACACCCCCTGCCATCCCCCCCGCCATTTCCCCCCACCCACTGCATCCCTGCCCATCCCTCCCTGCTGGCTGGAGAAGGGGAGGGGAGGTGGGCAGACATGTCCCCCTTTCTCCCTGAGCCTCTCCATTTTTGTGGAGAGACTCGGGGGGAAGGGGGTGGGGGATTTAAATTCCTGGGTTCCCTGCCTGATGTCCCTGCCTGATGTTCTCGAGGCACCGCGAGGCACCTGGAGAACATTGGGCAGAAAAGGCAGGCATGTCTGCCTCCCTGCTTGCCCCTTCGGATCTTCAGCCAGCCGCTGGGGCTGGCTGGCTGGAGAACGGGAGGGGAGGCGGGCAGACATGCCCCCTACCCCTGAGCCTCTCTGCTTTTGCAGAGAGACTCAGGGAAAGGGGGTTGGGGATTTAAATTCCTAGGTTTCCTGCCCAGTGTTCTCAAGGTGCCCCGCAGCTGTGAGACGCCTGGAGAGCATCAGGCAGGGAACACAGGCATGTCTTCCTCCCTGCCTGTCCCTCCTATTCTCCAGCCAGTTTGCCACGACTGGCTGGCTGGAGAACAGGA
>NW_015161411.1:0-95160 GCF_001447785.1 Gekko japonicus
TGTGCGACTGAACAACAACAAAAGTCTTCTCCAAAGAGTCAGGAGTGCACACAGGCTGAGCTCCTCAGCCAAAATCTACGCGCCTGCAGCAGTTCGTTAGAATTATCCCCTGTTAACCTCTCGTATCAGGTCTCAGAACGGCTTTAAGCCACCGAAACTGGGACTGCTTTACAGTGGAAAGACTGGATGGTTTTCACTACGGTTTTTACTGATGCCCGGGAGCTTTCAAAGGGTAATGATGTCGGGCTCGTTCCATTTGCTTGCACACAGAACAGACATTTTCGTCTTGCTATAAATGGCTTGGGGCCAGTGTTCCCTCTAAGCTGAGTTAGTGTGAGCCAGCTCACAGTTCTTTAGCCTCCGGCTCACACATTTTTGTCTCTGCTCAGGAAGGGATGGCTCCAGAGGCAAACTAATTTATGCAGTAGTCAAATCGCTCACTCACAACTTCAATGCCAGTAGCTCACAAAGTAGAATTTCTGCTCAGAAGACTCCACAGCTTAGAGGGAACATTGCTTGGGGCTGCAGTGGCTCAGAGGTTATGATGCTGAGCTGCAGACCGGAAGGTTGGTAGTTCGGCAGTTCGAGACCCGAGTGCTGCGTGAAGGAGTGAGCTCCTGTCTCTGGCCCCAGCTCCTGCCGACCTAGCAGTCTGAAAGCAAGAAATGGCAAGTAGATAAATAGGTACCGCTTCAGTGGGAAGGTAACAGCATTCTGTGCGCCTCGGCGTTTAGTCATGCCAGCCACATGACCACGGAGAAGTCTTCAGACAGTGCTGGCTCTTCGGCTTGGAAACAGAGATGAGCATCGGCCCCAAGAGTCGGATTTCAAGCAAGGGAAACCTTTACCTTTTATAAATGGCTTGCCTTAATGCTCCCCAGCAAAGTTGGAGGTGGTGGAACCGTTTCTTCTGTTTTGGGAAAGATCTTCATCCGGGAACAAGAATCCCTTTCCTTGTCTATAAAAGCCAGACCAGAAACCGCATGCCCACAGAGACTTGCAGAGGAAAGCAGGCAGGGGCAGCAACTATGGGGAACCTTTAAGCAAAAATGCGGGTACAGAGAACGACTCTGTCCAGCAGGAAATAGTCTTAGGATCATTGGTAGCAACAGGGGGATACCTGTTTGTTTCTGGGAGGGGAGGGGCTGTGGCTCAGTGGCAGAGCATCTGCCTTGAATGCAGGAGGTCCCAGGTTCAATCCCCGGCATCTCCAGTTAAAAGGATCAGGCGGTAGGTGATGTGAAAGACCTCAGCCTGAGACTCTGGAGTCTGAGTAGACAAAACTAACCTTGATGGACCAAAGGTCTGATTCAGTGTAAGGCAGCTTCATGGGTGTGGCACCCCCTGGGGAGCAAGCAGAAGGGGCAGTGATGCCATGTAGGGACTTTGGGATGACCAAGGTGGTTTTCCAGACTCCCATGAGGCCAACCAGGAATAGGAAGGGTTTGCAAGTCTGTTCCTCCACAATCATAATCAGGGGTCATTTCCTGCGGGATCGCACAGGAGCAGAGCTCTGGCAGTAAAGAGCCCAGGGGGCAGGCACATGCAACAAGCCCCACCCCCTGCTCCCAGCAGCCTTCAGTCTGAGCAAGAAGCAGCCAGGTACCGTATTTTTCGGACCATAAGAGACGCACCTAGTTTTTAGAGGAGGAAAACAGGGAAAAAAATATTCTGAACCCTGGGGCTCAGTATTTGGTCCATAAGATGCACACTCTTTTCCCCTCACTTTTTTTGGAAGAAAAAGTGCGTCTTATGGTCCAAAAAATACGGTAAGTTGCAGAGCACCCCCCCCCCGGCTCCCCAGTCCAAAACAGTCCAGAGGCACCTTTAAGACCAAGTTTTATTCAGGTACAAGCTCTCCCTCCTCTGCGAGGACAGATCTACACGTTCCCCCCCCCCCATAGCTAACAATCCAAAACAGTCCAGTGGCACCTTTAAGACCAAGTTTTATTCAGGTACAAGCTCTCCCTCCTCTGCGAGGACAGATCTGCACGTTTCCCCCCCCCCCCCAATAGCTAGCAATCCAAAACAGTCCAGGGGAGCCTGAGCGGGGGGTGTTGCCTTCTGACACACTTCCGGTGATGTCAGGGGGTGTGGCATATGCAAATGAGTTATGCGAATGAGCCCCTGCACCTCTTTTTCTACGAAATGACCCCTGGTCACAATTAAAGAGGGGGGTGGGGGTGGCAGAGAAGAGAGCCAGGCAAGTCATTGTGATGGATTTTCTTGGGTAAGGTTATGTTGACACCTGATCTGCACTGAAGCGCAATACACCACAAATGTCTGAGCAACCTGAGGCGCCCATCTACTCTGTTGTCCTTCAAGATCCTCTCCCCAGCAACTGGTTATTACTGGGCTTCTGGGGCTCCGAAGCCATACGACGTGGCCACACGACTGCTCTTACCTGGGCAAGGGTGAGCTATTCCATCCCTTCCGATGCACCTCCAGTCGACAGGGCTCTCATGAGCTGCATTCATCTTGGGCTGCTTCCGATGGCACGTAGCCTCCCGCTGGCTCGACCAGATAACCGTAGGAGAGCCCTACCATGATCTGTAGGAGGAGAAAGGGGAGGAAGAGGAAGGGAGGCCAGAATTCAGTCCCAGAACCTATTTTTGTCATCAAGGCAAGGGTGAAGAACTAGATGGAACCCCTTCCCAGAAGACCCTCATGGGCTCAGATCACTCAGGAGTCCTCAAATCCTACCTTTCCCAGTAAACCCTTTATAGGAACTCTCCGTCCTAAACACATTTAACTGAATGGAACAGACATTCTTCCCCCCTCTCCTCAACACCTCCAGCTGGATCTCCAGCCTGAGAGCCAGTTTGGTGTAGTGGTTAAGAGCGCAGACTCTAATCTGGGAGAACCGGGTTTGATTCCCCATGCAGCTGCGGGTGTGACCTGGGGTCAGTCACAAGTTCTCTCAGAGCTGTTCTCTCAAGGGCAGTCCTCGGAAGAGCTCTCTCAGCCCCACCTGCCTCACAGGGTGTCTGTTGTAGGGAGGGGAAGGGAAAGGGATTGTAAGCTGCTCTGAGACTCCTTCGGGTAGTGAAGGGCAGGGTATAAATCCAATCTTCTTCCTCCTCCGTTGCCTCACCCAGGTTCAAATTCTGGATATAAACTTCTGTGTGCATGCACTCTTCTTTAAATTAATTGAAACAGACTTCCTCAAGCCTTACATATGGGAAGGGAGGCTAGTTGCCAGCAAGGGCTAGTTCGAATCAAGATCCGTAAGTAACTGAGAGATAAGTATAACTAAGATAGGATTAAAGCAGGTTTGGAAGCGGTGGGGGAACTAAAGGTATAGATGAATTGGCTCCCAGCCATGTCAGCCTAAGAGCGGATGGCCTCATCTGCCCTGCTGATAGGGAACTCAGAAGGCATTTAAAGTTTAAATGCCTTCTGAACTCACCAAGTCAGTGGCACAACTCAGCGAGTGAACTCAAGGCATTTAAAGTTTAAATGCCTTCTGAACGCCATTATATCCTATGGGGTATACCCCATAGGGTATAACGAAGCTGAATAAATTTGGGTTTCCCGAATATTTACCCGAATCCCAATACAATACCAATATTGGAATTCAGGAATATAACAAAAACAAGAGAGTGACATATGAAAGACTTTTAGATAAAAATGACAATTTAAAAACAGAAGAAAAACTGGCCGCGCAAAGTATCAGGCTCACGGGGTGGGAAAATATTCAATTAAAGACAAGAATCAACAAAGATAAGAAAGTAGGATTTCACAGTAGTAATAATGAAAAAGGCATTTAAACTTTAAATGCTTCTGCACGCCATTATACCCTATGGGGACAGTCCCCATAGGGTATAACGAAGTTGAATAAATTTGGCTTTTCCAAATATTTACCCAGATCCCAATACAATACCAATACTGGGATTCAGGAATACTGATATTTTTGGGGTCCAATAGGCCTGAATCGGAAATGTCCTGAATATTTTTTTTTTGCACACACCCAGTTAGAAGGATGACCTCATCTCCTGACTTATTAGCATTTCTCCCCTTCTCTGAGTGGCATTATTTCTTTAAGAAACCTAAGACTGCTGAGTTCTGTGTTCCTGGAACTGGTAGGAACAGGGCATAAAGGGGACTCTCCCTTGGCCCGGGCAATTCTGAGTTAGTTTCTTCTCCCAGACCTTCTTCTGCCACCAACATGAGATGACGCTCCCTCTTCAGGACAGGTGAAGTATGACCCAGTTCCTCCTGCTCTGTTTTCCTTCCCCAGATCTTACTTCCGCATCTTTCCCCCCCTTCCTTACCTGCTCGTAAGTTCTGACCTGCCCCACATTCCTCTGAGTCCCACCCGGCAGGTTCCTTCACCCTCTGGCATCCCTGTTGTTCCACAGTTCAGACTGGAGTTCCCTTTTCCTTCTTGCATCTTCCCATCTCCCATCCGGTCCAATCTTCCATGTGCACACACACCCCTTTTGCACATTGGACCGACCCTAGGATCTCCCCCCCCAAAAAAACCCCACTAATCTGCACACCCTTGGAGGAACAGTCCCTTCAAATGTTTTTTGCAAGCCACACCGCGAGTGAACCCGGAAGGGTGCACCTTCCGGGTTCACTCGTGCCACGGCTTGCGGGACGCACTTAAAGGAACGACCTCTTGAAATGCTGAGCTAAAAAATTCGGCAATCCCAATTATTTCCCAAATCCCAATATCATACCAATATTGGATTCGGGAATATCAGGAAATACTGGTACTTGGGGGGTTCAATACACCCGAACCTGAAAAATATAGATTTATCTTTTCGTGCACACTCCTACAATGCATATTGTAATTACCTTGATTAGAGCAGAGGGGAAATCCTGGGGGGGGGGGAGGCCAGGAAAATTAGAATCTGAGGTGAGATAAGACTCCCATGTCCCTACTCAGCCCCGGAGGGGGGGGTCCATTGTTCTGAACTTAGTTTCAGAGGGCAGTCCTGTTGATCTGCGGTAGAAGGGCAGTGGGGGTTCAGGACAGACAAAAGGAAATACTGTTTTACACAGAGAGTGATTCAAATATGATGCAGTGGTAGCCACAGAAATAAAGAGGTTTAAAAGAGGCTGAGATAGATTCATGGAGAACAAGTCTATCAGTGGCTACCACTGGTTCCAGAGGAACTGGTTGGCCACTGTGTGAGACAGGAGGCTGGACTAGAAGGACCATTGGTCTGATCCAGCAGGGCTCTTCTGATGTTCTTATGAAGGCCTCTATGCCTTGTTATTGGCCATCCAGAGGAACTGGTTGGCCACTGTGTGAGAAGGGATGCTGGACTAGAACTATTGGTCTGATCCAGCAGGGCTCTTCTGATGTTCTTATGAAGGCCTCGGCCTCTGTGCTGTTGCTGGCCCTCCAGAGGAACTGGTTGGCCACTGTGTGAGACAGGATGCTGGACTAGAGGGACCACTGGTCTGATCCAGCAGGGCTCTTCTGATATTCTTAGGAAGGCCTCGACCTCTCTGCCCTGCTGTTGGCCCTCCAGAGGAGCTGGTTGGCTGCTGTGCGAGACAGGATGCTGGACTAGATGGACCACTGGTCTGATCCAGCATGGCTCTTCTGGTGTTCTTATGAAGACTTCAGCCTCTCTGCCCTGTTGTTGGCCCTCCGGAGGATCTGGTTGGCCACTGTGTGAGACAGGATGCTGGACTAGAGGGACCACTGGTCTGATCCAGCAGGGCTCTTCTGATGTTCTTATGAAGATTTCAGCCCCTCTGCCCTGTTGTTGGCACTCCAGAGGAACTGGTAGGCCACTGTGTGAGACAGGATGCTGGACTAGAGGGACCACTGGTCTGATCCAGCAGGGCTCCTCTGATGTTCTTCTGAAGGCCTTGGCCTCTATGCCCTGTTGTTGGCCCTCTAGAGGAGCTGGTTGGCCACTCTGTGAGACAGGATGCTGGACTAGAGGGACCTGATCCAGCAGGGCTCTTCTGATGTTCTTAGGAAGGCCTCAGCCTCTCTGCCCTGCTGTTGGCCATCTAGAAGAACTGGCTGGCCACTGAGTGAGACAGGATGCTGGACTAGATGGACCACTGGTCTGATCCAGCAGGGCTCTTCTGATGTTCTTATGAAGGCCTCGGCCTCTCTGCCCTTTTGCTGGCCATCTAGAAGAACTGGCTGACCACTGAGTGAGATAGGATGCTGGACTAGATGGGACTACTGGTCTGATTTGGCAGGACTCTTAACGTTCTTAAGATTTAGAGTCAAGTCCAGTAGCACCTTAGAGACCAACACGATTTTGGGGGGTATAAGCTTCCAAGAGCCAAAGCTCAGTGCTATCTGATGAAGTTTTGAGAGCTTATACCCAAAAAATCGTGTTGGGTTTCTACGCCGCTACATGACTCAGAACTAGCACCTATGGAAACATCTTTGGGTAAACTCTCAGGGTAACACAACACTAGGAATTCATGACTGACAACGGCTACTGTTTATGAATGAACGCCTTGTTGTACTTGAATGAATCGCTTGCTGTGACACTGCTGAGAAGCGTCCTTGCAAGGACAGCCATGCCTTTCAAATCGCTTTGAACCCGCCTCTTTATTTCCCAGCTTTCTCCACTTCTATTCTGTACCTTTGGTTGGATCGATAAAGACAGAATTGGTTCAGCGCCTGTCTCTTCCCCTCTCGGTCTCCTTCTGGGGGGAATATTAAACCTCAGCAGAATCTGCATATAGGTTAGAAGGTTCCTTTTACCATATGTGGTGGACTTGTGACAAAGCTGTGAATTTTTGGACGGAGGTCCATAATGAAATGCAGAAAATTTCGAAATGTACTTTTAGAAAAGAACCAGAAATACTACTTCTGGGTCTTAAAATGGAAGAAGTGAATGTGGCAAAGAGAACATTGATATGGTATCTGATTTCAACGGCTAGAATGATTTATGCTCAACGTTGGAAGCAAGAAAGAATACCCGAGTTATGGGAATGGATAAGGAAGTTGCTTTTTTATGGCAGAAATGGACAAAATGACAAGGGAACTAAATAACAAAGAAGATGAAGGATTTTTCGCAGACTGGAAGGACTTCAAAGATTATTTAGAGAAACACTGGGATGTTAAGAATAATTTGTTTTGCTTTAATAATAATTAAGAATTAGATTACAGATATGTTGGAAAGAAGACAACTATAGAAAATGTTACCTATGAGGTTGAAAAATACGAAAAAGGTTGCAAAAGAAACTGAGAACTTTTAAGTATGGTTTAAGAGGAGGGATAGAACCAGAGAATGGGACGTGGTGGGGGTGGGAGCGCTGCGGGACGCGTGAAGCAGGGGAGGGAGGGTGATAGGGAAAAGGGATATATTATGAATGGTGAAATGGTTAAATATTGGACTTGTTATATCCTGATAATAAAATTGTTTTTAAAAAAAAGAATCTGCACATAGGCAACTGTAAAAGATCCCCGGAGCCAAGGGTGGGGCCGCTGACACGTCTATGACATGAGTCTCTTTTTCTGATAACAGTGCAGATGCAGCCTCAACGTGGGAAGGTGAAGCCACTCTGGACGTGGCCAGAAACTACAAACCACGCACCCCCTCCTGCTACTCTTCAAGGCCTCTTCCCTTCCGCCTTGTCATTCAACTTTCCAGGGCTCTTTTTGTAGAAAAAGCCCAGCAGGAACTCATTAGCATAATAGGCCACACCCAACAGCAGGAACTCATTAGCATATTAGGCCACACCCCTGACAGCTCATTGGCACATTAGGCTGCACCCCCATGTTACCAGAAGTGTGGTTATCCAGCCACACCCACCTTTTGCTTGTTATTCTGTTTACCTTCTTTGTTGTCAAAACCCAGGGCCTTTTTTGTAGCAGGAACTCCTTTGCATGTTAGGCCACACACCCCTAATGTAGCCAATCCTAATGAGTGTCTGCTGTTGGGTGTGGCCTGTTATGCTAATGAGTTCCTGCTGGGCGTGGCCAACTCGGGAGCCAGCCGGAACTCCATTCCTGTGCGTTCCTGCCCAAAAATAGCCCTGCATCTTTCCCAAAAGGGCTTCTCCCGCCGCCGGCAACTCACCATCAATAGGGTCAGCAGCACCATCATGGCTCCTAACATGATGTACAGGTTCTCCGTCAAACTGCCCGCCCACAGCGGTCCCAGGATTGTTGCGATCCCCCCTACGGAGCGCCGGAGGCCTTGGCTGAACCCTGCAGGGGAAAGGGGTGGCAAAAGTGTTACAGGGATGCTTCATCACCCCCCGTGGCGGTCAAGTGCCTCCCACGGGGCTGGCCCGTCAGTCCCAGGGAACAGTTCTTTGCAGTGACAGAGGCTTGCAAAATCATGCATGGGGTAGGGAAGGTAGAGAGAGAAGTCCTTTTCTCCCTTTCTCACAATACGAGGACTCGTGGGCACTCCGTGGAATTAAGGAAGTGGTGGTGGCTACAAGCATGGACGGCTTCAAGAGGGAATTAGATAAACATCTGGAGCAGAGGTCCATCAGTGGCTATTAGCCACCAGGTATAGATGGAACACTCTGTCTGGGGCAGTGATGCTCTGGATTCTTGGTGCTTGGGGGCTGCTGTACCTTCCGACATTCCTATAGTCCTACCACCTTCTGATAATACAGTCTGGTCCACCTGGTCATTTTGGCCTCCCGAGACGGGACGTGGCCACTGTTCCCTCTAATTGTTTCCAAGGAAGAAGAGAAAGAGGAAGAAATTGGGATTTATAACCCGCCCTTCACTTGGAGTCTCAGAGCGGTTTACAAACTCCTTTCCCTTCCCCTCCCCACAACAGACACCCTGTGAGGTAGGTGGGGCTGAGAGAGCTTTGACAGAAATTGCTCTTTTTCAAGAACAGCTGTTATCAGAACTATGGCTTGCCCAAGGTCATCCAGCCAGGTGCAAGTGGAGAAGTGGGGAATCAAACCCGGTTCTCCCAAATTAGAGTCCACGCACTTAACCACTACACCAAACTGGAAGAAGAAGGGGGAGGAGAGGGAGGAGGAGGAAGAGGAAGAAGAAGAAGAGATTGGATTTATCCCCCGCCCTTCACTACCCAAGGGAGTCTCAGAGCAGCTTACAAACTCCTTTCTCTTCCCCTCCCCACAACAGACACCCTGTGAGGTAGGTGGGGCTGAGAGAGCTTTGACAGAAATTGCTCTTTTTCAAGAACAGCTGTTATCAGAACTATGGCTTGCCCAAGGTCATCCAGCCAGGTGCAAGTGGAGAAGTGGGGAATCAAACCCGGTTCTCCCAGATTAGAGTCCGCGCACTTAACCACTACACCAAACTGGAAGAAGAAGGGGGAGGAGAGGGAGGAGGAGGAAGAGGAAGAAGAAGAAGAGATTGGATTTATACCCCGCCCTTCATTTGGAGTCTCAGAGTGGCTTACAAACTCCCATCTCTTCCCCTCCCCACAACAGACACCCTGTGAGGTAGGTGGGGCTGAGAGAGCTTTGACAGAAATTGCTCTTTTTCAAGAACAGCTGTTATCAGAACTATGGCTTGCCCAAGGTCATCCAGCCAGGTGCAAGTGGAGAAGTGGGGAATCAAACCCGGTTCTCCCAGATTAGAGTCCGCGCACTTAACCACTACACCAAACTGGCTCTACACCAAACTGACTTACTGAGTGGAGCAGTTTCACATCCTGAGCAGAATGTAACCGCTCTCATCTTAAAATGGGCCATGGGTAGTGCCAGGCCCTGCCCGGCTCCAGAATGCTGCTGAGTGGGGCTTCCCGTGTGAATGCGCGGCTGCTAACGCACACAGCTTTGAGGGAACACTGGGCCACGCCACGGTCTTTTGCCTCTCGGAAGCCGTTGGACACAGACACAGGAGATCAGGCCCGCCAAGCAATCCAACGCTGCCGGAAAGCCAAGCTGTGCATTCAGCAAAGCCTGGCAGTAACCGGACCCAGGGGAGTACAGCCAGATCGGGAAGAGAACACACTGACCCGAGACACAGAAATCCGGGTGGAAATAAGACACTGCTCCCTGCCGTAGCCGCTACCGAGAAAAAAGAAGGAACGAAAGCGCTGCTAAGTTTATTCTGAGGTGGCACGTAGACAACCTGTGCTGCGCCAGCTACACTGGCTTCCAGTGGAGTACCGAGTCGAGTTCAAGACTTTGGTGTTGACCTTTAAGGCCTTGAGCGGTCAGGGACCAACGTATCCGTGGGATCGTCCCCTCCGGTATGTCCCCCGGAGAGCACTACGCTCCTGCTGGTGATCCCAGGCCCCAAAGACATCCAGCTGTCCTCGACCAGGGCCTTTTCAGCCCTGGCCCCAACCTGGCGGAACTCTCTGCCATCGGGGCCCTGTGGAACCTTACGCAATTCTGCAGGGCCCGTAAGGCAGGGAGGCCCTCAGTCACTGAGGGGGCCCAACATCGCTTAGTGATCCCAGGCCACAGGGAAGCCAGGCTTGCGGCCACCAGGGCCAAGGCAGGCCCGTAGCTAACGCGGGGCCCATGGGGCCCGGCCCCCTAGAAGTTTTTATGGGCCCCCTTCCTGAGCCTTGGCTCCCCTACCTCAGCTCCCCCTGATTGCCTGGCAGCCTGTTGGCAGGGAGGACAAGGGCAGTGATTTCAGAGGCTGTCCCTGGTGCTGTGCTGTGGGAAGAGGCACTGGGGCTCCTTGGGAGGGAAGCTGGACCCAGAGGCTGTGGCTGCTGCAGCCCTTGCCCTGGAGCCTTTGATTGGATTAGCAGGTGACCCCCCCCCCAGGCCCCCTCCCTAAAAAGTCCTTAGCTACGGGGCTGGGCCAAGGCCTTTTCAGTGGTGGCTCCTACGTGGTGGAATGAGCTCCCAGAGGAGATCAGGGCCCTGTGGGACCTCCCACAGTTCCGCAGGGCCTGCAAGACGGAGCTCTTCCGCCAGGCTTTTAATTAGGAGCCGCCACTACCAACACCACCGACTATTTGGTTGTAACAACGGGGTGATGGGATGGGCCCAGTATAAAGATCTCGCTACCAGTGTTCCCTCTAAGCTGAGTTAGGGTGAGTTGGCTCACAGTTTTTTAGCCTCCAGCTCACAGATTTTTGTCTTAGTTCAGGAAGGAATGCTCCAGAGCAAAGTAAATTATACATTAGCCAAATCGCTCGCTCACAACTTTAATGCCAGTGGCTCACGAAGTGGAATTTTTGCTCACAAGACCACACAGTTTAGAGGGAACATTGACGCTACACTATTGCCATGGGGTCGGGGCCGTTGAAGCGGGCTTTTGGGTACATCTACAGGTCACCATCTGATTCGATTGATTTGCTCAAATTGGTAACATCATTGAGCCCTTTGTTAAATATGGTTGATTTTATGCTGTTTTTAATGTTTTATTTGGCACATGTTGCCCTTATTTGTAAGCTGCCCTGAGCCCGCCCGTGGGGAGGGCGGGATATAAGTGTAATAAATAAATAATTTCAATAAGGGTTTAAATATATGACAAGACCACTCCTATATTTTCCCTCAAGTTCCTGTGCTGGGTCAGAAGCCTAAACTAATATCTGTGATGGGGTGGGACAGTTAAAGCTTATAAAATAAAGAAGAAATACACACCACTGAAAGGCAGCTCAGCCACTGAGGGGAACTAAAAATATTTTTGGCGGGAAAATCTGCCGGGGAGTGGGGTCTGCCGTACCCCTCTTTCGAAAAGCAGCATTCCAAACCTGCGGCCTGAAACGGTTTAGTCCATTCTACCCTTTCAGAATTCAGCTTCTTTTTGCCTGCTGCCTGTGTAGACCAGGTCACCATCTAGAGACCGAATAGGGATGCCGACATCCAGGTGGGACCTGGGGATCCCCCAGGAACTACAGCTCACCTCCAGACTACAAAGGTGAGTTCCCCTGGAGGAACCGGATGCTTTGGAGGGTGGACTCTATGGCACTGTACCCCACCTGAGGTCACTATCCCCGGGCTCCATCCCTAAATCTCCAGGAGTTTCCCAACCTGGATAAGAAACATAAGAGATGCCAATGTTGGATCAGGCCAAAGGCCCATCCAGTCCAACACTCTGTATCACACAGTGGCCAGAAATACCAGTGCCATCAGGAGGTCCACCAGTGGGGCCAGGACATTAGAAGCCCTCCCACTGTTGACCCCTCCCCCAAGCACCAAGAAGACAGAGCATCACTTGCCCCAGCCTGAGAGTCCCTATCTATCCCTTGTGGCTGATAGCCACGGATGGACCTCTGCTCCATATGCTTATCTAATTCCCTTTTGAAGCCGTCCATGCTTGTAGCCGCCACCACTTCCTGTGGCAGTGAATTCCATGTGTTAATCACTCTTTGGGTGAAGAAGTACTTCCTCTTATCTGTTCTAACCCGACCACTCAGCAATTTCATTGAGTGCCCACGAGTTCTTGTACTGTGAGAAACGGAGAAGAGTCCTTCTTTCCCTCCCTGCTCTATCCCAGGCATAACCTTGTAAACCTCAATCATGTCACCCCTCAGCCGTCGTTTCTCCAAGCGAAAGAGCCCCACTCTACCCCGCATCCCCTGCCACTGGCCCGGGGGACCTGGCAACCCTAAGACCGAAACAAAGAAGGTATCCATCTCAGGAATTCAAGCACGGTGCCAGTAAGTTTACCAAGAGAACCCTCAAGACTTGCACGGCAGGAGGTGCCCAAAGCTGGAGGAAACTCCAACAAAGGGAAGGAAGAAGTAGAAGTAAAGCAAGACTTATCTTATTTTACATGTAGTTACAACCGCTAGAATATTATATGCTAAATACTGGAGAAGAAAGGAGACGCTTTCCAAAGAAGAAATAATAACCAAACCACTTGAAACTGCTGAAATGGATAAATTAACTTTAATTTTTGAAAGGACATAAAGAGGAGGATTTTGAAAATACATGGTGAAAACTTCACAGACGGATTGAAGAATACGTTAAATGAAGCCAGAACATAACTGGAATAATGGACAATGAGAGTATCTATAATAAAATGTGCAAAGGTTTTATTTCTTTATTTATTTATTTGGGATTTGTATCCCGCCCTACCCAAATGGCTCAGGGCGGGTGACAAGCGGCAATGCCGAATAAAAACAATAAAACAATGTTATATACATAATAAAATTTGGTGCTCTACTATTCTACATTAAGTCCCCCTAGATATGCAACATCCCACATTGACGGCCAGTTTTATTAAATGGCGTGAGCGCCAGGAGTGATATTTTTCCCATCTCTGCCAGGGCGGCATCTACCCCCCCACCCAGTAATAGGGGTAGATGATAAGATGGTATCTCAGTGGTGGAATAGTGGCAGCGGCGGCTCCTACTCAAAAGCCTGGTGGAAGAGCTCCGTCTTGCAGGCCCTGCAGAACTGTATAAGGTCCCGCAAGCCCCGGATCTCTTCCGGGAGCTCGTTCCACCAGGTAGGAGCCGCCACCAAAAACGCCCTAGCCTTAGTTTGGGCAAACTTCACGTCTCGGGGGCCTGGGACTTCCAGGAGGTGGAGACGGGGTCCCCGATCGTTATAGATAACATTATAAAATGTAGAAATATACTTTTACTGAGAGATGTATGGATAACCTAACAGATAATTCAAAGAGCTGGAGAGATTCTCCCATTGTATGTTTGTGTGTATTATCGTTTGGTTTTGTTTGACTTTGTTCGTTCGTTATAAAAATAAAAATTATTTACAAAAAGAAAGAAAGATAGAAGCCGAGCTGACGGGTTGGGGAGGCGCCGCGAGCAGGCTTACCTTGCGTCCTCTCTGCCGTGACCTTGGAAAAGAGCGACACCTGGGAGACGGCGACAAAGGGCAGGCCCAAGACTTGCAGGAAGACGCCCACCACCAGCTCCGCGAGGAGCCAAGCAAAGCTGCCTGTGGGTGACAAGGAACACAGGAACATAAGGCATGAAGCCGCCTTATACTGAATCAGACCCTCGGTCCACCAAGGTCAGTGTTGTCTACTCAGACGGGCAGCAGCTCTCCAGGGTCTCAGGCAGAGAACCAGGAAGAGAGGATGGATGGAGAAGACCTTCTTGGAGGCCACCTGGCAGTTGAACACCCAATGCTCACAGCAGGAGTGGAAAGACCTCCTGCGCGGATCGGATGCCGCAGACGGAGCTTTCAGTTCGGCACCCAAATATTAACCAGCCCGCAGGCAAGAGTGACAAACGATACAAGCAATGTGGCAAGCTTGTGGCATTTGACATTCGGCAGGAGCGAGCCGCAGAGGCTAGATGTAACCTGCAGATTCTTCTAATGTTGTTCGTTAATGCATCTCAAACAAATTATTTTATATCTTGACTCAAGATGGGTAGCCGTGCTAGCCTGTCTGTAGCAGTAGAAAAGAGCAAGAGTCCAGGAGCACCTTAAAGATTAACAAACATTTGCGGCAGGGTAGGAGATTTGAGTCACTGCTCAAAGAGCAAGAGCCGAGTAGTACCTTAAAGACTAACAACATTTGCGGCAGCGTATGAGCTTTCGTGAGTCACCACTCAAAGAGCAAGAGCCGAGTAGTACCTTAAAGACTAACAACATTTGCGGCAGCGTCTGAGCTTTCGTGAGTCATTGCTCAAAGAGCAAGAGCCGAGTAGTACCTTAAAGACTAACAACATTTGCAGCAGGGTAGGAGCTTTCGTGAGTCACTGCTCAAAGAGAAAGAACCGAGTAGTACCTTAAAGACTAACAACATTTGCGGCAGGGTATGAGCTTTTGTGAGTCACCGCTCAAAGAGCAAGAGCCGAGTAGTACCTTAAAGACTAACAACATTTGCGGCAGGGTATGAGCTTTCGTGAGTCACTGCTCAAAGAGCAAGAGCCGAGTAGTACCTTAAAGGCTAACAACATTTGCGGCAGGCTGCGCACAACCTCGAATAAAATTTTATGGATCTTAAAGGTGCCACTGGACTCCAAATTTGTTCCAGAAACTTTTGTTGATTGTGAAAAGGTGAAGGAGTTACACTAAGCTTTGATAATACAAAGACATAGTTATCATCACTGTTCCCTCTGAGCTGAGTTAGTGTGAGCCAGCTCACAGTTCTTTAGCCTCCGGCGCACACACTTGTGTCTCCGTTCAGGAAGGATGGCTCCAGAGCAAACTAACTGATGCAGCAGCCAGATCGCTCACTCACAACTTTAATGCCGGTAGCTCACAAAGTAGGATTTTTGCTCACGAGACTCCACAGCTTAGAGGGAGCATTGGTTATCAGATCACGGTTGTATTTCGTTCTTTACCACCTGGAGGCTGGCAAGCTTACCAGCAAGGCAGTTCTTACATTCTCGGCATTTATTCCACCAGCGGGATTTCCTAAGGGCAGAATGGGCCTCCAAGGACGGAGTCCACTAAACGCAGGAACTGTGTGGCGAGCACAACTTCAAGAGCCTGTTTACTCAGAGAAGGGGAGCAGATCAGGGGAGTGAGAGATGCCCCCCCTTGTTACCTTGGGGTCGGGCAAGGAAGACCAAACACCAGATGCAGGCCACGTTGCAGATGACCAGGCCGACCACCAGGATGACGCGGTCCTTCAAGCGGGCACTGAGGCAGCGGACCAGGAAGAAGCCGCAAATGACCTGGAGGGTGACGAGAGAAGGGCGAGGACTCAGCCACGCCACGCAAACCGGCAGGCGTCATCACACCGAATATACGGAGTCACACGTTCCGGTGTGTGGCTTACACAGGTAGCAGTATTTAGTTTCTGAGAGCAGAGTTTTTAAATAAAGGAGACAGATGACTTGCCCTGGCCCGGGGGACCCAGGCAAGCCCCATCTCAGCTAAGCAGGGTTGTCCCCGGTTAGTACTTGGCCGGGAGACAGCCAAGAAAGTCCGTGGCCGCTACACAGAGGCAGGCAAGGGCAAACGGTTTGCCTCTAGACTTGGAAATCATACGGGGTCGTCATCATCGTCAGAGATTGGATTTATACCCCACCCCTCACTACCTGAAGGAGTCTCAGAGTGGTTTACAATCTCCTTTCCCTCCCCCTGCCCACAACAGACACCCTGTGAGGTAGGTGGGGCTGAGAGAGCTCTCTTGAGAACTGCCCGTGAGAGAACAGCTCTGAGAGAACTTGTGACTGACCCAAGGCCACCCCAGCAGCTGCATGTGGAGGAGTGGGGAATCACACCCAGTTCTCCCAGATTAGAGTCCACACTCCTAAACAATACACTGTAGTTATTGACGGCCCTTTCTATCACCATCATATATTCTACTGGCTCTTCTAAAAACCACCAATAAGATAAGAGAAGCCAATGCTGGGATGGGCCAGTGGCCCATCCAGTCCAACACTCTCTGTCACACAGTGGCCAAACATACCAGGCGCCATCAGGAGGGCCAGGACACTAGAAGCCCTCCCACTGTTGCCCCCACCCCAAGCACCAAGAATACAGAGCATCACTTGCCCCAGACTGAGAGTTCCTAACTATCCCTTGTGTTGTTGTTCAGTCACACAGTCGAGTCCGACTCTTCACGACCCCATGGACCACATCACGCCAGGTCCTCCCGTCTTCCGTCATGTTCCGGGGCCTGCTTAATTTCATGTTCGTTGCATCGAGAACACTGTCTAGCCATCTCATCCCTTCTTCTTTGACCTTCAGTCTTTCCCAGCATCAGGGTCTTCTCCAGCGAGAGCTCCCTTCTCATTTGGGGGCCAAAGTATTTGAGCTTCAGCTTCAGTCTCTGGCCTTCCAGGGAACAGTCAGGGTTGATTTCCTTTAGGACTGACTGATTTGATCTCCTTGCAGTCCAGGGGACTCTCAAGAGTCTTCTCCAGCACCATAATTCGAAAGCATCTATTCTTCGGCGCTCGGCCTTCCTTAGGGTCCAGCTCTCGCAGCCCACCCTCCACAGCCCGAGGGTCGTGTACGGGACAGGTCCTTACCTCCACACCGCAGAGGAAGTACATGAGGCTGTTCTCCAGCTCCCCAAAGTTCAAGTAGCGCTGGGTGATGGGTGTCACCATGGTCTAAAGAGAGAAACAGCACAAGAGTATTTATCATGGGGGGGAAACCCCAGGGTATACCCACCGCCAATGCTCCCTCTAAGCTGTGGAGTCTTGTGAGCAAAAATTCTACTTAATGAGTTGCTAGCATTAAAGTTGTGAGCGAGCAATCTGGCTCCTGCATAAATTAGTTTGCTCTGGAGCCATCCTTCCTGAGCCCTTCACTACCCGCAGGAGTCTCAGAGCAGCTTACAATCTTCTTTCCCTTGCCCTCCCCACAACAGACACCCTGTGAGGTAGGTGGGGCTGAGAGAGCTCTCTCAAGAACTGCTCCCGAGAGAACAGCTCTGAGAGGACTTGTGACTGACCCAAGGTTACACCAGCAGCTGCATGTGGAGGTGTGGGGAATCAAACCTGGTTCTCCCAGATTAGAGACCTTGCTCCTAACCACTACATCAAACTGGCTCTTCCATTGAGATGGAAGTTAGCAGTCCATACAAGTAGGTAGAGAGTAAGCAGCAAATCAGCATACAGCATAACCTTTAGGTGTTAAACAGATGCAAGGACCAAACTGGAATCACAAGTTTAGTTTGTGTGGTTATTCCAGTTTGGTCCTTGCATCTGTCAAACAACTTTATTATGCTGTATGCTAATTTCCTGCTCACCTTCTACCAGTGCTCCCTCTAAGCTGTGGAGTCTTGTGAGCAAAAATTCTCCGTTGTGACCTACTGGCATCAAAGTGGTGAGCTAGCAGTTTAGCTTCTACACAGATTAGTTTTCTCTGGGGCCATCCTTCCTGAGCTAAGACAAAAAGGTGTGAGTCGGAGGCTAAGAAACTGTGAGCTAGCTCACACTCACTCAGCTTAGGGGGAACACTGCCCCCCACATGATCAGTGCAACATGAGCACAAAAGGCAGCTGGACCACGGCATGGCACGTACCCACTCAGGAATAAGAGTATGAGATCCGTTCTGCATGGGGGAAGAGGGAACAGAGGGAGTTAATGCTACCATGCTCCTGTCTCCCTGATCTCTACAGGCACGCTCATTCCTTCCTTTTGCACGAAAGTCAAAGTGTGCGTGGGCTCAGATCTGACAAAGAAGACTCCTCCACCTTCAGAAAAATCGTCCAGTAAGGCTAGAGCAGGGGTGGCCAAACTGCGGCTTGGGAGCCACATGCGGGTCTTTCACACATATTGTGCGGCTCCCAACAGGACGGCTGGGGAAGTGAAGGGGAGGCATGCTTTCCCTCCCTCCCTCCCATCTATTTGCTTTCTTTGTTTCTCTCTCTCTCGCCTTTTCTTTCCACCTCTTTCCTTCTTTCTTTCCACCTCTCTCTCTCTCGCGCTTTTTCTTTCCACCTCTTTCCTTCTTTCTTTCCACCTCTCTCTCTCTCTCGCTCTTTCTTTCCACCACTTTCCTTCTTTCTTTCCACCTCTCTCTCTCTCTCTTTCTTTCCACCTCTTTCCTTCTTTCTTTCCACCTCTCTCTCTCTCTCTCTCTTTCTTTCCACCTCTTTCCTTCTTTCTTTCCACCTCTCTCTCTCTCACTCGCTTTTTCTTTCCACCTCTTTCCTTCTTTCTTTCCACCTCTCTCTTGCTTTTTCTTTCCACCTCTTTCCTTCTTTCTTTTCACCTCTCTCTCTCTCTCGCTCTTTCTTTCCACCTCTTTCCTTCTTTCTTTCCACCTCTCTCTCGCTTTTTCTTTCCACCTCTTTCCTTCTTTCTTTCCACCTCTCTCTCTCTTGCTCGCTCTTTCTTTCCACCTCTTTCCTTCTTTCTTTCCACCTCTCTCTCTGACAAATAAATATCATTAGCAAACAAATGAATATCATTGGACAAATAAATATCATTATCAATATCTGTATTTACCCCCTTTGTTTTTATATTTGGCAGGCGCATTTAATGTTAATAAAAAGCAAATGTGCATATTTTAAAAAATAAAAATGTATGTGTGATATTTGCTTCTGTCTTGCAGCTCGCAAACATCTGACGTTTATTCTATGTGGCTCTTACCCTGAGCAAGTTTGGCCGCCCCTGGGCTAGAGGAAGACAAGGAAGATCAGGGTCCAGGCGACCCTGTGACTTCCAGGCACAGACAGGAAGTGATGTCAAGTTGTACGCCATAGTGTGGTGTCCCTCCAAGCCGCCCCCCCCCAAAGGCTCCCGCTGGTTGCCAGCACTGAGCAGAAACCTGCGTGGCAATTGTGTACTTGAAATATTTACATCCTGCATTATCTTCGCCAACTCAAGGATGCTAACGAGGACAAAGATAGTCCAATGAACCAAATTAAGAACATGTTTAAAAGGCATTCTTGTTTGGGAGGAGACGGAGCTCTGTGTGCAAACTCCTATATTTGTGTGCAAACACCTAACACGAGAGGCAGTGTAGTGGTTAAGTGCACGGACTCTAATCTGGGAGAACCGGGTTTGATTCCCCACCCCTCCACTTGCACCTGCTGGATGATCCTGGGCAAGCCGTAGTTCTGTCAAGAGCTGTCCTTGAAAAAGAGCAGTTTCTGTCAGAGCTCTCTCAGCCCCACCAACCTCACAGGGTGCCTGTTGTGGGGAGGGGAAGGGAAAGGAGTTTGTAAGCCGCTCTGAGACTCCTTTGGGTAGTGAAGGGCAGGGTATAAATCCAATCTCTTCTTCTTCTCCTATTTTATCAATTTTTATCTTATTTTATTTATTGCAATTATATCCCGCCCTATCCGATGATGGGCTCAGGTTGCCTCGCGCCAGAAACAAAATACACTGAATATATAATTAAGAACCTGTTCAACAAAACAAGATGGCAGCTAAGAAACTTAGCATAACCAGGGGTCATTTCCTGTGGAAGCGCACAGGAGCGAAGTTCCGGCAGTAAGGAGCTCAGGGGGCAGGCACATGCAACAAGCCCCGCCCCCTGCTCCCAGCAGCACTCAGTTGGGCCATGAGGAGCAAGAAGCAGAGCCCCGCCCCCCGCCTTCAGGTACAAACTGTCCCTCCTCTGTGAGGGCAGACCTGCATGTTCCCCCCCCCCCCCCTGTTTGAACACCCAAAAACGACCGCGGGTGAGCCTGAGTGGTGGGTGTTGCCTTCTGACACGCTTCCGGTGATGCCAGAGGGTGTGGCGTATGCAAATAAGTGATGCTAATATTTTATGCTAATGAGCTCCTGCACCTCTTTTTCTACGAAATGACCCCTGAGCATAACATTACTCCAGAGCAGCCCAATACGCTTCCTGTCAGACGTCAGACCTACCTCCAGGGCCGTTTGATTGAAGAGGGTGATGAACTGGGCCGTGAGCAGAACCACCACTTCCTCCCTCAAGTACTCTGGAAGGACAGAACAGAGCTCATCAAGTCCCGCAATGCCGAAGCAGAGGGCAAAATGGCTGGCCCCACCTGCCCCCATCCAACTAAAAGGGAGACTGGAACCAAGGAGTCGGAATTTGCTGATCTGTTAGCAGCTGCGGTGGCTCAAGTGGTTAAGACGCTGAACTGCAGGCTGTGGAAGCTCAGCAGTTTGAGACCCAGGTGCTGCAAGACGGAGTGAGCTCCCGTCTCTAGTTCCAGCTCCTGCCAACCTAGCAGTTCGAAAGCAAGAAATTGCAAGTAGATAAGTAGGTACCACTTCAGTGCGAAGGTAACAGTGTTCCGAGCGCCTTGGTGTTTAGTCATGCCGGCCACATGACCACGGAAACGTCTTCGGACGGCGCTGGCTCTTCAGCTTTGAAACGGAGATGAGCACCGCAACCCTAGAGTCGGATTCAACTGGCTTTCGAGCAAGGGAACCTTTACCTTTACCTTCAGCAGCTGTTAGCAGCTTCCACTGTGGACGGCAGGTTTCCCCCTACAAAATACGTCAAGCTGCAGGCCCGCTTTGTAAAAACTTTTAGTGGCTTCCCATTCGAAAGAACTGATGTGGAAAAGCTTAACAGGTTTGTTTTTTTACTCGTGGAGAGAAGTGTCTTTTAGGACGTAACGAGGGACGTAGTCCATCCAGGACCTCGTCACCTATTCACACAGATCTGGAAAAGTTCCCCTGAACATTTTCTTCTCTCCCTTGCTCGATCCCTGGTTTATACTCTTTCGACAAGAGTTGGTCGTTGTTTTTCATTGTATGATACGCTGGGCTAAGATAATTCAAATGCACACTAGGATGAGTTGAACTTAACAGCTGTATTTGTATGTACATTTACTGTTGAGCATTGTTAGTTCCAGGGCTATTTTTGGGCAGGAACGCACAGGAACGGAGTCCCGGCTGGCTCCCAAGTTGGCCACGCCTAGCAGGAACTCATTAACATAATAGGCCACACCCAACAGCAGAAACTCATTAGGACTGGCTACAATTAGGGGGTGTGGCCTAGCATACAAAGGAGTTCCAGCTCCAAACAAAAAGCCCTGGGTTTTGACAACAACCAAGGTAAAGAGAATAAGAAGCAAAAGGTGGGCGTGGCTGGATGACCACACTTCTGGTAACATGGGGGTGTGGCCTAATATGTGAATGAGCTGTGCTTTCAGGGGTGTGGCCTAATATGCGAATGAGTTCCTGCTGTTGGGTGTGGCCTATTATGCTAATGAGTTCCTGCTGGGCTTTTTCTACCAAAAAAAGCCCTGGTTAGTTCCTTATGTAAGCTTCAGAGGACGGACTCTAAAGCATCACCAACCAGACTGAGCTCCGTCCCCTCTCCAAGTACCACCCCTACGTTTCCAGGAACCTCCCAAGCTGGAACCAGCAACCCGATCAGATCTTTGATACCGTGGTGTTCAGGCTGCTGTAGGCATTGCTAAAGCTTGAACACGTATGAAGCTGCCTTACACAGAATCAGGCCCTTGGGCTATCAAACTCAGTCTTGTCTACTCGGACTGGCAGCGGCTCTCCACGGTCTCAGGCAAGGGTTGCCAACTCCAGGTTGGGAAATATCTGAAGGTTTTGGGGGTGGAGCCTGGGGAGGGTGGGGCTTGGGGAGGGGAGGGACCTCAACAGGGCACAATGCCATAGAGTCCACCTTCCAAAGCAGCCATTTTCTCCAGGGGAACCGATCTGTCATAGAATCACAGTATCATAGAGTCCGAAGGGACCTCCAGGGGTCATCTAATCCAACCCCCTGCACAAAGAAGGAAATTCACAAATACCTCCCCTCACACAAGCATGGCCCAGAGGATGCCCAGAAGATGACAAAAAACCTCCAGGATCTCCAGCCAAACTGACCTGGAAAACAGTTGCTTCCTGACCCCCAAAGTGGCGATCGGCATTTCCCTGGGCGTGTAAGAAAGGGCCACAGGAACTAAGCCCTGAGGCAGCCCTTCCTGCCCTCCCTTCTCATGATCTGCCTCAGTTCACAGAATCAGCATGGCCGTCCGATGGCCCTCTAGCTTCTGCTTGAAAACCTCCAAAGGAGGAGAGCCCACCACCTCCCAAGGAAGCCTGTTCCACCGAGGAACCACTCTGTCAGGAAGTTCTTTCTCACGTTTAGCCGAAAACTCTTCTGATTTAATTTCAGCCCATTGGTCCTGGACCAACCTTCTGGGGCAACAGGAAAAAACTCTGTTTGATGATGGGGATCGAACCTGGGACCTTCTGCTTACGAAGCAGATGGTCTTCCATTGAAGCCCAGCCCCTCCCCTCAAGTTTCCTAGCCAAGACCAATGTTCCCTCTAAGCTGTGGAATCTTGTGAGCAAAAATTCTACCTTGTGATCTACTGGCATTAAAGTTGTGAGCGAGTGATTTGGCTACTGCATAAATTAGTTTGCTCTGGAGCCGTCCTTCCTGAGCTATGGCAAAAATGTGTGAGCTGGAGGCTAAAAAACTATGAGCTAGCTCACACTAACTCAGCTTAGAGGGAACACTGGCCAAGACCCAAGATCTTCTTAACTCTGCCTTCAGCTACTCTGCCATGAAAAGGGACTCACCTCTCCAGGCACTGAAGTTTCCAAAGGGGCTCTTCTCTCTCACACTGGCTGCCTCCTCATCCGCCAAGTGGCCGTTCGGCACGTAACGGCCCTCGTCCCCCTGGACAGGCCCCCGGGGTTCAGCGCGGGTGCTCCCATAGCCACCCGTCTCCGCCTCCCCCTCTTGGCCCCCCTCATGGCGCATCAAGGGCTCTTCCTCCTCTTCCAACACATCCGACGGCGTGGGCACGACCCTCTCTGAGCAAGGGGGTGGCAAAAGCGGGAGATCGTGGTACATGGTCATCACAACGAACTGAAGCAGAAGCCACACCAGACACATGAAGAGCTGGGGACATATGAGAAGAGAACAGAGAGAAAGAAATCTGAACACTTTCGTATAGTTCAGAGACAGCAGCACGGAAAAAACCCCACAAAGGGAAACAGCAAGAATGGGTGGCGGCTACGAGCATAGACAACTTCCAGAGGTGATTGGAGAAACAACTGGAGCAGAGGTCCATGAGTGGCTATTAGCCACTAGGTATAGATGGAACTTGAGAAACCTGTATAAGGGTCGAGAAGCAACAGTTAGAACTGGATATGGAACAACTGATTGGTTTAGCATAGGAAAAGGAGTACGACAAGGATGTATATTGTCACCTTGCTTATTTAATATATATGCAGAGTACATCATGCGAAATGCTGGCCTGGATGAATCACAAGCGGGAGTTAAGATTGCTGGGGAAAAGGTCAACAACCTCAGATATGCAGACGATACCACTCTAATGGCAGAAAGTGAAGAGGACCTAAAGACCCTCTTGCTCAGGGTAAAAGAGGAGAGCGCAAAAGTGGGCTTGAAGCTCAACATCAAAAAAAACTAAGATCATGGCATCCGGCCCCATCACTCCTTGGCAAATAGAAGGGGAAGTTGTGTAAGTAGTGACAGACTTCACGTTCCTGGGATCCCAGATCACCGCAGACTGTGACAGCAGCCATGAAATTAAAAGACGCCTGCTACTTGGGAGGAAAGCGATGGCGAATCTAAACAGCATGATAAAAAGTAGAGACATCACCCTGCCAACAAAAGTCCGCATGGTCAAAGCAATGGTATTCCCAGTAGTCATGTATGGCTGCGAGAGTTGGACTATAAGGAAGGCCGAGTGCCGAAGAATAGATTCTTTCTAACTATGGTGCTGGAGAGTCCCTTGGCCTGCAAGAAGATCAAATCAGTCAATCCTAAAAGAAATCAACCCTGACTGTTCCCTGGAAGGCCAGATAATAAAACTGAAGCTCAAATACTTTGGCCACCAAATGAGAAGGGAGCCCTCACTGGAGAAGGCCCTGATGCTGGGAAAGACTGAAGGTCAAAGAAGACGGGGATGGCAAAGAATGAGATGGTTAGACAGTGTCATTGATGCAACGAACATGAAATTGAGCAAACTTCAGAGGACAGCGAAAGACAGGAGGGCCTGGCGGGATCTGGTCCATGGGGTCGCGAAGAGTCGGACTCGACTGTGCGACTGAACAACAACAACAACAACAAATAGATGGAACACTATGTGTGGGGCAGGGATGCTCTGTATTCTTGGTGCTGGGGGGGGGCAAGAGTGAGAGGGCTTCTGGAGTTCTGGTCCTGCTGGTGGACCTCTTGAAGGCACCTGGGTTTTGGCGGGGGGGATTTCAGGGGTGTTCCAGGGGTGGGTGGGGACGTTGCCGACATGCTGATGTCACTTCCAGACGTGATGTCATCACATCGGTGGCATCAGGGGCGACGCTCTACTTTTTGGGCAAACCTCTACGGTGAAAGCAGCTACAAACCATAGAGTTTTGCCCAAAAAGTAGAGTGTCGCCTCAGACGTCGCCGATACGATGACGTCACTTCCGGAAGGGACATCGCCACATTGGCAATATCACACGGGGACGTCTGTTTGGGGGTGGGGCAGGAGCCCACAAAAGCGGGGGATTCCCCGCCCCCACCTGGGGACTTGCAAGCCTAGTAGTGGGGTGGAAAGCGGCGTTCCCTCTAAGGTGAGTTAGTGTGAGCTAGCTCACAGTGTTTTAGCCTCCGGATCACGCATTTTTGCCTTAGCTCAGGAAGGGATGGCTCCAGAGCAAATTAGTTTACGCAGCAGCCAAACTGCTCACTCACAACTTTAATGCCAGTCGCTCACAAAGTAGAATTTTTGCTCACAGGACTCCACATCTTAGAGGGGAGTGCCTTGAGGAAGAATCAAGATCTGCCCAGCAAACATGATGTTTTGTGTTAGACAATCCTCTGGTGCCACTACTCACCCCAGGCGATGTGTACTTGTTGACCACGAAGGGTCCCAGCCGGAAGTCAAAGAGACACAGGAAGAGGTTGCAGGCCGGCCCTGGAACAGACGTGGCAGGTCAGACGCCCACAGACAGGCAACATGGTGGCAGGAACCCAAGGGAAAGGCGGGGCATAAACAGCCAGACAAAATAAAGTTAATAAAGACCCAAGCAAGGGACAAAATCCTGGACATACGTCAGGGAAAGGTTCCGGGAGGGGCCAGCAGACGTGATCCATTAGACTCATTTTCACACATGCTAAACAAGGCAGTTTCAATCTACTCCAGCAACTGTTTGCGAGTAGATTTTGCCATTCCGCACGGTAAAATCCAGTTGCAAAGTGCTGTGGAAGTGGAAAAAAGAAGAAGAGGAAGAGGAGGAAGAGATTGGATTTATACCCCGCCCTTCACTACCCGAAGGTGTCTCAGAGCAGCTTACAAACTCCTTTCCCTCCCCCTCCCCACAACAGACACCCCCTGTGAGGTAAAAGAAGAAGAAGAAGAGATTGGATTTATACCCCGCCCTTCACTACCCAAAGGTGTCTCAGAGCGGCTGACAAACTCCTTTCCCTTCCCCTCCCCACAACAGGCACCCTGTGAGGTAAAAGAAGAAGAAGATAAGAGATTGGATTTATACCCGGCCCTTCACTACCCAAAGGTGTCTCAGAGTGGCTTACAAACTCCTTTCCCTTCCCCTCCCCACAACAGACACCCCCTGTGAGGTAGCTGAGGCTGAGAGAGCTCTGACAGGAACTGCTCTCTTTTTTTTCTTTTTTCTTTTTTCAAGGACAGCTGTGCCAGAACTATGGCTTGTCCAAGGTCATCCAGCCAGGTGCAAGTGGAGGAGTGGGGAATCAAACCCGGCTGCAGGCTGTGGAAGGTCAGTAGTTCAGCAGTTCGAGACCCGGGTGCCGCAAGACAGAGTGAGCTCCCGTCTCTAGTTCCAGCTCCTGCCAACCTAGCAGTTCGAAAGCAAGAAATTGCAGGTAGATAAATAGGTACCACTTTGGTGGGAAGGTAACAGCGTTCCGTGCGCCTCGGTGTTTAGTCATGCCGGACACATGACCACGGAAACGTCTTCGGACGGCGCTGGCTCTTCGGCTTGGAAACGGAGATGAGCACCGCAACCCTAGAGTCGGATTCAACTGGCTTTCGAGCAAGGGAAACCTTTACCTTTACTTAACCACGACAGCAAACTGGCTCTTGAAAGTGCATTATTTTGTGTGTGTGAAAGCACCAGCTGACGGCACAAAGAATCCCAAATTGGAGTGACCGATAGGAAGCTGAAGAATTTTCCCCACCATGGACAGAAGTCTTCCCAGTTCCCCCTCCCCAACAAAGAGGTTCACATTTGGCAACCGCCTTGGAGCCCCCGACACCCATCTCTATTGCCAAATAAGTGTGCCTGGAAAGGCACTGAAGGATCCTGTTTAACAGCCTGCAGGCATCCACTTACTTCATTCAAAATTTGCATCTCTCCCAATAGGGACCCAAATCAGCTTACACAGTTCCCCTCTCCTGTTCTGTCCTCACAACAACCCTTTGAGGTAGGTTAAGCTGAAAGGCTGGGACTGGCCTGAAGACACCCAAGCAAGCTTCCATGGCAGAGTGGGAATCCGAACCAGGTTTGATGCCCCACTCCTCCACTTGCAGCTGCTGGATGACCTTGGGCAAGCCACAGTTCTGATAAGAGCTGTCCTTGAAAAAGAGCAGCTTCTGTCAGAGCTCTCTCAGCCCCACCCACCTCACAGGGTGTCTGTTGTGGGAAGGGGAAGGGAAAAGAGTTTGTAAGCCGCTCTGAGACACCTTTGGGTAGTGAAGGACGGGGTATAAATCCAATCTCCTTCTCTTCTACTTCTTCTATAATCATCATCACCACCATCATTATCATTAGGGGAAAGGGAGCAACAGAACCAGCTTACCGATCAGCAGCCCAACCTGCCGGCAAGCCATGACCGCCGCAAACACCGTGGCTCGCTCCTGCGACGTGGTGGACCGCGTCAGGTGGCCGAAGATGGACGCCCCCGCTCCTGTCCCCACACCTGTCCGTCCAAGCACAGAGGAGACGGGAAGAGATGGCACCCACACATCCCCCAGTGGCCACCCCTTCCCAGGCCTGCAAAATATGCCTTAGAAGCCGTGCCCGCCTCTTACCCGCCACCAGCCGGCTGCTGAGCACCATCCATTTAGAGCCGTCGACGAAGTACATGAAGTTCCCTGAAAGAGAAGGCAGGGAGATACCTGTTAACATGGTTTACGGTCCTCCTTTCTCCCAGGGCAGATTACACACGATCAGTATGAACATAAAAATCGGGACATCCGATAACCAATGCATAGGGAAGGGCTGTGGCTCAGTGTTGAAGAATCTGCTTGGCATGCAGAAGGTCCCAGGTTCAATCCCTGGCATCTCCAGGGAAAAGGAACAGGCAGGAGGTGATGTCAAAGACCTCAGCCTGAGACCCTAGAGAGCCACTGCCAGTCTGAGTAGAAGAGGGAAGAAGAAGAAATTGGATTGATACCCCGCCCTTCACTACCCAAAGGAGTCTCAGAGCGGCTTACAAACTCCTTCCCCTTCCCCTCCCCACAACTGACACCCTGCGAGGCCGGTGGGGCTGAGAGAGCTCTTTCGAGAACTGCCCTTGAGAGCAATGCTCCCTCTAAGCTGAAGAGTCTTGTGAGCAAAAATCCTACTTTGTGAGCTACCAGCATTAAAGTTGTGAGCGGGCGATTTGGCTACTGCATAGATTAGTTTGCTCTGGAGCCCTCCTTCCTGAGCCGAGACAAAAAATGTGTGCGCCGAAGGCTAAAAACCTGTGAGCTAGCTCACACTAGCTTAGCTTAGAGGGAACACTGCTTGAGAGCTTTTTATCCTCACAGCTTTTTATCCTCCAGCTCACAGATTTTTGTCTTAGCTCAGGAAGGATGGCTCCAGAGCAAGCTAATTCATGCAGTAGCCCAATCGCTCGCTCACAACTTTAATACCAGTATCTCACAAAGTAGAATTTTTGCTCCCAAGACTCCACAGCTTAGAGGGAACATTGCTTGAGAGTACAGCTCTGAAAGAACATGTGACCAGTGTTCCCTCTAAGCTGACTTAGTGTGAGCTAGCCCACAGTTTTTTTAGCCTCTGGGGCTCACGCATATTTGTCTTAGCTCAGGAGGGACGGCTCCAGAGCAAACTAATGTATGCAGCAGCCAAATCGCTCGCTCACAACTTCAATGCCAGTAGCTCAGAAAGTAGAATTTTTGCTCACAAGACCCCACAGTTTAGAGGGAGCATTGTTTGTGACTGACCCAAGGTCATCCAGCAGGTGCATGTGGAGGAGTGGGGAGTCAAGCCCGGTTCTCCCAGATTAGAGTCCGCGGTCCTAACCACTACACCAAACTGACCTCGACAGACCAAGAGTCTGATTTAACATAAAGCAGCTTCATGTGTGCTCTGGGATTTGAGAAGTCTGGACCCACCAGGAAGGAACTGAAGTATTCACAAGACACACTCAGCAGTACGGAAGCCTCATAAATAGGATCCAACCTACAATAAAGCTATAGGCAGCAGTATAGACCACGGTCTCAAACACAGATCCAAGTAAGTGTGTGAACTGTTTTGTACAATGCTGCCCTAGCACCCGCACAAAAAAAGGCCTCAGTTTGGCGTACTTTGTGGAAAGCCAGGAGAGGGGGGTCCTTCCTGAGCTTCTCGGGCAGGCCGTTCCACAAGGTGGGGGCCACCACGGAGAAAGCCCAGGTGCGGGCAGCTGTTGATTTTGCTCATCTGCAGGTTGGGACTAGCTAAGGCAGGCTATCAGGGAAGACTGACGCACTAGTGGTATACCTCTTTGGGTGTGTAATGTACCAATCTCTGCCCGCGTGCAACACAAAGGCTCCACACGGTTAGGCTAAACCTCCGAGCTTCGCTACGAGGAACAAAGGACTAGCAGTGATGGCGAACCTTTTAGAGACCGAGTGCCCAACCTGCGACCCAAAACCCACTTATTTATCGCAAAGTGCCAACACGGCGATTTGACCTGAATACTGATGTCTTACTTTAGAAAAAACAACTCATATATTAACTTAAGATGATCCAAACAAAGTAAGGAAAGCAATCCCAAATGCTTTCATTTACTTAAAATTATTTGGCAGAGAATTCGACACTTTAATGATGGTCTGGGCCTGGCTGAGGCGATGGCACGCGTGCCCACAGAGAGGGCTCTGAGTGCCATCTCTGGCACCCGTGCCATAGGTTTGCCACCACTGGACCTGAGGATCCTAGCCCACACCAATCGGAGATCTAGGCTCCCAGCCGAGAGCCTGTGGAACTCTCGGCCACTGTAAATAGCCAATGACTCGAGTGGGGTGTCTTTTGGGTGTGGGGTTTTCAGGGGATATAAACCGGCCTGTGAGCCGGTAAAAGTTGTCTTGTTCTTACTGAATATAAGTCTTAGAGCTGAAATCACAAAGTATGTCTAAGGACTTTTCAGGGTGGAAGGGAAAAAAAACCTTTCTTTCTTTTATGCACTTGTGTCATGATCCCAGGGGGTCTCCGCCTTCCACCGCCACCACCCTGGACTTATGGTCCCTGTTGAGAAGGCCCCAGGGTACCCTCTCAAGTACATATAAAATGCCCCTTTTACAGCCGAGAACACACAGGCGTGATGGACCCAGGCAGAGAAAACAATTAAACAGAAAGGGTTTATTAAAAACAACACTGGGGCAGGGAAAACAAGGCAAGGCAAGGTGCTTAAAAGGGTATAACAGTGTGAAAAGGCAAAATAAACATAACCTAACTAACTAACGCAGCTACCTGAGCAGAGGTCCATCAGTGGCTATTAGGGACTCTGGGGCAAGTGATGCTCTGTCTTCTTGGTGCCTGGGGGGGGGCAACAGTGGGAGGGCTTCTAGTGTCCCGGCCCCACTCCTGGACCTCCTGATGGCCCCTGTTATTTTCGGCCACTGTGTGACACAGAGAGGAATTTCAGACAGACGATATAATCCAGGAGAGGAATGGTTCCCAAACAGTTTCTGGTCTGTCATTTCAGACAGAACCGTTTCCCTACCGGACTATATTTGTAATTTCAGACACAAACGCTTCTATCCCATTTAGGAAACAGGGCTGAAGCGTTTTACCTGTCAACCACTTCCAAGTAGTCTTCAGTTTCCTCTCCCGGTTCCGATGCGCTTTTTCCCACCGTTTTTCCCCCCCGGCGGCGGTTCCCGGGTTTTTTTTTTTTTTTGAACGTTCGCTTTATAGCGCTATAGCGGTATAACGCACCCCATTGGAATGCCTGGAGTGTTGTGTTATAGCACTATAGCGTTATAGCGCTCTAAAGCGAACGTTAAAAAAAAAAGCTGGAGATTGCCCGCACAGGCGAAAAACGGAGGGGGGAAAGCGGTGCAGTCTGAAATGGCAAACCATTTCAGATCCAGCGCTTTACCGGAAGGGGAAAGCCATGTGTGAAATGGCAACCCTATACCAGTTTACTTCATGGCGGATCAAAAACAACTTCAAAATGGGTTTAAACGGATAATGTGAAATTCCTCAGAGTGTTGGACTGGATGGGCCATTGGCCTGATCCAACATTTGTGTCTCTTATGTACTTCCAGGCCCCCAGCCTGCCTAGCACTCACGCTGAGCCCAGTGGAGATCTCCCTCTCTCCCAGACCAGCCTGTCCCCACGGTGAGACCAGGCCGCAGTGAGAGAGAACGCCCTGTTTTTCCTCAGTTAACGGCTAAGACCGACCCTACTCACACAGTTCAACCGTCTCCTCCCAGAATCTGCCTCTCTGATTGGCTATAGCCCGTTGCTAAGCCTTATGGGGACTGCAGGCTGTCTGCTCACTGCCATGCAGGTCTCTCCTGGGACCAGGCCGCACTAGGCCCTGCTCCCAGTCCTGCACAGATCATGACAGCTTGAATCCCTGATAGGGTGACGAGGGAGTTCGCCTCTAACTAACCAGTGACATTTGGATGTCAGATGCTGGGAAAGACAGAAGGTCAAAGAAGACGGGGACGGCAAAGGATGAGATGGTTAGACAGTGTCATAGATGCAATGAACATGAAGTTGAGCAAACTTCAGAGGACAGCGGAAGACCGGAAGGGCCTGGCGTGATCTGGTCCATGGGGTTGCGAAGAGTCGGACTCGACTGTGCGACTGAACAACAACAACAAGAACAAAGGAGCAACTGGACTCAAACTTCGTTCTGCTAAGGGTTGACAGGTCCTACCTGGCTGCCGGCAGGGGGATCCAGTCTCTTCTCCGGGATCTTCTGGTGCACGCTTCGCCCTCGCCATGATGACGTCACCCGGAAGTGACGTCATCAAATCGGGGACAGCACTCTCGTTTTTGGGCAAAACTCTATGGTTTCCTGCCATCAAAACCATAGAGTTTGCCCAAAAACTAGAGCATCACCACCACCCCCAAAGTTCACGACATGATGAAGTCACTTCTGGGCGATGTCATCACATCTGGGATGCCGCCTGGTGGGAGGAGACGACTGAGAGGTGATACGATAACCCTTTTTTGGTGCAGTGGTCAAGCGCGCGGACTCTAATCTGGGAGAGCTGGGTTTGATTCCCCACTCCTCCACTTGCACCTGGCTGGATGACCTTGGGCAAGCCGTAGTTCTGATAAGAGCTGTCCTTGAAAAAGAGCCGTTTGTCAAGAGCTCTCTCAGCCCCACCTACCTCACAGGGTATCTGTTGTGGGGAGGGGAAGGGAAAGGAGTTTGTAAGCCGCTCTGAGACACCTTTGGGTAGTGAAGGGCGGGGTATAAATCCAATCTCTTCTCTTCTTCTTCTTCAAGTACTTGAAGGGCTGTCATCTAGAGGATGGGTGGAGTTGTTTTCTGTTGCCCCAGAAGATCAGAGCAGAACCAACCGGTTGAAATTAAATCAGAAGAGTTTCTGGTGAGGCATTAGGAAGAACGTCCTGACAGAGCAGTTCCTCAATGTGGAAGAGGCTTCCTCGGGAGGTGGTGGGCTCTCCTTCTTTGGAGGTTTTCAAGCAGAGGCTGGATGGCCATCTGGCAGCAATGCTGATTCTGTGAACCTGGGCAGATCACGGGAGGGAGGGCAGGAAGGGTTGTCCCAGGGCTTAGTTCTTGTGGCCCTTTCTTACATGCCCAGGGAAATGCTGATCACCACTTTGGGGTCAGGCACATAGGCGTAATCTTCGTGGGGGCGGTGGGGCTTCAGCCCCCGCCGAAATTTTCAGGAAGGTGCTCAGCCTCCCCCGGGAGCCACCCTTGCTCCTAGCAAAGCAATGCCTCTGGCCCAGCCCCAGCCCCCCCCCGGGAAATTGGAAAGTCTACACCCTTGGTCAGGCAGCAATTTTTCTCCAGGCTGGGGATCCTGGAGGAGTCTGTTTGTTTGTCATCTTCTGGCTGTGGAACAGTGGTCACTGGAGGTGTGAGGGGGGAGGTATTTGTGAATTTCCTGCATTGTGCAGGGGGGTGGACTAGGTGACCCTGGAGGTCCCTTCCCAATCTATGATTCTATGCCAGCCTCCAGATGGGACTTGGGGAAGCCCCCAGAATCACAGCTCATCTCCAGGCTACAGAGATCAGTCACCTTGGAGGAAATGGATGCTTCGCAGGATGGACTTTATGGCAGGGGTCATTTCCTGCAGGAGAGCACAGGAGCGGAGCTCTGGCAGTAAAGAGCCCCCCACGGCAGTAAAGAGACCCACATGCAACAAGCCCCACCCCCTGCTCCCAGCAGCCCTCAGTCTGAGCAAGAAGCAGCCAGGTAAGTTGCAGAGCCCCCCCTGGCCCTAAACAGTCCAGTGGCACCTTTAAGACCAAGTTTTATTCAGGTACAAGCTCGCCCTCCTCTGTGAGGACAGATCTGCATCTTCCCCCCCCCCAGTGGAGCCTGAGCGGGGGGTGTTTGCTTGTGACACCATTCTGGTGATGTCAGGGGGTGTGGCATATGCAAATACTAATGAGTTATGCTAATGAGCTCCTGCACCTCATTTTCTACTAAATGACCCCTGCTTTATGGCATTGTACCCCACTGAGGTCCCCGTCCTCCCCCTCCCCAAACCTTCAGAAATTTCTCAACCTGGAGCTGACAACCGTACCCCAGCCCTTCCCTATCTAGCCCTATGCCCAGCGATGGTCCCCTCCAAACGTTGTCCACTTACCAGCTATCTGAAACAAGTTGGCAAAGAGGATGATAGTCTTTGTCTGACGGGTGCGGTCCGACCAGTACCCAAAGACCGGCCCTGTGATCAGTCCGGCGAAGCTGAAGGCGGAGATGGCCAGCCCCAGGAAGTAGGCCTCGCTATCAAGTGTCCGCAGGTAAGCCCAGATGGTGGGTAGGATCACCGCTGGGGGGGGGGAGGAAGGGGGGGGGAGAGGAAAAAGGGTCACCCAAAGAAAGGCGATCGTCAAGAGCAGTATCCTTCAGTCTTGTCAAGGAGACTGAGGCGCCTCCACCGCCCTGAAAAGACCCTTCCCCTTGCCCCCCCCCCATTCACAGAGGTCCCAATACAATTCCAAGGTGAAAGCGAAAAACAAAAGCATTTATTCCCTTTCTACTGAATAGCAGGCGTGATTGGATTAGGTGTGATATGTGATATGGAGAAGGGTAGTGAGTGTGGAGAAATCAGCACTGGTAATGAGACAGGAAACCTAGGTCTCCATTCAGTCCAGGAGTATGCATTGTCTTGAAATATACTGGATCAGATCATTGGTCCATCCGGGATCAGTATTGTCTGCTCAGACCGGCAGGGGCATCAGTGTTCCCTCTAAGCTGAGTTAGTGTGAGCTAGCTCACCGTTTTCTAGCCTCGGGCTCACACATTTTTGCCTTAGCTCGGGAAGGGATGGCTCCAGAGCAAACTAATTTATGCAGTAGCCCAATCGCTCACTCACAACTTTAATGCCAGTAGCTCACAAAGTAGGATTTTTGCTCACAAGACTCCACAGCTTAGAGGGAGCATTCCACATCATCTATTACCTGACCCTTTCAACTGGAGATGCCGGGGACTGAATCTGGGACCTTCTGCATGCCAAGCAGAGGCTCCACCACTGAGCCACGGCCCCTCCTACACACTCAGCCTAACCTACCTCACAGGGTTGTTGTGAGAATAAAACAGAGGAATGTTTTGGGACCCCCACTGGGGAGAAAGGCAGGGGCATACATGAAACCAATTCATCAATTAACAGGCCCTTTGCTGCCGGCTAGGGGAGAAAGAGATCCCTTGCCTTCCAAAAACTGTCAAGGCTGTTGGGAACCCCCAGCCCAGGTGAAAGCACAAATGAAAACGGTACCCATACCGATATTATATCTGAGAGAAAGGGGAGCAAAGGCTGTCCTGGGTAGGGTTGCCCACTCCAGGCTGGGAAACACGCCAATGCTCCCTCTAAGCTGTGGAGTCTTGTGAGCAAAAATTCTACTTTGTGAGCTACCGGCATTAAAGTTGTGGGCTAGCGATTGGGCTGCTGCACAAATTAGTTGGCTCTGGAGCCCTCCTTCCTGAGCTAAGACAAACATGGGTGAGCCAGAGGCTAAAAAACTGTGAGCCAGCTCACACTGACTCAGCTTAGAGGGAACACTCCTGCAGTTTTTTTGGGGGGGTCAAGCCAGAAAAGGGCACAGTTGGAGAGGAAAGGTCCTCAGCGGGGTAGAAGGCCGTAGACGCCACCTTCCAAAGCGGCCATTTTCTCCAGGTGAGCGGTCCTCCATTGCCTGGGGATCGGTTGCAATCCCGGGAGATCTCCAGCCGCCACCTGGAGGTTGGCAACCCTGCTCCCGTGGCTGGTGAGTCTTTGTGCCCTTTGAAAAGGGCGTTTGCAGTGGCTGTCCCCTCTCTGGAACCAGTTCCCTGGGGAAGTCCGTGCCCAGCAGGATCTCCCCGCATTCCATAGGGCAGGTAAAGCAGCTTTTTTCCCAGCAGCCTTCGGTTAACATTACGAACTGGCTGCTTTAATTCTCTGAGTAATTTAAGTCAGTGGCTTTTTTAAACTGGTTTCATTGTTTCGTTCATTGCATTTATTAGTATTATATTTTTTTTAATGCTGAAAGCCACCTGGAGTCTCCTGTGGGAAGAGGGTGGGGGAGATATACATTAAATTAAATAATAAATAAAAGCTCAGGCAGGATGCAAAGGAGCAGAAGAAAGGGAGGAGGAGATTGGATTTATACCCCGCCCTTCACTACCCAAAGGAGTCTCAGAGCGGCTTACAAACTCCTTTCCCTTCCCCTCCCCACATAGGCTTCCCAAGTCCTCCTGGGGGGCGGGGAAACCCCCGCCCCAGAGGCCCGTTCCCCGGCGGCGGATCGGGCCCCGGGGGGAACCCCACCCCAGCGTGTGCGTCACCAGGAAGTCACGTTATGACGCCGGGCACGCTGGGGGCGGGGCCACGGTCATCCAAGGGAATACTCTATGGTTTTCCCTTGGATGATCGTGGCCCCGCCCCCAGCATGCCCTGCGTCATAACATCACTTTCTGGTGATGTGTGTGCGGCGTGCGCTTTGCGCGCGCTCCAGCCACAGACCGGGAGTCCCCCGGTAAGTAGTTTTTACGACTTGGCAACCCTGTCCCCACAACAGACACCCTGTGAGGTAGGTGGGGCTGAGAGAGCTCTGACACAAACTGCTCTTTTCAAGGACACCTCTTGTCAGAACTATGGCTTGCCTAAGGGCACCCAGCAGCTGTGAGTGGAGGAGTGGGGAATCAAACCCGGTTCTCCCAGGTGAAAGTCCGTGCCCTTAACCACTACACCAAACTGTAATGTTTGGCCATGGGCTTTTCCTCAGAAGCAAGAAGTCTTCCCAGGCAGTCTACTTCTCCTAAGGAAGGGGAGGGGAGGAAATCCCAGAATCCCACTGTCCCCAAACCTCCTAGTGTTGTTACCCACCAGCAACTAGCATTCAGTGGTATACTGCCTTTGAACATGGAGGTTCCACTCAGTCATGGTGTCTACTGATGGACTGATTGTCTCAAATGCTAAGGCTTATCCTGACCCTCCACTGGCGGGCTTTAGCCTGATAATACTTGAAAGGGCCAAGTGGGCATACCTCCCCGGGGCTCTTTTTGTAGCAGGAACTCCTCTGCATCTTAGGCGACACACCCCTAATGTAGCCAATCCTCCAAAAGCTTACAGTAGGCCCCTGTAAGAAGAACTCTGTAAGCTCTGGGAGGATTGGCTACATTAGGGGTGTGTCGCATAAGATCACAAGGAGCTCGTGCTACAAAAAGAGCCCTCTCTATAAGCCGGTCCTCTCACAAACCACCAAGGCCCCTCCAAGTTATCTCGGTACCCCAAGCCTCCTCCTGTGCTGCTGTGCACAGAAGTAGCTTGGACTAGCCAGAGACAGCACAGGTCCAGGAAGCCCATGGCCTCATGCACCACCGATGGCCGAGAGCATGAAAACCCCTTTGGTCCACCATCCCCCTCTTCCTCGTGCCACCCGAAGTGGTCACCCAGGCGACTTGGTTGGAGAACCATCCCGATGAGCAAGCAGCCTACCAAGCTCCCATCCCTGCATTTATGCCCCCCTCCAAATAGAAGCGGAAAAGTTGTTGCCGGTTGGCCACTGTTGTTGGCTGGTTGGCCTCTCTGCCCTGTTGTTGGCCCTCCAGAGGAGATGGTTGGCCACGGTGTGAGACAGGAGGCTGGACTAGAGGTACTGGTCTGACCCAGCAGGGCTCTTCTGATGTCCTTATGAAGGCCTTGGCCTCTGTGCCCGGTTCTCGGCCCCCCAGAGAAGCTGGTTGGCCACTGTGTGAGAGAGGATGCTGGACTAGAGGGACCACTGGTCTGACCCAGCAGGGCTCTTCTGATGTCCTTATGAAGGCCTTGGCCTCTGTGCCCGGTTCTCGGCCCCCCAGAGAAGCTGGTTGGCCACTGTGTGAGAGAGGATGCTGGACTAGAGGGACCACTGGTCTGACCCAGCAGGGCTCTTCTGATGTCCTTATGAAGGCCTTGGCCTCTGTGCCCGGTTCTCGGCCCCCCAGAGAAGCTGGTTGGCCACTGTGTGAGAGAGGATGCTGGACTAGAGGGACCACTGGTCTGACCCAGCAGGGCTCTTCTGATGTCCTTATGAAGGCCTTGGCCTCTGTGCCCGGTTCTCGGCCCCCCAGAGAAGCTGGTTGGCCACTGTGTGAGAGAGGATGCTGGACTAGAGGGACCACTGGTCTGACCCAGCAGGGCTCTTCTGATGTCCTTATGAAGGCCTTGGCCTCTGTGCCCGGTTCTCGGCCCCCCAGAGAAGCTGGTTGGCCACTGTGTGAGAGAGGATGCTGGACTAGAGGGACCACTGGTCTGACCCAGCAGGGCTCTTCTGATGTCCTTATGAAGGCCTTGGCCTCTGTGCCCGGTTCTCGGCCCCCCAGAGAAGCTGGTTGGCCACTGTGTGAGAGAGGATGCTGGACTAGAGGGACCACTGGTCTGACCCAGCAGGGCTCTTCTGATGTCCTTATGAAGGCCTTGGCCTCTGTGCCCGGTTCTCGGCCCCCCAGAGAAGCTGGTTGGCCACTGTGTGAGAGAGGATGCTGGACTAGAGGGACCACTGGTCTGATCCAGCAGGGCTCTTCTGGTGTTCTTACGAAGGCCTCGGCCTCTCTGCCCTGTTCTCGGCCCTCCAGAGGGACTGGTTGTCCGCTGTGTGAGAGGAGGCTGGACTAGAGGGACCACTGGTCTGATCCAGCAGGGCTCTTCTGGTGTTCTTATGGAGGCCTCGGCATCTATGCCTTGTTGTTGGCCCTGCAGAGAGACTGGTTGGCCACTGTGTGAGAAAGGATGCTGGACTAGATGGACCCTCACTGGTCTGATCCACCAGGGCTCTTCTGATGAGAGAAACAGCCCTGGAGAAGGCTCCTACCCTTGTCCTGCCTTAGCCCCGCCCTCGCTTTCCCTGGCCCCGCCCCAAAATACAGGAGGGAGCACCTGCCTGAACAGCACTAAGCAAGAAATGCTTGGCCGTGCTGGAAAGCCAGACAGGAATGTCCCAGCACCTGCCACAGTGAGCCCGGGCAAGGATGAGCCAGGAGTAGGGCCTGGAGATCTCTCACTATTACAAGTGACATTTTGACATCCTTGGAGAAAATGGCTGTTTTGGAGGATGGACTCTGTGGCATTCTACCCTGCTGAGGTCCCCACCCTCCCCAAATCCCATCTTCCCAACACTCCACCCCCCAAATCTCCAGGTATTTCCCCACCCAGAGCTGGCGACCGTAGTGCAACCCTCCCCGCAGTGAGCCTTCCTTCTCTGTACCGCCGGCTTGTGCCCACCCCTCTCTTTGGACCAGGATGGCCCCAGCAGGGGGTGGCCCCGGATTCAGGTGGCCGCCCCCCCAGGCCAATGGCCCACCAGGACTCTTCCCGGCAGGGCTCTTTTGGTAGAAAAAGCCCAACAGGAACTCATTAGCATAACAGGCCACACCCAACAGCAGAAAAGTATTAGCATGTTAGGCCACACCCCCATGTTACCAGAAGTGTGGTCATCCAGCCACACCCACCTTTCCCTTCTTATTCTGTTTACCTTGTTTGTTGTCAAAACCCAGGGCTTTTTTTGTAGCAGGAACTCCTTTGCATGTTAGGCCACACACCCCTAACGTAGCCAATCCTAATGAGTTTCTGCTGTTGGGTGTGGCCTATTATGCTAATGAGTTCCTGCTGGGCGTGGCCAACTCGGGAGCCAGCCGGAACTCCGTTCCTGTGCGTTCCTGCCCAAAAATAGCCCTGCTTCCCGAAGACCTTAATGGCCAACCCGCCTTTCCCCTCTCGACCTTCAAGCGGTCACTGAGTCGCGAGCAAAGCCGGCAACATTCAGGGACTCCTTCGTAGGCAGCCTATTTTGTGCCAGCGTGAAGCAACCCAGCCCGTGCCCTTTCGCCCACTATCCGACCCCTCCTTCGCTCCTCAGCCTGGAGTTGAGCGAGCGTGCATCCTTCTCCTGACCCTTCCCCGGAAGATGTGGTTACAGAGTCCGCTTGCAGTGTGTAAAATATTAAAGCGGGCGATCTATGAAACCCGGGAGGAAGAATGCCAAGCAAGTGACATGCCAGATAAGGCTTGAGTTTGCCAGGAGTTCAAGGGCACGGGGCACTGCAAGCTGAGGAGGAGGAGGAGAAAGAGATGAAGAATGTTTTGTATTTTGTCTGTGTGTGTGCATGTGTGCGCATGAGTGTGTCTGCACCTGGAAGTCACGTTGACCTCTGGTGACTGACCCCTCCAGGAGGCCTGGAGGATACTCAGAGAGGCAGCTCAATAAAGCCTGCCCCGGCAGAGGTCGATTCGGGGAATCGCCGTTCCCCCGGGTGAGGGGCGGGGGCGGGGCACATGATGAAGCCCCGCCCATTGCTTCCGGCCGCCCCGCTTCCGGCCCTCATTCAGCCAGGAGGAGGCAGTGAATTTCATGTGTTAATCACTCTTTGGGTGAAGAAAGACTTCCTTTTATCCGTTCTAACCCGACCGCTCAGCAATTTCATGGAGTGCCCATGAGTTCTTATATTGTGAGAAAGGGAGAAAAGTACCTCTATCCCTACCTGCTCTATCCCATGCATAATCTTATAAACCTCAGTCATGTCACCCCTCAGTCGTCGTCTCTCCAAGCTAAAGAGCCCTTCGAGTTGCCCTTTTCTGCACTTTTTCCAAAGCTATAATATCCTTTTTAAGGTGTGGTGAGCAGAACTGCACACAGTATTCCAAATGAGGTCGCACCATGGATTTATACAGGGGCACTATGATATTGGCTGATCTGTTTTCAATACCCCTCCTAATAATCCCCAGCATAGCACTTGCCTTTCTACTACAACTCCAAGATCTCTCCCTTGATCAGTCTCTGCCAGTTCAGACCCCATCAATGTGTATTTATATTGAGGATTTTTGGCTCCAATGTGCATCACCTTGCACTTGGCCACATTGAACCCCATTTGCCATGTTGACGCCCACTTGCCCATCCTTGACAGACCTCAGCCTGAGACCCTGGAGAGTCGCTACCCATCTGAGTAGAGAATACTGACTTCGATGGACCGAGGGTCTGATTCAGTTGAAGGCAGCTTCGTATGTTCAAGATGCTACTGGACTCTTGCTCTTTTCTACTGCTACAGACAGACAAACACGGCTACCCAGTGGTAGCAGTGGGCTGTGGCTCAGTGGCAGAGCCTCTGCCTGGCACGCAGAAGGTCCCAGGTTCAATCCCCGGCATCTCCAGTTAAAAGGACCAGGCAGTGGGTGATGGGAAAGACCTCGGCCTGAGACCCTGGAGAGCTTTAAAGAGGGGCTGTGTCTCAGGGGCAGAGTATCTGCTTGGCATGCAGGAGGTCCCAGGTTCAGTCCCCGGCATCTCCAGTTAAAAGGACCAGGCAGAAGGTGATGGGAAAGACCTCCGCCTGAGACCCTGGAGAGCTGTCAAGAGGGGCTGTGGCTCAGTGGAAGAGTATCTGCTTGGCATGCAGGAGGTCCCAGGTTCAGTCCCCGGCATCTCCAGTTAAAAGGACCAGGCAGAAGGTGATGGGAAAGACCTTCCCCTGAGACCCTGGAGAGCTGTAAAGAGGGGCTGGGGCTCAGTGGAAGAGTATCTGCTTGGCATGCAGGAGGTCCCAGGTTCAGTCCCCGGCATCTCCAGTTAAAAGGACCAGGCGGTAGGTGATGTGAAAGACCTCTGCCAGAGACTCTGGAAAGCCACTCCCAGTCTGAGTAGACAAGATTGACCTGGATGGAGCAATGTTCTGATTCAATAAAAGGCAGCTTCATGCGTTCAACTTGCCCAAGGCCAACAAGCAGCATTTGCACATCAAGGATTTCCCACACGCAGCAATTACTGCTACACCACGCCTGTCCTAACCACCGTAAGTCTCACTTATGGAGCTTGATCCCAAACCCGGTTCTCATTTAGGGCTGACTGCCCCCCCTCCAGATTTGTGGGAAAGTTCTGGGGGAGGGGCACTCCTGGCCCAAAGAACAAGTCAGGCCCCAGTGATGCAAGGACACTTCCAGCGACGACCAAGACAGCTCCGCCCAAGCCAACCCGACTCCTGGCAGAAGGGAAGGAGGTGAAGGCAGGATCCAAGTTCCAAGCAGTGTTCCCGCTAAGCTGTGCCTGTGAGCAACTGCTCATTAACCCAGGAATAGAGATGTAAAATTTCTGGAAATTTTGAAGCTCGGAAAAAAAAACCTGTTTTTTTTTTGGGGGGGGGGGTTCTGAAAAAAAGGAAATTTCCGGAAAAATTGAAAAAATGCTACATTAGCATTTCTTTTGTCTTTTCTAGATTGAAAGTCATTCTGTTACTTTAGGAACATACAAATATGACTATGGACATTTTTACTTGGCATGAAATTATCATAACTAGCATATTAAAAATATACTGTATCCAAACAATTATTACAAACAGAATACCCAGCCACATGCAAAAACAAAACTGAAACTTTTTTATTTTCTTCTGACAATCGCACCTCCTAAAGGAAGAAATGCATCTTGTTCTTGCATTGGAGAGTTCAGTTTGTAACCTAGGACTTGCTTGTCCTCAGTGCACAGAAATTAGATCAATCTGATACCATACATATATATTTTATAAATGATTTGGAAAATATTTGACACCTTGTCTTAAAATATTTTATTCATCATGTTAAAATAAAATGTTCCATAATTATTTTTTTTTCTTTTCTTTTTTCAATTTTTCGAAAAAAAACAAAAAGGCTTCAGGAAAAAAAATGGGGAAAAAACAGTTTTTTCCCGGGCCTTCACATCTCTACACAAGAAGCCCTGCTCAGCACGATCTGGAGCTGCACAGGTCTTGTGCGGTGTGTGAACTGGGAGCTACACTCGCGGTTCTTCTGCCAAAACCTGGTAGGGCTCAAGGTCTCAAGCTGTCAAGAGCAACCTGTTTCTCTCTATCAACATTCCAAGCCCTTTACGCTTAAAAGCTCATCTCTTCAGTCTCCGGTTCGCCTCTGGGAAAAGGGAGGGAGGCACCCGTTAACAACGGCTGCTCCACAGTTCAAATCTTGAAAGGTCTCAACAGAATTTATTGAAGATGATTACAAAAGAAAAGTTACTGCTCACTGCACCCTAGCAGTGAGTATCAAACACACGGCATTCACAGCGTTTCCTGCTCCCTGGCCCACAGTAGCCTGGAAAGTAAGGTAAGTTCTCTGCAGAAAGACATCTGATATTAAACTGTCTGTCCCCCACTCAAGGCCAAGTAGCTAATTATTATTTGCAGCTGTGGAGTTCTTAAAGAAAAAGGTCTTCTGCAAAAACAGTTCCCAGGGTTGGAGCTGAAACCACTTAGAGTGGGAGGGCTTCTGGGCGTTCAGGCTCTGCTGGTGGACCTCCTGAGGGCACCTGGGTTCTGGCCACCGTGTGACACAGAGTGTTGGACTGGATGGGCCATTGGCCTGATCCAACATGGCTTCTCTTAGGTTCTTATGTGTCCGGGGCAGTAATGCTCTGTATTCTTGGTGCTTGGGGGGGGGGCAAGAGTGGCAGGGCTTCCGGAGTTCTGGGACCACTGTAGCGACCGGCCTGGGGTGAATAGAACTGTATCCTTCCCTGGTTAAGATTGCCATTTTGGGTCGGTGGGGAGGAATACAAGAGCTCCATAAACCTGGCCAGGACCCCCACACAGTCCCAGAAATCTTTTGGATTCGAAGCCCTGGCAAAGTCACAGTCAAGGTGCCAACAACTGGCCTCCCCCCCCCCCCCCCCCCCACTTTGGCAATCCTAGTTCCCCTGGAGGAAATGGCTGTTTTGGAAAGCAGAGCCTATGCAATACAATACAACAACCTTTATTGGCTTTATGCACTAAGAAATATACAAGACATAAGGAGTACTCCAGTTAACACATAACTCGCTTTTTAGAAGCCAGATATAGAAAAGTTGCCACCATTTCAATAGTTAGAGCTTATCAGCTGTCACTCAAGGGCACTCTCCACCTCCATTTAACCAGGAAACTTCAAAACTAGCTGGGACCTCCTCCTCCACAACAGTTGGGCAGCAGCCCAATGTGGAAAGCACAAATTACTTAAAGACAGATTACACTCAATTATTGCTTAAAGGCATATGCTTCCAATACGATTTATAGGAATATTGCGCATAAAGACTGAAATATAAATCCTATAGGATGACCTACATACATAGCATAATCTCTTTAAGTAATTTGTGTTTTCCACGGTGTATGCAGGCTGTGGAAGGTCGGTAGTTCAGCAGTTCGAGACCCGAGTGTGCCGCATGACGGAGTGAGCTCCCGTCTCTGGTTCCAGCTCCTGCCAACCTAGCAGTTCGAAAGCAAGAAATTGGAAGTAGATAAATAGGTACCACTTCGGTGGGAAGGTAACAGCGTTCCGTGCGCCTCGGTGTTTAGTCATGCCGGCCACATGACCACGGAAACATCTTCGGACAGCGCTGGCTCTTCAGCTTTGAAACGGAGATGAGCACCGCAACCCTAGAGTCGGACTCGACTGGCTTTCGAGCAAGGGAACCTTTACCTTTACCTATCTCAGTGGTCCCATTGTATCCAGTGTTGGTGTAACAAGGGAGCTGGTTGAAAACCCCTGTCCACACAGGGCCAAAGATGTGCACTTGTGTGTATTAAGTTGCTTCCGACTGTTGGCGATCCTGTGAATTAATGACCTCCAAAACATGCTCTTGTTACGAGCCTTGCTCAGGTCGTGCAAGCTGAGGGCCGCGGCTCCCTTGACTCAGTCAATCCATCTCAGGTAGGGTCTTTCTCTTTTTCTCCTACCTTCGACTTTTCCTAGAATTATTGCGCCAAATATATTATTCCCTAATTCAATTACCATTGCATCGCTCATTGACTGTCTCATGTTCTCCGTTCACCCCAGTGTGGTGTGGTGGTTAAGACCGATGGACTCTAATCTGGACAAGCGGGTTTGATTCCGCACTCCTCCACGTGAACCCAGCTGGGTGACCTCGGGTCAGTCACAGCCCTTTCAGAGATCCCTCACCCCAAAAAACAAGTCTAGGTCGCCACCTAGTGGTGCCTAACGCTAAAAGTGCCAGACTGCCAGACCATCTTAGGATCTATACACACTGCCATAATTAATTAAATCCATTTTAGATCCTGCCTCCCACCTTCGCAGCAGGAAAAGCCAAACTATAAAGTAAAACAAAATAAATAGGATGGGTTAACACATACTAAACAGTTTGGTGTGGAGGTGGTTAAGAGCGGCGGACTGTCATCTGGAGAACCGGGTCTGATTCCCCACTCCTCCACATGCAGCCAGCTGGGTGACCTTGGGCCAGTTGCAAGTTCTCTCAAGAGCAGTCCCTGAAAGAGCTCTCTCAGCCCCACCTACCTCAAGAGGGTGTCTGTTGTGGAGAGAGAAAGGGAAGGAGATTGTAAACCACTCTGAGACTCCGAGTGAAGGGCGAGGTACAAATCCAGTCTCTTCTTCTTCCCCCAAGTCCACAACTGAACTGAGACCATTTGCAAAGAGTCAGAGCCATGGTTAGAGTGTCAGACCCTAGCCTATGGGAAATGCAGGTTCAAATCTCCACTATGCCATGGAAGCTGACCGGGTGGTTTCAAGCCAATCACGCACACCCTTCAGCCTGACCTACCTCACAGGGTTGGTATCAAGGTTGAAACAGAGGAGAGGAGAACAACAGAAGCCACTTTGAGGGGGGGGTAGTCTGGACTTAAAATAAGTACACATATTTATTTCCCAAAATGTACCTGCCCACCTTTCTGCCCTCCCAGCTGCCCACGAATGCCCGCTCTGGGCAGGGCACCTACCATACTCGATGCCCCCGGCCAGGAACAGCAGACCGATGGTGAAGGTGGTCAGCTTTTTCTTCCGTTGGCAATCCATGCACCCGGCGTTGGTTTCTCGCCCCCTCCCCCCCCCCCGCAAGGAAAAGGGAGGGCGGGGCCGAAGATCAAAGGCCCGAAGACATCAAAGGCCCGGAGACGTCACTGGGCACGGGCGGCAGCGGCGGGGGGCATCCCTGCGGGCACGGCGGGCACTGGGCGGCGACGCCCGGCCCGCTCTCCTTGCAGCGGCTCTTCGCTCGGCGAGCCGGTGGAACTTTAAGGGCTCTCCGGGGGGCGGGGCCACGCTGGCCGGCAGCCAATGACGGGCGCCTCCCGGCCTCCCGGTGGCCAGCCCTCTGCCTGCTGCTACCTGGCGGCGGGAGAGGCAGAACGCGGGCGTCCAATCAGACCGCGCGCCGCCCTGGGAACGCCCCGCCCCCCTCGCGAAAGGACGACAGAGCAGAGAATCTCCGCCCTGGTCCACTGCGGGGACGCCAGTAGGCGCCTCGGGGCCGAAGGACTGTACAAAACAAATCGCAATCAATCAATCAAAAAATTAAGCCACGGGCGGTCTTTTCTTTTTACGAAAGACAGCCAAATGCGCCCAAATTCCTGTGCGATCTTTCAGGTCCTCGGGGTTGCTTGCCACCCTCCAGGTGAGTAAGTAAACAAAAAAACCACCTTGCTATTGTTTGGCAAACTGCTCAATCATTATTATCACGCATTTATATTATGGTACAAATTACGAAACGCATTCCAAGACAAAGCATGCAAATAAGTGTCCTTCTGAACCAAACTGTCCCTCTTCAATTACTGAATAGCTTGCATAATAATATCGCGGCTGTTTTTCGTTTACTTACAATCTACCCCGTGATCTCACGTTTGTATAACCTCCAGGTGAGGCCTGGAGATCTTCCGGAATCATAACCCATTTTCAGACTACAGGAAATCGGTTCCGGCAGCTTCAGAGCTTAAAGTATTCCATGGGTTCCGAGGTGGAAAAAATCCCTCCCCAAATTTCCCTCCTCCATAGATTCTGACCCCAAATCTCCAGGAATTTCCTGGACTGGAGTCGGCAACTGGAAGTCTTCATTGGATCACATTCTGTGCACCTTCGTGTTTAGTCATGCTGGCCACATGACCATGGCTTTCGAGCAAGGGAACCTTTACCTTTGCCATCAAGTCACAGCTGACTTATGGTGACTCCGTAGGGCTTTCAAAGCAAGAGGCAAACAGTGGTGGTTTGCCTCTGTGTAGTGACCCTGGAGCTGGTCCATGGGGTCGCGAAGAGTCGGACTCGACGGTGGGACTGAACAAGAACAAAGTGACCTTGGACTTCCTTCGTAGTCTCTCATCCAAATATTTACCAGGACTGAGTTTGCTTAGCTTCTGAGATCTGGTAAGACTGAGCTAGCCTGGGTTAGGCATCATAAAGGGGGTGACATGAATACACAAAATGGCTTTTAGCCCTGTACACACGATATAATGAATACACGTTTCATCTATGTACAGCATACACTCAACTTTTTTTGATATATCCATCCAGTAGTTCATACATTACAGTGCAAGTGCGTATGAAGTAATGTGTGATGTAAACCCCACACTTATCTAGGAGCCAGTTTGGTGTAGTGGTTAAGTGCGCAGACTCTAATCTGGGAGAACCGGGTTTGATTCCCCACTCCTCCACTTGCACCTGGCTGGATGACCTTGGGCAAGCCTAGTTCTGGCACAGCTGTTCTTGAAAAAGAGCAGTTTCTGTCAGACTTCTCTCAGCCCCACCTACCTCACAGGGTGTCTGTTGTGGGGAGGGGAAGGGAAAGGAGTTTGTAAGCTGCTCTGAGACACCTTTGGGTAGTGAAGGGCGGGGTATAAATCGAACCTCTTCTTCTTCTTCTTCTTCTTCGCCCTGTTCGGTGAGTGAGTTCTAGTGAGATGAACACTCACAGTTCTTTCTGACAAACCAGGTGTAGATGCAAGATTTATGCATGTTCACTTGCAACATTTTTTAAAATTTAAGTTTTATTAATTTTCAAACTGTTTCAGTTTAATATCAATACAATAAAGCTTTTCAATCAATCAATATTCAATAAAGTCACAGTAAAACAGTTGTTTAAGCAAGGAACTAATGTAGACATTTCAAACGGAGTTAGATTCTATACTTTATGGGTAAAATGTCAAATAATTTAATAGAGCTAATCTCATTGACCATATGTAAAAAAAACCACGGCTAGACATTGCAAGAGTTAAGTGCAGATTAAAGATAAATCAGTTTAATATATATAGGGTTACAAGGTTGGAGATCTTGTTTTGCTATGAATTCCATAAACGGGAACCATTTTTCCACAAAGTGGGAGATTTTGGGATATATTTCCGAGTGTAGTAAACGATCTGTAATCACTTGTAACATTTGTTGAAGGGCCTCCTGACACAGACCACGGGTCTCTCAAGAATATCACAGGCCCTCCAAGGTCTCAGGCAGAGGTCTTTCACATCACCTTCTACTTGATCCTTTTACCTGGGATCAAACCTGTGATCTTGCATACAAAGCAGGTGCTCTATATTTTGTATTTATATCTTGTATTTATGCACTCAAACATGCCAACACAGGGCTGTTACAATTAGTCCTCTTCTTCCTTTCAGCGCTCAACCCCACGCACATTTACTCAGCCTGAGATGTCACTGAAATAAGCATACTTTGCATTTATATAGCTCTTGCAGTCTTCATGGCCCAGGGGTCATTTCCTGCAGGAGCGCACAGGAGCGGAGCTCCAGCAGTAAGGAGCACAGTGGGTGGGCACATGCAACAAGCCCCTCCCCCTGCTCCCAGCAGCCCTCAGCAAGAGGCAGCCAGGTAAGTTGCAGAGCCCCCCCCCAGTCCGCCTTCAGGTACAAGCTCTCCCTCCTCTGTGAGGGCAGATCTGCAGTCCAGTGGAGCCTGAGCGGTGGGTGTTGCCTTCTGACACACTTTTGGTGATGTCAAGGGGTGTAGCATATGCAAATAAGTTATGCTAATGAGCTCCTGCACCTCTTTTTCTACGAAATGACCCTTGTCATGGCCCATTGGAAAACTTAATTTTGTGGTCATCTGTACAGCAGCCCCGTAAGGTGGTGTTGTTGTTCAGTCGCACAGTCGAGTCCAACTTTTCGCGACCCCATGGACCACATCACGCCAGGCCCTCCCGTCTTCCGTCATGCTCCAGAGTTTGCTCTTTTACCCTGAACAAGAGGCTCTTTAGGTCCTCTTCACTTTCTGCCATTACAGTGTTATCGTCTGCATATCTAAGGTTGTTGATGTTTTCCCCAGCAATCTTAATTCCGGTTTCTGAATCATCCAGGACGGCATTTCGCATGATGTACTCTGCATACCTCCATGGTAAAGGTAAAGGTAAAGATTCCCTTGCTCGAAAGCCAGTTGAATCCGACTCTAGGGTTGCGGTGCTCATCTCCGTTTCAAAGTCGAAGAGCCAGCGCTGTCTGAAGACACTTCCGTGGTCATGTGGCCGGCATGACTAAACACCAAGGCGCACGGAACGCTGTTCCCTTCCCACCGAAGTGGTACCTATTTATCTACTTGCAATTTCTTGCTTTCGAACGGCTAGGTTGGCAGGAGCTGGAACTAGAGACGGGAGCTCACTCCGTCATGAGGCACACTCGGGTCTCGAACTGCTAAATACCGACCTTCCACAGCCTGCAGTTCAGCGTCTTAACCACTTGAGCCACCGCAGCTCCTCACCTGGAAGATAGGCCAGTATAATTAACCCCATAGTACAGAGGGGAGGAAGGTTAAAGTCAGCACCTAGTCCTGTTTAATGAGTTCATGGAAGAGCCGCAAGATTTGAATGGGAGACTTTGCAGATCTTACCCACCACATCCAGCTGGTTCAGCAATGAGTATGCAGAACTGTGGAAGAGGAAAGCTTTTCAAGGTTCGCATGTACAACAAGGCAAGCTTCACCTGCTGAATTTCTGCCTGCCAACACAGCCCAGGAACCCCTCCTTCTCCAAGTTATACTGAGGTCAGAATACCCAAGTTTCAGGTTTGGGGCTGGTCTTTCTCTTTCTTCATTAACGGCACCAGAAAAGCCTTGTCCAGGCATGCCAATGCAAGGATGGGGAAAGCTTTGCCTTTCTTGCCGAACTAGCAATACGCCAATGCTCTTCCTCGAAGAGAAGAAGAAAAGAGACTGGATTTATACCCCGCCCTTCACTACCTGAAGGCGTCTCAGAGTGGCTTACAAACTCCTTTCCCTTCCCCTCCCCACAACAGACGCCCTGTGAGGTGGGTGGGGCTGAGAGAGCTTTGACAGAAACTGCTCTTTTCAAGGACAGCTCTGCCAGAACTATGGCTTGCCCAAGGTCATCCAGCAGGTGCAAGTGGAGGAGTGGGGAATCAAACCCAGTTCTCCCAAACTACAGTCCACACACTTAACCACTACACCAAACCGGCTCTCTTGAGTGAAAGTGTTGGAAGGGCAGAGCGCCTTCAGACAGGCCTGAACAACTGGTGCCCCCAAACAGCTGAATACAGCTTGCCCACCACACATTCAGTGTTCCCTCTAAGCTGAGTTGGTGTGAGCTAGCTCACAGTTTTTTACCCTCCAGCTCACAGATTTTTGTCTTAGCTCAGGAAGGACGGCTCCAGAGCAAACTGATTTATGCAGTCACCAAATCGCTCGCTCACAACTTTAAGGCCTGTAGCTCACAAAGTAGAATTTTTGCTCACAAGACTCCACAGCTTAGAGGGAACATTGCACACATTGCGCCCTGAAGCATGCTTTATAGTCCTCCAAGTTTTGCAACCATAGGCAGGAAGCAAAAAACAAAAAGCCCAGGGGTGGCATAGAAAGTCTCAGGCCAAATGAAGGCATGGTCAGACTATGCTAAACTATGTCAAGTTAAGAGGCCCTGTAGCATCACCAACTCTCTCCTTCCCCCCGAACAAAGTTTGAGTCCAGTGGCACTTTTAAGACCAACAAATCTTAATTAAAGTATAAGTTTTCGTGTGCAAGCACGTTTTTCCAGATATCATTGTATCCAGGGGTCATTTTGTAGAAAAAGAGGTGCAGCAGCTCATTAGCATAACGCATTAGCATAACTCATTTGCATATGCCACACCCCCTGACATCACCGGACGTGTGTCAGAAGGCAACACCCACCGCTCAGGCTCCACTGGACTGTTTTAGATTGCTAGCTATTGGGGGGAGGGAAACGTGCAGATCTGTCCTAGCAGAGGAGGGAGAGCTTGTACCTGAATAAAACTTGGCCTTAAAGGTGCCACTGGACTGTTTTGGACCGGCAGGCCTGGGGGAACTCTGCAAGTTACCTGGCTGCTTCTTGCTCTGCCTGAGGGCTGCTGGGAGCAGGGGGCGGGGCTTATTGCATGTGCCCGCCCCCTGGGCTCTTTACTGCCGGAGCTCCGCTCCTTTGCGCTCCTGCAGGAAATGACCCCTGATTGTATCTGAAGACATCTGCGTGCCCATGAAAGCTTCTACCCAGAATTAAACTTGGTTGGTCTCAAAGGTGCCCCACTGGACTCAATCTTTGTTCTGCTGCTTCAGACCAACAGGGCTACCCACCTGAATCTATCTCCCCCGCCGCAGTAATTGTTTTGTGTTTAGGAGCCACTGCCAGTCCGAGTAGACAATGCTGACCTGGGTGGACCAAGGATCTGATTCGGTGTGAGGCAGCATCACGTGTTCATGTGTTGGGTTGCCAACCTCCAGGTGGAGGCTGGGGAGCTCCTGGGATTACAACTGATCTCCAAGCAAAAATATGGCCACTTTGGAAAGAAGAAGAAGATTTATACCCGGCCCTTCACTACCCAGAGGAGTCTCAGAGCGGCTCACAGACTCCTTTCCCTTCCCCTCCCCACAGCAGACACCCTGGGAGGTAGGAGGGGCTGAGAGAGCTCTGAGAGAAACTGCTCTTTTTTCAAGGACAGCTCTTATCAGAACTATTTATTTATTTATTTACCCAAGGTCATCCAGCCAGGGGCAAGTGGAGGAGTGGGGGAATCAAACCCGGTTCTCCCAGATTAGAGTCCGCGCACTCAACCACTACACCAAACTGGATGTGATGCTGTGATCACACACACTAGATAATCCACTTCCAATGCACTTTCCAGCTGGATTTTGCCGGTTCACACAGTAAAATCCAGTTGGAAAGTGCATTGAAAGTGGATTATTTAGTGGGTGTGATCGCAGCCTAGCAGTAGAAAATCAGGGCCACCCCCCAGCATACCATGTCTCATACTTATGCTAAATTTATGCTACATTTTCTTGCAATCCTAGTCCTATTACATTGCTTATTAGTTGTCTCCAATGCTCCCTCTAAGCCATGGAGTCTTGTGAGCAAAAATTCCACTTTGTGAGCTACTGGCATTAAAGTCATGAGCGAGCAATTTGGCTCCTGCATACATTAGTTTGCTCTGGACCCATCCTTCCTGAGCTGAGACAAAAATGTGTGAGCCAGAGGCTAAAAAACTGTGAGCTAGCTCACACTAACTCAGCTTAGAGGGAACACTGGCTCTGTCCTATTGACCGCATCGACTTAGCGGGTGGGCCGCCTTGCGTGTCATACAGTTGCCAGTCTCCCTGTGGTGGCTGGAGTTCTCCCGGAATCAAAACTGGTTTCCAGGTAGAAGAGATCACTTCCCCTGGAGACAATGGCAGTTTTGGAAGGTGGACTCTATGGCATCATACCGCACCGAGGCCTCTCCCATCCCCCAAACCCCGCCCTCCCTAGGCTCCACCCCCCAAATCTCCAGGCCTTTCACAATCCAGAGTTGGTAACACTAGAAAGGCAGACTATCAATCACACAAATAAATGATCAGCATCAGGGCTATTCTTGGGCAGAAAAGTTCCAGCTGGCTCCCGAGTTGGCCACGCCCACCAGGAACTCATTAGCATAATAGGCCACACCCAACAGCAGGAACTCATTAGGACTGGCCACATTAGGGGTGTGTGGCCTAACATGCAAAGGAGTTCCTGCTACAAGAAAGGCCCTGGGTTTGGACAACAAAGAAGGTAAACAGAATAAGAAGCAAAAGGTGGGTGTGGCTGGATGAGCACACTTCTGGTAACATGGGGGGGCGGCCTAATGTGCTAATAAGCTGTGCTGTCAGGGGTGTGGCCTAATATGCTAATGAGTTTCTGCTATTGGGTTTGGCCTATTATGCTAAAGAGTTCCTGCTGGGCTTTTTCTACAAAAAGAACCCTGATCAGCATCATCTAAAAGGCGCTACACAGTAAGGAAACTTTCCAGCTTACTTCTTTCCCTACTAACTAGTCATGCTGTCGTTTATTACAAGAATAATCCCAACCGAACTTCCCAGCGTCCCTGTGCGCATGTGCAAGAGAAGACCCATCCACGCACCCCGCCCTCCTTTCCCGTATGGACTCGCTCCACTAAACTCTGTGCCCAATACCAACATGGCCGTTTTAGCGTCATCCGCCTGACGTCATTTTCAGGCGCCCGCGCGGAAGAACCGACCCCCGTGTGCTGCACATGGGAATGTGCCGCTGAGCCTGCGAGCCGTTCGGGGCGTTGCTGGGAGCTTCTCTGCCTCGTTGCTCCGGCTCTGCTCTTTATTGTATTTATTGTGCGTGTTTCGCCATGGCCGGGATTCTTTTCGAGGATATTTTCGACGTGAAGGACATCGATCCGGAGGGCAAGAAGTTCGATCGGGGTAAGAGAGGGGAAGGGAGTCTCTCTTTCCCCACTCTCCGGCGCTTGCTTTTGTTACTCTGCCTTTTTCGGGGCCGGGACTTCTTCCTTTCTCCCGTCTTTCCTCCCCAGGAGCTGGAAACGTTGCCGGGTTTTCTCAGCTTCTCTTGTGTCGCATTCACGACATCCCTGCGGGGTAGATCCGCAACTCTCACGCCGGGAGCGAGTTGCGTCCGCGCATCGTTGGACGTAGTGTGATTGTTTGCCCCTAAAACTGGACTTTCCCACGAGGAAAAAAACCAGTCCAGTTGTAAATGATTGCGATAGTCAGTGTCCGGTGGGTAGCCGTGTTTAGATGCCGTCGAAGTGCAGAGCAAGTTTGGAGTCCAGTCGCATCCTAAGAAGTTAATCAAAGAGTGATTAACACTTGGAATTCACTGCCACAGGAAGCGGTGGCGGCTACAAGCATGGACGGCTTCAAAAGGGAATTAGATAAGCATATGGAGCAGAGGTCCATCAGTGGCTATTAGCCACAAGGTATAGATAGGGGCTCTGGGGCAAGTGATGCTCTGTCTTCTTGGTGCTTGGGGGGGGGGCAACAGTGGGAGGGCTTCTAATGTCCTGGCCCCACTGGTGGACCTCCTGATGGCACTGGTATTTCTGGCCACTGTGTGATACAGAGTGTTGGACTGGATGGGCCTTTGGCCTGATCCAACATTGGCATCTCTTATGTTCTTAAGTTCCATCAACATTTTCCAGGGCACAAGAATTTTGTGAGTCAAAGCTCACTCTGTCAAAGGAAGATTCAGGTGGGGGTAGGCGTGTTGGTCTAAAGCAGCAGAACAACTGTTTGCATCCAGTGGCACCTTTAAGATCAACCAAGTTTAATTCTGGGTATAACCTTTTGTGTGCAAGCGCACTTCTTCAGATACTATTAGATTGGGAAATTATGCCCAGAAAGCTTATATATCTGAAGAAGTGTGCATGCACACAAAAGCTTGTACCCAGAATTAAACTTGGTCGAAGGTGCCACTGGACTCAACATTTATTCTGTCAAAGAAGGAAGTGAGCTTTGATTCATGAAAACGTATACCCTGGGAAATGTTGTTGGTCCTTAAGCCGCTGCATTTAATTTTACAGATACTATGGACTGCCAATAAAAGACCAATAAATGGGTTCTAGATCAAATCAAGCCAGAACTCTCCCTAGAAGCTGAAATGACTAAACTATGGCTATCGTGTTTTGCTCACATCATGAAATGACAAGAAGTGTTGGAAAATGCAATCATGCTTGGAGAAGTGGAAGGCAGCAGGCAAAGGAAGACCCAACATGAAATAGATGGACTCAATCAAGGAAGCCGCAAAGGCCCTCAGTTTGCAACCCCTGAGCAAGACTGTTAGCGAGAGGATGTTCTGGGGGTCATTCACAGGCTCGCTGTCAGTTGGAAATGACTTGACAGCAGGGGTCATTTCCTATAGGAGTGCACAGGAGCGGAGCTCCAGCAGTAAGGAGCCCAGGGGGCGGGCACATGCAACAAGCCCCGCTCCCGGCAGCCCTCAGTTGGGCCACGAGGAGCAAGAAGCAGCCAGCTAAGTTGCAGAGCTCCCTCCAGTCCAAAACAGTCCAGTGGCACCTTTAAAACCAAGTTTTATTCAGGTACAAGCTCTCCCTCCTCTGCAAGGACAGATCTGCACGTTCCCCCCCCCCCAATAGGTAGCAATCCAAAACAGTCCAGTGGAGCCTGAGCGGTGGGTGCTGCCTTCTGACACACTTCCAGTGATGTCAGGGGGTGTGACATATGCAAATAAGTTATGCTAATGAGCTCCTGCACCTCTTTCCCCCCTGCTTGACAGTATCTAACGCATTCATGCGCAGCTACTGGTCTTGAATTTTGTTCTTTCTTAGTGTAGAGTCCAGTTATGACTGCATCCACCTATAGTTGCCAAATTTGGGTTTATCTGATGCTAAACAGAAGCCATGCAAGTTTTTTTCTGTAATGCAGTTTGGGAGTACAGAAAGCTACACAATTGAATATTGCCATCTCCCCTCCTCCTTTCCCGTGTGCTTTTCTGCTCTTTTCCTGTATCACACAACTCTTACGCCTTGGTCCAGGTCTACCTGTACCAGAAGCCAAAATTGTTATTCATGGAACCTTTGTGACTGGGTCTGCTCAGGACTCCCTGGAACACAGGCCGGTAATTGTTAGGCAGAACTAAGTCATTTTCATGAGAAGGACATGCCAATTCTTAATCTGTAGCTAAAGGGTAACTGATTCGAGAACAAAGCAAATGGGTTCATTGTTCATGTAGAAAAAGGAAATACTACTTTACACAGGGAGTGTGGAATCCACTGCCAAAGGATGCAGTGATGGCCACAGGAATAAACAGCTTGAAAGCGGGATTAGGTAGATTCATGGAGGAGAAGTCTGTCAATGGCTACTGCCCATGGTGACTGAGGGGAACCTCCACATTCAGAGGTACTAATCCTCTCAATCCCAGAGCCAGGAGGCAACATCGGGGGAAGGCCTCGGCCTCCCTGCCCTGTTGTTGGCTCTATGGAGGAACTGGTTGGCCTCTGTGTGAGACACAATGCTGGACTAGAGGGACCGCTGGTCTGATCAAGCAGGGTTCTTCTTGTGTTCTTCCAAAGGCCTTGGCCTCTCTGCCCTGTAGCTGGCTGTCCAGAGGAACTGTTTGGCCACAGTGTGAGGTGGGATGACTATTGGTCTGATCCAGCAGGGCTCTTCTGATGTTCTTATGAAGGCCTCGACCTCTGTACTCTGTTGTTGGCCCTCTGGAGGAACTGGTTGGCCACTGTGTGAGGTAGGATGCTGGACTAGATGGACCACTGGTCTGACCCAGCAGGACTCTTCTGATGTTCTTATGAAGACCCCGGTCTCTATGCCCTGTTGTTGGCCGTCCAAAGGAACGAGTTGGCCACTGTGTGAGAGAGGATGCTGAACTAGATGGACCATTGGTCTGATCCAGCAGGGCTCTTCTGATGTTTGTATATAAAAGCAGCCTTTTATGTAGTGTGAGATAGAGAAGCGTGAGATATACAGGCAACTGTTGAGTCATTGGTAAGAGATTATCAATGCCCATTGAGTATGCGTGTTAGAACCCACAGCCAACAATGAAGTACACGCATTCAAGAACGGTAATACTTTTATTGCAGAGCTATAGATGCAGTAACATAAGCACTGTTAAGAATGGTGGCGGCCCCATGGGCATAATAGGATATAGGGTATTCGTATGTACCCCCCCCCACACACACAGCACTGGCCAATTAGGCGCCCTCCCGCGCGTGGGATAAAGCTTGGAGACCGTTAGGTAGCTAAAGCTGAGAACCAACACTCTCCCACGGCACCTAGGAAAAACCCAGACGATACAACTCCCTCCTGCACATCTGTATAGATAAGCATTTCAGCGCACAGCAGAAAAAGCACAGAAAGGAATGCAGTAGCAATTAACCAGACACAGACCGAGCTCCCCAACCCCCATGGCGGCGTAGCTGACAATGCGTCAGTTCAGGTTTATTTTAAACAATTGAAGCTTTGTGCTTGATTTTTTTAAAACGTGCTGGAATAGGATTTGGGAGACCCAGGTTCAAATCCCCCCTCTGTCATGGAAGCTTTGCTGGGCGACCTTGGTCCAGTCATACAGTCTCAGCCTAGCCTACCTCACAGGACTGTTGTAGAGGTAAAAGAGAAGAGGAGAATGGAGTAAGCAGCTTGTGGTCCCCATTGGGTTTAAAAGAGGCGTGTAAATAAAAGAAGACATAATTTTGAATCCGCTCTGGAGTGGGGAGGCTGGTGTAGCTGCTCCTTCTTTGAAGCTAGTTCCGATTGTACACTGCCGAGCACTCCTAATGAAGAATTCTGACAGGTATTGGATGCGTTAACTGGGACAAAAGGGGGGGGGGGGCGAATGAACCTATAAACCTGGGATCCAGAACCTGAAAAGGTTAGTCAAGTAGAAAAGAGGGCCAACAATAAAAGCTTAATATATCTATAGTATATAAAAAGATACATGTATTTCTTAACAAAGAATTGAAAAACATATAAGGCCCAATCACACCTCATGTAAAAATACCAGAATCTAACACAAGAGGGCCAATGGACTTGACCTGATGCGTTTTGGCCTGCATAGGCCTTCTTCAGAGGTCAAACACAGTGAGGGACATATTGGCTTATACAATAGTACAGTACAATCATACAGATATACAATATAAATACCAGAAGGACCAGAAGAAAGTTGCTGTAAAAAATAGAAAAATGGGAAATGAAATACATACCGTACTGCACATAGTGCACGGTAGGGCTGCCAAGCCGCGGCGGGGGATCCGTGCGTCTTCAGAGGATCCCTGCCGCGGGGGACAGCGATACGCGTTGCACCGCCGTTGCCAGGATGTGACGCTACGCGTCACTCTGGCAACGGGACTCCAAACAGCCCCGTTGCCAGAGCAGATCCGTGTGAAGATGCACGGATCCCCCGCCGCGGCTTGGCTGCCCTAGTGCATGGCCCGCAAAGTCATCATTAAGCAGCTGCCATAAGAGTGACGAGCGGAATAACATCTAAAGACTTTATGCTGGGAGCTGGAAACCCATCTGAAAGCATTCCTTCTGATTGAATTTTAACTCCCGCCAGCACTTTAACTGTTATGTTTTAATTTGTATTATGTATGTTTTTATCATGTATTTATGTCGTTGGAAGCCACCCTGAGCCTGCTTTGCAGGGAGGGCGGGGTATATGGTAAATCTGACAATAAATAAATAAATTTTAAAAATACAATAAAATGAATAAATAAATTATAGGTAAAAGTAAAGGTCCCCTTGCTCGAAAGCCAGTCAAATCCGACTCTAGGGTTGTGGTGCTCATCTCCGTTTCGAAGCCGAAGAGCCAGCGCTGTCCAAAGATGTTTCCGTGGTCATGTGGCTGGCATGACTAAACACCAAGGGGCACAGAACGCTGTTCCCTTCCCACTGAAGTGGTACCTATTTATCTAGTTGCAATTTCTTGCTTTCGAACTGCTAGGTTGGCAGGAGCTGGAACTAGAGACGGGAGCTCACTCCATCATGCGGCACACTCGGGTCTCGAACTGCTGAACTACCGACCTTCCACAGCCTGCAGTTCAGCATCTTAACCACTTGAGCCACCGCAGCACCTTAAAATTATAATTATAAGTATATTCTACTAAAAAACATATTGACTTACTTCCAAAATGAAGACACTAGGCACAGAATAAAAGTACAAATGAGGCCTCCAAGGTCGTTAATAAATACATGTATCTTTTTATATACTATATATATTAAGCCACCCTGTTGGTCCTTTCACAGTTTCCCGACTCCACTGCGAGAGCGAGTCCTTTAAGATGGACCTGATCCTGGATGTGAACGTACAGATCTATCCCGTCGACTTGGGTAAGTGGGTGAGGTGAGGGTTGGGATGTCACCTGAAGCCGGAAGAGGGCCTGGAACTGCGTGTACCCGGCTCCAACGATCTGCCTAATTCACACTCTATTCCCAAAGCGCACCTTTGTCTGGCGTCTTTCTGGATGCTCCTGAGGTTTTCCACCTACACCTTTTCTATACTTGAGCCACTCATCTTCTCCTTATTGGATGAAGTAAAGGACTCCTAGCTTAGGACATAAGAACTTAAGAGGAGCCCTGCTGGATCAGACCAGTGGTCCCCTCCAATCCAGCATGCTGTCTCACACAGGGGCCAACCAGTTTCTCTGGACGGCCAACAACCGGGCACAGAGGCCGAGGCCTTCATAAGAACATCAGAAGAGCCCTGCTGGGTCAGACCAGTGGTCCCTCCAATCCAGCATCCCGTCTCACACAGGGGCCAGCCAGTTCCTCTGGAGGGCCAACAACAAGGCAGAGAGGCCGAGGCCTTCATGAGAACATCAGAAGAGCCCTGCTGGATCAGACCAGTAGTCCATCAAGTCCAGTGTCCTGTCTCACAGAGTGGCCAACCAGTTCCTGTGGACAGCCAACAACGGGGCAGAAGGGCTGAGGCCTTCATAAGAACACAAGAAGAACCCTGCTGGATCAGACCGGTGGTTCATCTAGTCCAGCATCCTGTCTCACACAGTGGCCAACCAGTTTCTCTGGACAGCCAACAACAGGGCAAAGAGGCCGAGGCCTTCCTAAGAACACAAGAAGAGCCCTGCTGGATCAGACCAGTGGTCCATCTAGTCCAGCATCCTGTCTGACACAGTGACCAGCCAGTTCCTATGGACAGCCAACAACAGGGCACAAAGGCCGAGGTCTTCATAAGGACATCAGAGGAGCCTTGCTGGATCAGACCAGTGGTGCATCTCATCCAGCATCCTGCTCACATAGTGGCTAACCAGTTCCTCTGGAAGGCCAACAACCGGGAATAGAGGCCAAGGCCTTCATAAGAACATCAGAAGAGCCCTGTTCAGTCAGACCAGTGGTCCCTCTAGTCCGGCATCCTGTCTCACACAGTGGCCAACCAGTTCCTCTGGGCCTCCAACAACAGGGCATAGACGCCAAGGACTTCCCCTGATGTTGCCTCCTGGCACTGCGATTCAGAAGCTGACTTATTATTGTTATTATTATTAGCGTATGGCAGTGTGTATAAAAAAAATATGGACACACACAACCCAATCAGTTAAACAAGTATAAAGCCAACAGTCGTGATAGTCTGACCCACAATCAAACAGTCATAAGACTTACAAATACACACAAATACAATACCTTTATTGGCATAAACATAAGACTTATAAAGAATGCTGTTTAGGTATTGCAATCTAAAGCACTACAACATGATATACAACATCGCCTCCGGATTACATAACAACGTTTCAAAAAATGAATCTTCTTCAGGAGATATTATAGTGGTGCCAAAGCTCTGTTTCATAAATGTTAGACAACAAGTCTTAAGAATATTAAATTCAGATAGGACGCTGATCTCAATTAACATTCAGGCTCAAAATATGCTGCTATGTTTCTACTGGATCCCGGGCATCTCTTAAGACTCTTATGATTGTTTGATTGTGGGTCAGACTGTCACGACTGTTGGCTTTATACTTGTTTAAGTGTGTATAGTATAGCCAGGAGATCCTAAGATTGTCTGGCAGCCAGAAGTGCTAGCTCTTTGAGTGTTATGCACCACTAGGTGGCGAGCTAGACTTGTTTTGAAGGTAAGAGATGTTTCAGAGGTGGTTTGCCATTGCCTGCCTCTGCATCACAACCCTGGTATTCCTTGGAGTTCCCTGCTTACTGTCCAAGATCTGATGGGGTTGGTCTAGCCTGGGCTATCCTGGTCAGAAACTGACCACCTCTGGACTAGAACACCTGGACTAGATGGACCACTGGTCTGATCCAGAAGGATTCTTCTTATGTTCTTGAAATACCAATAAGAGCACTGAGGATAAAGTAATAAAGCTAAGTATCTCACCTAAGCACAATTACAAGCACTGGTTCAGAGCCGCAGTTTATGGGACAAGACTTTGTCCAATAGAACTGCAAAGTCCAAAACAGGGACTCCGGCCTACCTGGTGCACCCAGCATCAAGAGGTGTTGCAAAGTTAGATGTAATCCAGAAAAAGGGCAAAACTAGAAAGAAAGATCTTTCCGTTATGCCCAGCAACCAATTTTGGCATGATTTTATTTGACCAACCAAAGATAATGACCAGTGATGTAACTCAACCAGTGGGGTATTCAACAACAGCAGCCTTTATTGGCATAGCAGATTAGAAGACGACGAGGAAAAGGAGATTGGATTTATACCCTGCCCTTCACTCGGAGTCTCAGAGTGGCTTACAAACTCCTTCCCCCTCCCCTCCCCACAAGAGACACCCCGTGAGCAGTGTTCCCTCTAAGCTGAGTTAGTGTGAGCTGGCTCACAGTTGCTTAGCCTCCAGCTCATACATTTTTGTCTTCGCTCAGGAAGGAAGGATCCAGAGCAAACTAATTTCTGCAGTAGCCAATTTGCTCGCTCACAATTTTAATGCTAGTAGCTCACAAAGTAGAATTTTTTCTCACAGCTTAGAGGGGAGGGTGGTGTAAAAAATCAAAGTAATAAATAAATAATAAAACATTGCCTGTGAGATAGGTGGTAAATCCAAACAACAAGGGGAAACGGCTGGTGTCACAGAAGTCCCAAATATACAAATTCCACTAGTAGAAAGCACCATCAAAGTTTGCCAAAACAATATATTAAACCATTATAACGTTGGTGGTGCCACAACAACGACATTTATGCATACCGTAATTGTAATAAGGCATTAGATATAATATTCCTCCTTTGAGAACCTATGATCCAATTTCGTGGGCACTCCATGAAATTGCTGAGCGGTCGGGTTAGAACGGATAAAAGGAAGTACTTCTTCACCCAAAGAGTGATTAACACTTGGAATTCACTGCCACAGGAAGTGGTGGCAGCTACAAGCATGGACGGCTTCAAAAGGGAATTAGATAAGCATATGGAGCAGAGGTCCATCAGTGGCTATTAGCCACAAGGTATAGATAGGGACTCTGGGGCAAGTGATGCTCTGTCATCTTGGTGCTTGGGGGGGTCAACAGTGGGAGGGCTTCTAATGTCCTAGCCCCACTGGTGGACCTCCTGATGGCACTGGTATTTCTGGCCACTGTGTGATACAGAGTGTTGGACTGGATGGGCCTTTGGCCTGATCCAACATTGGCATCTCTTATGTTCTTATGATCCGCTCCTTACACTATGAACATTTTGGTCTGTTGAAATTGCTGAAATCAGGGTGAGTGTATTTTTCAGGCATTTTTTTAAAACAATTCTGTTTTTCATATGTGTTTTTGTGGCTAGGCATTTGTGTAAATCTCTTCACAGTTCCACTTACACAGCCGGCAAACTGAAGAAGTTGAAGGGAACGCATCTTCCAAATATCTAGAATGGGCGTCTTTGCAAACGCTGTTTGGAAAATGTTATAACTATGGGGACTCCTCCTATCAAGTTATTAAGTTACACTGAGTACATGGACTTGATGTCTTATCTTCAGAGGAGGAATATTGTATCTAATGCCTTATTACAGTTACAGTGGCATGGAAATATTCTAAGTAAACAGGCAAGGCTAAGAGAATGTGATTGGCCCAAGGACACCCAGCAATTTTTTTAATGGCAGGGTGGAGATTTGAACCTGGGATATTCCTTATGGTCTGGCCGGCTGGTCTGAGCTGAGATTCTCACCTTTGACTCCTCGTTCTCTTCTCTGTTGCAGGTGACAAATTCCGCCTCGTGATCGCCAGCACCTTGTACGAAGACGGGACCTTGGACGACGGGGAGTATAACCCCACTGATGACCGACCCTCCAGGTAAGAATGGGAGAATCCACAAGAGGGGAGGAACCGTAGCTGCAGTTGAGTCACAAATCAGAGTCGTGGCCTGATCCCTACTGCGTCTGGAATATGGGTCGAATTTTCAAAGATAGGACCAGGGAAAGCAACCTGTGGAGGGTCAGAGAAGTCTCTGCTGTGGTTCTGGTTCCCTTTCAGACATGTTAGGATCAAATTCTATCTACTGTAGACTGTGACCTTCCAGCCACCAGGGCTGCCTATTAATAGGGATGGGCATGAACCACATTTTTATGGTTCAGTTCATGGGTGAACCATGAACCGATAGGTTGGTTCGCAAATTGAACAGTTTCATATTGGTTCGGGACTCCCTGCTTTCTGCTCCCCACTGCTTTTGGGGGGAGCAGAAAGCAGGGGTTTAACTGGCTCAGAGCCATTTGAACCTGCTTTCTGCTCCCCACCACTCAGCTGTTTTTCATAAAGAACAGAAAACAGGGTGCTTTCTTCGCGAACCACCATGAACTGCCTTAAAATTCGTGGAAGTTCACGGCAGCTCTTCAGTTCGCGAACATTGCTTTGCGAACCACAAACCAGTCAGAATTCATCACAAACATTTGTTCGTGAGCCAGTCCATGGCCATCCCTACTTATTAACTCAAAGCGCTGCACTGTTTGCAGGTCTGAAACCAGAGCCATTTGCTACTTTTGTACAACGTATTACTTTGGGAATCCCTCAAGCCATAGATCTCAGGAAACCCCTCTAGAATTTCTCTGCTGCTGTAGCTCCTCCTGGACCAGAGAGGGCTACCTAGAAGGGTCATGGTGGTTTACCTTCCTGGGTTGTCTAGGGACCTTGCCACATTGTCTAGGGAGCTCCACGAGACATCGAATGGAGACAGGCAGAATCTCCTGGGCCACAAAACTTAACACTGTTTGAAAAAGAGGTGCTCAGGTGATCAGAGAATCTGTATTAAGTGCCCTAAGCTGTGCTTCGAATGCTTAAAAATTGGAGTTGGCAGATTCAGGCCATCTGCTTCTTTAAATGTCATTTAAATGTGTGTTTCAGTTACGGTGGAATACAAAAGGCATTTCCTGAAAACAAAGAACCATAATAAGTGCCTGAGGTTGTAATGATAGGGAAAATATACAATTTCAGAGAGAGTCGGGTGAGCAGCCATGTTGGTTTGAAGCAGCAGAACAAAGTTAAGAACATCAGAGAAGCCAAAGTTGGATCAGGCCAGTGGCCCATCCAGTCCAACACTCTGCCACACAGTGGCCAAAAGTACCAGGTGCCATCAGGAGGTCCAGCAGTGGAGCCAGGACACTAGAAGCCCTCCCACTGTTGCCCCCCCCCCCAAGCACCAAGAATACAGAGCATCCCTTGCCCCAGACCAAGAGCACCTATCTATACCTTGTAGCTAAGAGCCACTGATGGACCTCTGCTCCATATGCTTATCCCATTCCCTCTGCTCCATATAAGAACATAAGAGAAGCCAAAGTTGGATCAGGCCAATGGCCCATCCAGTCCAACACTCTGCCACACAGTGGCCAAAAGTACCAGGTGCCATCAGGAGGTCCAGCAGTGGAGCCAGGACACTAGAAGCCCTCCCACTGTTGCCCCCCCCCCCAAGCACCAAGAATACAGAGCATCCCTTGCCCCAGACCAAGAGCACCTATCTATACCTTGTAGCTAAGAGCCACTGATGGACCTCTGCTCCATATGCTTATCCCATTCCCTCTGCTCCATATAAGAACATAAGAGAAGCCAAAGTTGGATCAGGCCAATGGCCCATCCAGTCCAACACTCTGCCACACAGTGGCCAAAAGTACCAGGTGCCATCAGGAGGTCCAGCAGTGGAGCCAGGACACTAGAAGCCCTCCCACTGTTGCCCCCCCCCCCAAGCACCAAGAATACAGAGCATCCCTTGCCCCAGACCAAGAGCACCTATCTATACCTTGTAGCTAAGAGCCACTGATGGACCTCTGCTCCATATGCTTATCCCATTCCCTCTGCTCCATATAAGAACATAAGAGAAGCCAAAGTTGGATCAGGCCAATGGCCCATCCAGTCCAACACTCTGCCACACAGTGGCCAAAAGTACCAGGTGCCATCAGGAGGTCCAGCAGTGGAGCCAGGACACTAGAAGCCCTCCCACTGTTGCCCCCCCCCCCAAGCACCAAGAATACAGAGCATCCCTTGCCCCAGACCAAGAGCACCTATCTATACCTTGTAGCTAAGAGCCACTGATGGACCTCTGCTCCATATGCTTATCCCATTCCCTCTGCTCCATATAAGAACATAAGAGAAGCCAAAGTTGGATCAGGCCAATGGCCCATCCAGTCCAACACTCTGCCACACAGTGGCCAAAAGTACCAGGTGCCATCAGGAGGTCCAGCAGTGGAGCCAGGACACTAGAAGCCCTCCCACTGTTGCCCTCCCAAGCACCAAGAACACAGAGCATCACTTGCCCCAGACCGAGTGTTCCTATCTATACCTTGTGGCTAACAGCCACTGATGGGACCTCTGCTCCATATGCTTATCTAATTCCCTTTTGAAGCCTTCCATGCTTGTAGCCGCCACCACCTCCTGTGGCAGTGAATGCCATGTGTGAATCACTCTTTGGGTGAAGAAGGACTTCCTTTTATCCGTTCTAACCCGACTGCTCAGCAATTTCATGGAGTTCCCACGAGTTCTTATATTGTTCGAGACCAGTGGCACCTTTAAGACCCACCAAGTTTTATTCAAGGGGTGAGCTTTCGTGTGCAAGCACACTTCCTCAGACACAGCGAAATGGAACTTACCAGTTATCACTCTCTATCTATATGTATGGACGGATAACTTCCATTTCAGTGTGTCTGAGGAAGTGTTCGCGCACACGGAAGTTCACACTTTGAATAAAACTTTGTTGGTCTTCAAGGTGCCAGCTGGACTCAAACTTTGTCTTGATTTCAGAGAGAATAATACTTTAAAAAAAAAAAACAATCCACCCTAATGCTCTCTTCGTCCTGGCTTGGATCGCCCAGGCGAGCCTGATCCCGTCAGATCTCGGAAGCTAAGCAGGGTCGGCCCCGGTTAGTACTTGGATGGGAGACCGCCAAGGAAGTCTGAGGTTGCTATGCAGAGGTAGTTGCAGAGGGTTTTCCTGTTGGTCTGCGGTAGAACAGCCAGGATTGAGCCCCGGAACACTTTAGAGACCAACAGTTTTGGTTTTTTTGAGGGTATGAGCTTTCGAGAGCTCTGAGTGCGAATCTAGCTATGCAGAGGCAGGCAACGGGAAATCACTTCTGAATGTCTCCTTCCTTGAAAACCCGAAGGGGCCTCCGTAAGCCGGCTGTGGCTCGACGGCACCTTCCACCACCACCAATCCTCTCTTGTAATCTCCTTCTTCCTCGCAGAGCCGACCAGTTTGAGTACGTGATGTACGGGAAGGTATACAGGATCGAAGGGGACGAGACGTCCACGGAGGCGGCCACGCGACTGTAAGTGTCCCCGCTTCTGTCTCTCGCACAGATACAGTATTCCGGTATGCTGGAGACCCCAGGAATTGGATTGAACTCTCAGAGCACGCACGTCCTGTCTCTGGTGTGGGGGTCCTGTCCCTGAATCTACCGTACCAACCTGCCGTATACTGAGCCAAACGGTTGGCCCATTCAGGCTAGCGTGGATTATGCCGATCGGCAGTGACTCCATGAGGTCAAGCGCAGCAATCTTTCCTCTTTATTGATAATGCCGGGGATGTCTGGGTCAGGGATGCTCTGTATCCTCGATGCTTGGGGGGGCAACAGTGGGAGGGCTTCTAGGGGTCTGGCCCCGCTGGTGGACTTCCTGACGGCACCTGGGTTTTGACCACTGTGTGACACGGAGGGATGGGCCGTTGGCATGATCCAACATTGGCTTCTTTTAGGTTCTTATATGGAGTAGAGGTCCAGCAGTGGCTATTAGCCACACGGTACGGCTGCGGTGGCTCAAGTGGTTAAGACGCTGAACTGCAGGCTCTGGAAGGTTGGTAGTTCAGCAGTTCGAGACCCGAGTGTGCCGCATGACAGAGTGGGCTCCCGTCTCTAGTTCCAGCTCCTGCCAACCTAGCAGTTCGAAAGCAAGAAATTGCAAGTCGATAAATAGGTACCACTTTGGTGGGAAGGTAACAGTGCTCTGTGCGCCTTGGTGTTTAGTCTTGCCGGCCACATGACCACGGAAACGTCTTCAGACAGCGCTGGCTCTTCGGCTTTGAAACGGAGATGAGCACCGCAACCCTAGAGTCGGATTCGACTGGCTTTCGAGCAAGGGAACCTTTACCTTTACAGGTGGAATATTCTAGGGCAGTGATGCTCTGTATTCTTGGTGCTTAGGGAGGGCTTCTGGAGTTCTGGCCCCACTGGTGGACTTCCTGATGGCACTTTGATTTTGACCGCTGTGTGACACAGAGTGTGAGACGGGATGGGCCATTGGCCTGATCCAACATTGGCTTCTCTTATGCTCTTACTTGGAACATTCCACACAGAAGGCAAGGATGTACTCTGTTACAGAGCTATCATTCTTCTTGAAAAGAATTAATTGTATGGCATTGTGTGTAGAATAGCCGGGAGATCCTAAGTTTGTCTGGCAGTCGGAAGTTCTAGCTCTTTTAGCATTACGTGCCACTTTGTGGTGAGCTAGACTTAGAGGCTAGACAAGAGACGTTTCAGAGGTGGCTTGCCATTGTCTGCCTCTGTGTCACAGCCCTGGTATTCCTTAGAGGTCACCCATCCAAATACCAGCCATGGCCGACCCTGCTTAGCTTACAAGGTCTGATGAAATCAGGCTAGCCTGGGCTATCCAGGTAAGGGCATTTGGAAAGAAAAACGAACTTCAGCCCAGAGAACTCTGGCAATGCAAGCTTCAGGTCATAGAAGCTGGTACTCTGGAAAGTTTTGTCAGTCTTTAAGTCGCTGCTGGATTCAAGTTTGTTTCCAAAGGCATACCGAGTCTGCTCTTGGAATTAGTTCCTGTACATGTTCTGTGTGCTACACATTCAGATGTTTCTAGGGTCCCTCCTTGGCCTCTCCGCTTGGAAAGGTCTTGCATCCCAGGCAGTGCTCTCCCTAAGCTGCGGAAGTCCTGTGAGCAAAAATTCTACTTTGTGAGCTATGAGCATTAAAGTTGTGAGCGAGCGATTTGGCTGCTGCGTAAATCAGTTTGCTGTTCAGCCCGTCCCTCCTGAGCGAAGCCAAAAATGTATGAGCTGGAAGCTAAAAAGCTGTGGGCTAACTCACACTAGCTCAGCTGAGAGGGAACACTGCTCATCGGATCTCAGAAGCTAAGCAGGGTCAGTACTTGGAAAGGAGACCACCAAGGAAGACTCTGAAAGGGAAAGCAATGGCAGACCACCCCTGCTTCTCGCTGGCCTGGAAAGCCCCTTGCTGGGGGAAGCTAAGCAGGGTCAGTCCTTGGAAGGGAGACCACCAAGGAAGGCTCTGCAGAGGAAGGCCATGGCCAACCACCTCTGCTTCTCGCTGGCCTTGAAAGCCCCTTGCTGGGGGAAGCTTAGCAGGGTTGGTACTTGGAAAGGAGACCACCAAGGAAGACTCTGCAGAGGAAGGCAGTGACACAGACCACCTCTGCTTCTCACTGGCCTACAAAGCCCCTTGCTGGGGGAAGCTAAGCAGGGTTGGTCCTTGGAAGGGAGACCACCAAGGAAGGCTCTGCAAAGGAAGGCCATGGCCAACCACCTCTGCTTCTCACTGGCCTTGAAAGCTCCTTGCTGGGGGAAGCTAAGCAGGGTTGGTACTTGGAAGGGAGACCACCAAGGAAGACTCTGTAGAGGAAAGCAATGGCACAGACCACCCCTGCTTCTCACTGGCTTTGAAAGCCCCTTGCTAGGAGAAGCTAAGCAGGGTTGGTACTTGGAAGGGAGACCACCAAGGAAGGCTCTGCAGAGGAAGGCCGTGGCCAATCACCTCTGCTTCTTCCTCACCTTGAAGTCCCCTTGCAGGGGGGAGCTAAGCAGGGTTGGTACTTGGGTGGGAGCCCACCAAGGAAGGCTCTGCAGAGGAAGGCCGTGGCCAATCACCTCTGCTTCTTCCTCCCCTTGAAATCCCCTTGCAGGGGGGAGCTAAGCAGGGTTGGTACTTGGGTGGGAGACCACCAAGGAAGACTCTGTAGAGGAAAGCAACGGCACAGACCACCCCTGCTTCTCACTTGCCTCGAAAGCCCCTTGCTGGGGTCGCTGTAAGTCATCTGCGACTAGACAGTGCTTATGTAACATAGTATACTAGTGGCATAATTCTTTATGGCAGGCCTGGCTTTGGCGGGGAGGGCGGGGTATAAATGAAATAAATAAATCAGCGAAGGCAAGAATGTGTGAGCCGGAGGCTAAAGAAGCGTGAGCTAGTTCACACTAAGTCAGCTTAGGGGGAACGCCGGTCACAGGCTTTGAGAAAAGCCCCTCCCCACCAATGCTCCCTCTAAGCTGTGGAGTCCTGTGAGCAAAAATTCCACTTTTGTGAGCCGCTGGCCTTAAAGTTGTGAGCGAGCAATTTGGCTGCTGCATGAATTAGTTTGTTCTGGAGCCGTCCTCCCTGAGCTGAGACAAAAATGTGTGAGCCGGAAGCTAACAAATTGTGAGCTAGCTCACACTGACTCAGCTTAGAGGGAACACTGGTCCCCACCCAAGATGTCGGGGAGAGCGGCTGCTGGTGGCTTCTTGGTGCCAGGCGGGTTCCCCGTGCCGGGGCCACGTCTGCCTCCCTGGCGCCGTTCTCACCTCTGCCTTCCTTCCTCCTCCAGCTCCGCCTACGTGTCCTACGGCGGTCTGCTTATGAGGCTCCAGGGAGACGCCAACAACCTGCACGGCTTCGAAGTGGATTCCCGGGTCTACCTTCTGATGAAGAAACTAGCCTTCTAACCAGCTGTGGGGCAGGGAGGGGACCACCTGGACTTTATGGGGGCGGGACAGCTTTGCTGCTTCTCGTGTAGATGGGGCAATGCTAGCTGGAGGGAGGGCGGCGGGGCACGAGTGCGAAGCCTGCCACCCACCCCCGGTGGTCGCCCGTCTGTCCTCCTTGCCATGGAAATGTTGAATGGGCGAGCTTCTTTCTCTGCGAAGGAGGACATCCCGGGGAGGGTTGCTCCTCCCACTCGCTCCATGGGCGGAGCTATGCAAACGAGCGTCGGTCCCTTCCCGTGGGTGGAGCTTCGCCCCGCATTCCCAGTCTTGCCTGCTCCCCGGCGAGGTCTGCAGATCTCTTCCTCTTTTTTATTGCCTTTCTAAAACCATACTTGGAACATTTCGGAAGGAGTCTTGCTGGCCGGCCGGCCTGCCTTCAGTGGCCTCTGCTCAGCAGCGATAATGAAGAATTTCCCTTTTCTACAAGCCCAGCCCCCCCCAAAAAAAACGCCAACCTTTATCCATCCCTCCATCCACAACTTCACAGAGTAGAACTTTTTCACCTCCTCCTCCTGCTTCAGCCCCCAGAAAAATTTATGGGGCACTCGGTGGATTTTCGGAACAGCACGGGGGACAGGGGGTGGGTGTTCCGCAGCAGGAGAAAATGGTGGAAGTTGCCTCTTGTGCCAACGGAAGTGTCATCCACTCCCGCAAAAGAACCACCGGTCGCTTCTGACATGTCAAGTAAGCTGAGGAGGGGGGCTGTACTTTGTATTGGTTCCTGAAGGGGCATCTCCTCAAGGCACTGAATTGTAGTTTTGTTACTGTCATTAAACAGAGATGTCTGGGTTTTTTCGTATTTGGCCTTCTGTCGTGTTCTTGGGCTTTTCTGCCTTCTCATTCCCCTCGCGTGCATGTTCCTGTCGCTTTCTTTCCTGTTTTGCTCCTTCTAGTGGTCGATTCGATATTATCCTGCTTGACGTCCAGCATCAAAATCTGCAGGGAGATACGGTGGGTACAGCGGTCTAATATCGAATTGACCACTAGAGGGAGCTAAAGGCATGCGGGAAAGGGAAAAAAAGCACTGAAGCCCCTTGTTTCCTGTGAATGTCACCTCTTGCTTTTTTAGAGAAAAACTGGCACAGAGGAGAGCTTCAGATTTGATTGATGCAACAATGGGTGAGAGGTTAACCTCCCTCCCCCTTCTTCTTCCCTTATCTGAATTGGGTCTTTCTCCTGCCCCACCTCCAGATAGTTGAAGCCCCAGAAGCTAGAAATTACAGCTCCTGTATCTATCCATGTTTTTACCTCCACCATTTTCCCAAGGTGCCCATAGCATGGTAGTGATTCTCCTCTCCTGTTTTTAATCCTTACAACCACCCTGTGAGGTAGGTTCGGCTGGCAGAGTAACCAGGCCAAGGTCACCCGGTGAGCTTCATGACTGAGTGTGGGATTTGAACCTGGGTCTCCCAGTCCTGGATGGCAAGCCCAGTCTCATCAGATCTCCAAAGCTAAGCAGGGTCGGCCCTGGTTTGTACTCGGACGGGAGACCTCCAAGGAAGTCCAGGGTCGCCACGCAGAGGCAGGCAAGGGCAAACCACCACTGTTTGTCTCTTGCCTTGAAACACCTGATCCTCTTGGGGGGTTTTCCTTCTCAGGTCCCTTGGACCCGAACGGGAATCCCAAATATTTCCCGAATCCAAGTACCATACCAGTATTGGGATTCAGGGAGATTGGGAAATACTGATATTCAGGGGGGGGGTTGTAGAAAAAGCCCAGCAGGAACTCATTAGCCTATTAGGCCACACCCCTGACAGCACAGCTCATTAGCCTATTAGGCCACACCCCCATGTTGCCAGAAGTGTGGTCATCCAGCCACACCCACCTTTTGCTTCTTATTCTCTTTACCTTGTCAAAACCCAGGGCTTTTTTTTTGGAGCAGGAACTCCTTTGCATAAGGCCACACCCCCTAATTGTAGCCAATCCTAATGAGTTTCTGCTGTTGGGTGTGGCCTGTTATGTTAATGAGTTCCTGCTGGGCGTGGCCAACTCAGCCAGCCAGAACTCCGTTCCTGTGTGTTCCTGCCCAAAAATAGCCCTGCGTGATATTTTCTGGGTTCAGTATACCCAAACCCGAAAAATACTGGGGTTGGGGGGTTTTTTGCACACCCGTAGCCCTGACCCTAAAGTGGTTCGTGAAGGCTAGGCATGTGGGAGGTCGGCTGTTGTGATTGTATAAGTTTGTACTTTTTTTAAAAAAGTGGGTCGCCACACCAAGTGAATTTGGACTTTTGGCCACCATACCAGAAAAGTTGGGAACTGGTGGCTTATAACATCGATGAACTGGGGGGGGGGGTGCTTCCTGTAGGGATGCCAACCTCCAGGTGGGGCCTGGAGATCTGGATTTACAACTGACCTTCAGAGGTTGAAGATAGCTTATTTCTCGTTTATTTGAAACATTTGTTCCACTTCCCTGATAGAAAACGGCTACTTTGGAAGGTGGACTGTGCGGCATTACACTTGACCATGGTACCCCCCCCCTAAATCCCATCCTCCCGGGGTCCACCCTAGTTGCATGGGCAGATTCCAAATGCAGGCTCCCCCACGTGTGTATTAAGTGTGAAGTTGGCTCGTATTTTAAGTCCTCTTATTTTACATGTGGTAACATCTCCATCCTGCCCCCTGCTGGCCAAAGCAGTCTCTGCAACGAACTCCCAAGATGTGCGCCTGTCCTGTCCATTTTTCTCCTCTTCCTCTAAGGAGCGCAAAATTGTGTACATGGATCTTCTGCGCCTCCACTGTATTTTCATGACGACCCTGTGAGGTAGCGTAGCTGGAGAGAGACCGGTCCAAAGTCACCAAATGAATGTCACAGCTGAGCGGGGATTCGAACGCTGGTCTCGTAGCTCCTAATCCAACACTTTGACCACTATACCGTGCAAGCCTGCTGTTCATCCATTACAGAATTCAAATCTGTGTCCCTGGGGAGGGTCTCCCCTCCAAGCACTGACCAGTCCCAACTAGTCAGCAGGGTTACTGGACTGTGTGTCTCTTTACTGTGCCCTGAAACCATCAGTCTCAGAAGAAGAAGGAGAGATTGGATTTATACCCCACCCTTCACTCGGAGTCTCAGAGCGGCTTACAAACTCCTTTCCCTTCCCCTCCCCACGACAGACACCCTTGTGAGGTAGGCAGGGCTGAGAGAGCTCTTTTCCAGCGCCGTCCTTGAGCGAACAGCTCTGAAAGAACTTGCGACTGACCCAAGGTCATCCAGCAGCTGCGAGTAGAGGAGTGGGGAATCAAACCCGGTTCTCCCAGATTAGCGTCTGTGCACTTAACCACTACACCAAACCGGCGCTCTGTAGTGACGGCCACAGGAATAAACCGCTTTAAAGGGGGTTTAGATCGATCCATGGAGGATAAGTCTGTAAATCGCTACTAGTCCTGGGGACTGAGGGGAACCTCCACATTTGGAGGCACGAAGCCTCTGAGTCCCGGAGCCAGGAGGCAACATGTGGGGAAGGCCTAGACTGGATTTGCTCAGCTTCGTCCGGAAGCGTTTTCTGCACTTGGCTGAAACAAACGGGTAGCTCCTGCTATTTCTCAGACCAGCCCGGATCTCTTTTCCCTCTGCTTTTCTCGTGGGGTTCGATCCCCGCGTTCCACTTCCGAGGCTCAGTCCGCCCCGCACTTCCGCTCCTGGCCAGCAGAAGGCGCGCTGGAGTACTTGCGTCTCCCTCAGTGGCTCAGCCCAGTGACCAGCGGGGCTTTCAGTGGCCCCTCAAGGGGCTCCCAACGGGCGGGCTGTTAGGCGGCCCCGGGAGCTTCCCTGGCACACCAGTCCCTCCACAAGTCCTGGAAAAGGAAGCGCAGCTTTCCTCGCACGAGCTGGGCGTAGGTCTGGAAGATCCTCCTCGGGCTTCTTTCGGGAGTGACCTGGGAGGCTCCGTCGGGCGGCTGGCCGCCATCTTGTCCCTGGAGGGGAGGAAAAGGAACGGCCTTAGGGTGGGGATGCCAGCCTCCAGGTGGGACCTGGATCCCCCGGAATTACAGCCCATCTCCGGACCACAGAGATCAGTTTCCCTGGAGAAAATGGCTGCTTTGGAGGGCGGGCTCTGTGGCATTGCACCCCACTGAGGTCCCTGTCCTCCCCAGGCTCCATCCCCAAATCTCCAGGAGTTTCCCAACCTGGATCTGGCAACCTGACCCCCCCCCCCCAAATCCCACCAGCTTAGGGTGTCTGGTCCGCAGCAAATCCCGAACCCAGGATCAGAGGCAGATTTCTGTGACTCCTGGTAAGTCCTGCAATGCAGAGTTACGACGGACCGTTGCATAGGGGGCGCTAGTGGAATGCTGCTATGGAGACAACGGGCAGAGGAAGTCAGGTTGCCAGGCTCCAGGCGGTGGCTGGAGACAAGATCCCCCGGAATTACATTTTGTCTCCAGGCAACAGAGATCAGCCCCCCAGGAGAAAATGGCTGCTTTGGAGGGTGGGCTCTACGGCAGGATATACCCCACTGAGGTCCCTCCCCTTCCCAAACCCCGCCTCCCCCAGGCTCCACCCCCTCCCAAAATCTCCAGGGATTTCCCAACCCAGAGCTGGCAACCGTAATGGACAGTGCGCTTTCGTATGTGCCCCTGATTCCTCCGCAGCACAGAAAGCCGTCCATGTGAGTAGGGTGGAGGTTCTGTGGCAAATATAGGTTTGCCAATGTCCAGGTGGGGCCTGGAGATCTGGGATTGCTGCTGCTCCCTAGGCAATAGAGGTCAGTTCCCCTGGAGAAAATGGCTGCTTTGGAGGGTAGGCTTGACGGCATCACATACATGCTGTTCTTCTCCACCTCCCCAAACTCTACCCTCTTCAGGCTCTGCTCCTGAACCTCTCAATTTCCCATCTTGTAAGAAGATAACATAAGAAAATTCCTGCTGAATCAGGCCAGTGGTCCATCTAGTCCAGCATCCTGTCTCACACAGTGGCCAACCAGCTCCTCTGGAGGGCCAAAAACAGGGCAGAGAGGCCAAGGCCTTCATCAGAACATCAGGAGAGCCCTGCTGGGTCAGACCAGTGGATGGTCCCTCTAGTCCAGCCTCCTCTCTCACACAGTGGCCAACCGGTTCCTCTGGAGGGCCAACAACAGGGCAGAGAGGCCGAGTCCTTCATTAGAACATCAGGCGAGCCCTGCTGGATCAGACCAGTGGTCCCTCTAGTCCAGGGAAAACGGGAGCCAGTGAATGGGCGCCGATGGTGTTCCGTCAATGGAGGCTGAAAACAAAACTCTCCCAGTTTGGTGCAGCGGCTAAGAGTGGCAGACTGTAATCTGGAGAACCGGATTTGATTCCCCACTCCTCCACATGCAGCCAGCAGGGTGACCTTGGGTCAGTTACAAGCCCACACAGTGGCCAGCCAGCTCCTCTGGAGGGCCAACAACAGGGCAGAGAGGCCGAGGCCTTCATAAGAACCTCAGAACAGCCCTGCTGGGTCAGACCAGTGGATGGTCCATCTAGTCCAGCCTCCTGTCTCACACAATGGCCAACCGGTTCCTCTGGAGGGCCAACAACAGTGCAGAGAGGCCGAGGCCTTCCCCTGATGTTTCCTCCTGCCTCTGGGTTTCAGAGGTTTAGTGCCCTCTAAAACGTGGAGGTTCCCTTTATTCACCACGTAGCCACTGCTAGACCTGTCCTCTGTGAATCCAGCTAATCCCGTTTTAAAGCTGCCGTCTGCCCTGCCGCCCTCCCCTCCGGACCTCTCACCTGCCACCCGAAGTTCCGCAGCTGGAGTTGGAAGGCACTGGCTCTCTCGTATAGCTGCTGCAGAGGCCCCACGGCACATCCCTGACGCACCTCACCCTGCGCGGCCGCGGCACCGTCCACCAACTTCCCCAGGGCGTGGAGGACTTCTTGCCCTTTGGCCTGATTCTGAGGGAAAACGGGAGCCAGTGAATGGGCGCCGATGGTGTTCCGTCAATGGAGGCTGAAAACAAAACTCTCCCAGTTTGGTGCAGCGGCTAAGAGTGGCAGACTGTAATCTGGAGAACCGGATTTGATTCCCCACTCCTCCACATGCAGCCAGCAGGGTGACCTTGGGTCAGTTACAAGCCTTTTCAGAGCTGTTCTCTCCAGAGCAGTCCTTGAGAGAGCTCTCTCAGCCCCGCCTACCTCACTGTGTGTCTGTTGTGGGGAGGGGAAGGGAAAGGAGATGGTAAGCCACTCCAAACCACAAACCTCCGTTGCCCTGGAGAAAATGGCTGCTTTGGAGGGGGGGATCTATGGTGTTACACCCTGCTGAGTTCCCTGTGCATGTCAGAAGTGCTGTCCAGTTACAGCTGACTTTATGGCAACCCCGTAGGGCTTTCAAGGCAAGAGGCTAACAGAGGTGGCTTGCCATGGCCTTCCTCTGCACAGCAACCCCTGGAATGTATCTTCATATATTGATTTACTTGCAATACAGACTCTAGTATATGTTATACACACACACAAAAACCTAAAGCACATTGTATCTACTAATAGAAAAGTCCACAGCTACAAAGACCTATTCCAACGCTGTAGACTATCTGGCTCCTGATAAAGGACTGATGAAAGTTACAGCAGGCTGTTACCGGTATATTCTCCACAAAGAGTCATTCAGCAGGCAGTTGTATTTTCCACACAAAGTGTTTCAGCAAGCGTCAAAGCAAGCAACACGCTTCCTAGGCAAAAATTGCGTGTTTTGACACATTCTTCTTCAGGCAAACATATTTTCCTGGAACTGAATAACAATACACAATATGACACAATATACTTTAGCATAATAACCAGGAAAAAAAGAAGCTAGCTTGCTGTACTCACCCAAAGCTCTCAGTTTTACTGTGCATAAGTCAACCAGAGCCAGTTTGGTGTAGTGGTTAAGTGTGCCGACTCTAATCTGGGAGAACCGGGTTTGATTCCCCACTCCTCCACTTGCACCTGCTGATGTGACCTTGGGTCAGTCACAAGCTCTGTCCTTGAAAAAGAGCAGTTTGTGTCAGAGTTCTCTCAGCCCCACCCACCTCACAGGGTGTCTGTTGTGGGGAGGGGAAGGGAAAGGAGTTTGTAAGCCGCTCTGAGACACCTTTGGGTAGTGAAGGGCGGGGTATAAATCCAATCTCTTCTCTTCTTCTTTTCTAAAGAAGGCTTCTCTGGGTCTCCATGAGAACAGGCCAGAAAGATCACTCTAATAAAGCACAGCTGTACCAATGGTCCCGAAAGAATTAAAGAAACAGTACTTGCAACATCTCGCAGAATTAACAACTATAACTATGGCCAGGCTGGTACAGCTGTGCTTTATTAGACTGGTCTTTCTGGGGTGTTCTCATGGAGAACCAGAGAAGCCATCTTTAGAATGGTTGACTTATGCACAGTGGAGAATATACCAGCTTGCTGCATCTTTTATCATTTATGACTCTTGCAACTTTCATCAGTCTTTTATTAGGAGCAAGATAGTCTACAGCAGTGGAATAGGTCTTTGTAGCTGTGGGCTTTTCTATTAGTAGATACAATGTGCTTTGGTTTTTTTTGTGTGTGTATAAGCTCCAGGAGGAGCTGCGGTGGCTCAAGTGGTTAAGACGCTGGACTGCAGGCTGTGGAAGGTCGGTAATTCGGCAGTTCGAGACCCGAGTGTGCCGCATGATGGAGTGAGCTCCCGTCTCTAGTTCCAGCTCCTGCCAACCTAGCAGTTCGAAAGCAAGAAACTGCAAGTAGATAAATAGGTACCACTTCAGTGGGAAGGGAACAGCGTTCCGTGAGCCTTGGTGTTTAGTCATGCCGGCCACATGACCACGGAAACGTCTTCGGACAGCGCTGGCTCTTCGGCTTCAAAACGGAGATGAGCACCGCAACCCTAGGGTCGGATTCGACTGGCTTTCGAGCAAGGGAACCTTTACCTTTAAGATATACTAGAGTCTGTATTGCAAGTAAATCAATATATGAAGATACAAGTACATACTAGTAGAAGTGTGTATTGTTCTATCACGGTGTTTCTTTATGGCTGTCTAACCTCCAGGTGGGGCCTGGATATGTCCTGGAATCAGATCTGGTCTCCAGACGACGGAGGCGAGTCGCCCTGGAGAAAACGCCTGCTTTGGAGGAGGGACTGTACGGCATTTATACTCTGCTGAGGTCCCTGCCCTCCCCTACGCTTTGCTCTCTTCAAGTTCCATCCCCATATCTCCAGGATTTTCCAACTAGTGTAGGGGCATCTGCCCCAGCTGTAATTCTGGGAGGTCTACAGGCCTGACCTGGAGGTTGGTAACCATCATCACAGGCTTTACCGCTCTCTTAAGCCATGTCTAGTCGATCCCCTGCTTTATGGAAGGGGGGGAGGAGTTTGGATCTATACTCCACTCTTACCTCGGAGTCTCAGAGCCGCTTACAATCTCCTTCCCCTCCCCACAACAGACACCCTGGGAGGTAGGTGGGGCTGAGGGAGCTCTCTCAAGAACGGCCCTTGAGAGAACAGCTCTGAAGGAACTTGTGACTGGCCCAAGGTCACACCACCAGCTGCATGTGGAGGAGTGGGGAATCAAACCCGGTTCTTCCAGATTAGAGTCCGGGCTCCTCTCCACTATACCAAACTGCTTTACGGAGCATCTTCCCGATTCCTAATCCACGCCAATTCCTAATCAGTCTCACACGTTCCTAATTTTATTTTTGCAACCCCGCATGCTAGCCAGTTTGGTGTAGCGGTTAAGAGTGGTGAACTCTAATCCGGAGAACCGGGTTGATTCCCCCCTCCTCTACTTGCAGCCAGCTGGGGGACCTTGGGCCCGTCCCAGTCCTCTCAGAGCTCTCTCCGCCCCACCTACCTCACAGGGTGTCTGTTGTGGGCAGGGGAAGGGGAAGGGGAAGGAGTTTGTCAGCTGCTCTGAGACTCCAAGTGAAGGGCGTGGTACAAATCCCATCTCTTCTTCTTCTAGCTTTACAAAAGAAATGATGTCTAGCCCCCTGCTACGGTACCCCTCATTCTCCTCATGCTTTGCGATAACAACAGCTACAGCACATGAGCTTTTTCTCATCTCATCGTTCCCAGGGGTCATTTCGTAGAAAAAGAGGTGCAGTCGCTCATTAGCATAACTCATTAGCATACCTTATTTGCATGTGCCACACCCCCTGACATCACCAGAAGTGTGTCAGAAGGCAACACCCACCGCTCAGTCTCCACTGGACTGTTTGGGATAGGTAGCTATGTGGGGGGGGGGGGGGGGCCAGATTTTCCCTCAAAAGGGAGAGCTTGTACCTGAATAAAACTTGGCCTTAAAGGTGCCACTGGACTGTTTTGGACTGCTATTCGGGGGGGGGCCCTCTGCAACTTACCTGGCTGCTTCTTGCTCTGACTGAGGGCTGCTGGGAGCAGGGGGTGGGGCTTGTTGCCTGTGCCCGCCCCCTGGGCTCTTTACTGCCGGAGCGCCGCTTCTGTGCGCTCCTGCAGGAAATGACCCCTGATCGTTCCCCAGCTAACGAACACGGATCTCTAGTTCTTGGTTCCTTACTCACTGTCTTCCTCATCCAGTCTCTGAGGGCGAAGCCCACCGAGGGAAGCTGCACAGGCTCTGTGAGCAACGGGAACTCTTGACATTGTCTCTGTGGAGAGAGAAGGAGGAAAGATCAGGGACCTCCCCTAGCCAGTTGACACCCCCACCCCACCCCAATACCTTGGAGACCAACAGGATTTCCGGCAGCAAAGAGAACTTTGGCTCTCGAAAACTTATACCCTGCAAAGCTTGCTGGCCTCTAAGGGGCTGCCTGAATCTTGCTCTTCTCTTGGAGACCAACATGGCTACCCTCCTGAAACTATATACAACCCGGTGTGAATGCAGCTCAGTAAGTAATGGAGCTGCGGTGGCTCAAGTGGACAAGACGCTGAGCTGCAGGCTGTGGAAGGTCGGTAGTTCAGCAGTTCGAGACCCGAGTGTGCCGCATGACGGAGTGAGCTCCCGTCTCTGGTTCCAGCTCCTGCCAACCTAGCAGTTCGAAAGCAAGAAATTGCAAGTAGATAAATAGGTACCACTTCGGTGGGAAGGGAACAGCGTTCCGTGCGCCTCGGTGTTTAGTCATGCCGGACACATGACCACGGAAACGTCTTTGGACAGCGCTGGCTCTTCGGCTTTGAAACGGAGATGAGCACCGCAACCCTAAAGTCGGATTCGACTGGCTTTCAAGCAAGGGAACCTTTACCTTTACCTTTAAGAATTAATACTTGAGCACAGTTTTGTCAACTCCAGGTAGGGGAGATTCCTGGAGATTCGGGGGCAGAGCTCATGGAGGGCAGAGGAGGGACCTCAGCCGTAGAGCCCGCACTCCAAAACAACCAGCTTCTCCAGGAGAACCAATCTCTGCAATCTGGAGATCGACTGTAATCCTGGGAGATCTCCAGGCCCCACCTGGAGATTGGCAGCCCTACCTGAGGATCACCTCCCACCCCGACACACACACAGAGCTGCAAACACAACCTGAAGAACTCCATGGGCTCTTCCGCATTCTTATTTTCATTGCTTGTGTGTCGCTATTTCTTTGGGAGGGGGTCTTCTTTTCTGCATCTGTGTCGCTCCCTCTAGTGGTCGATTTGATATTACATCTCATTATGTCTGGCATAAAAAGCAGCAGGTTTTTATGCTGGACATTCAGAGATGTAATATCCAATTAACCACCAGAGGGAGCAACACACATGCAGAAAAGGGGAAAACGAAGCAACAGGAACACACCAGCAACAAAAAATGAGAATGTAGAAGAGCCCCAAATGTCATTTTTCAGACCTCCTGGATCATAGAGAAGAATAAGGTAAAGTAAAGGTAAAGGCTCCCTTGCTCGAAAGCCAGTCGAATCCGACTCTAGGGTTGCGGTGCTCATCTCCATTTCCAAGCCGAAGAGCCAGCGCTGTCCGAAGACGTTTCCGTGGTCATGTGGCCGGCATGACTAAACACCAGGGCGCACGGAACGCTGTTCCCTTCCCACCAAAGTGGTACCTATTTATCTACTTGCAATTTCTTGCTTTCAAACTGCTGGGTTGGCAGGAGCTGGAACTAGAGATGAGAGCTCACTCCATCATGCGGCACCCGGGTCTTGAACTGCTGAACTACTGACCTTCCACAGCCTGCAGTTCAGCGTCTTAACCACTTGAGCCACCGCAGCTCAATACAGAGCAGCAAATGTAGGATATCCATTGAGTTGACTCAGAAGACAGCCAGAATAGTACGTATTTGTGTATGTCAGTTCATCTATGACTGCAAACCTAGGCACATTTGTCTGGGAGCTAGTTCCCACAAGATATAATAGAACTGACACAGTGATGTTTGGCTTGAATAGGACAAGGACAACCACCCTCCCACAACACAACTATCGGACAGAATACTAAAAGAAAAGAACATCAGAAGAGCCCTGCTGGATCAGACCAGTGGTCCATCTAGTCCATCATCCTATCTTACACAGTGGCCAAGCAGTTCCTCTGGAGGGTCAACAACAGGGCATGGAGGCCGAGGCCTTCGTAAGAACGTCAGAAGATCACTGCTGGATCAGACCAGTGGTCCATCTAGTCCAGCATCCTGTCTCACAGAGTGGCCAGCCGGTTCCTCTGGAGGTTTCATAAGAACATCAGAAGAGCCCTGCTGGATCAGACCAGTGGTCCATCTAGTCCAGCCTCCTGTCTCACACAGTGGCCAGCCAGTTCCTCTGGAGGTTTCATAAGAACATCAGAAGAGCCCTGCTGGATCAGACCAGTGGTCCATCTAGTCCAGCATCCTATCTTACACAGTGGCCAACCAGTTACTCTGGAGGGCCAAAAACAGGGCATGGAGGCCGAGGCCTTCGTAATAACGTCAGAAGAGCCCTGCTGGATCAGACCAGTGGTCCATCTAGTCCAGCCTCCTGTCTCACACAGTGGCCAGACAGTTCCTCTGGAGGTTTCATAAGAACATCAGAAGACCCCTGCTGGATCAGACCAGTGGTCCCTCTAGTCCAGCATCCCGTCTCACACAGTGGCCAACCAGTTCCTCTGGGGGGCCGACAACAAGGCATAGAGGCCGAGGCCTTCCTCTGATGTTGCCTCCTGGCACTGGGATTCAGAGGTTGACTGCTCCTGAACATGGAGGTTCCCTTTAGTCACCATGGCCAGTAGCCACTGATCTCCTCCATGAATAAGTCAAATCCCCTTTTAAAGCCATCTGTGCCGGTGGCCAGAACAGCATGCTCTCTGCAGAAGGAGAGGCTCTCCGGGACGCCATGCATCGTCTGAACTAAGTGAGTAGATGTTCGTTACACTCCCCCGGCCTTACTGTTTGTTCCTCCATGTCCGTGGCTTCGGTGACGTACTTCTGGATTAGCCGCCTGTCGCATATCAGCCTTGCGGGACTCATTCTGGACAATCTGACGTGGAGTAAGAATGCGATGAAGAGCAGCAGCCCTGGAGGAGCGGAAGAAGGGAGAAGGTCGAGTTTGGGGCACCCACCAAAACAGTCCTGCAGATCAGCTTCCTAGTTCCCACGTCCTGGAGGCGATCAGGGCAGGCAGAGGGCCACGCCCATGGCGGACAGTCACCAGGTCTCCTGAGGTTCAGGTCTTGAGATGCAAGAGGGGGGTGGGGGCATGGAGCTGAAGGGCGGTGCTTAGCAGAATAAGGGGCAGGGATTGAGTGGCATGGGGTGGAGCCTAGAGGGGACAGAGGGTGCCATCTGGTGGGTGGAGAGGGAAATGCACAGCTGAAACTTTTCACCCAAAGAACATTTTGCTCCTTGAAATTGAAGAGAAGAAAAAGAAGGAAGAAGAAGAAGGGAAGAGGAGGAGGAGGAGCTTGGATTTATACCCCTCCCTTCACTACCCAAAGGAGTCTCAGAGCAGTTTACAATCTCCTTTCCCTTAACAGACACCCTGTGAGGTAGGTGGGGCTGAGAGAGCTCTTTCCAGAACTGTCCTTGAGAGAACAGCTTTGAGAGAACTCGTGACTGACCCAAGGTCACACCAGCAGCTGCAAGTGGAGGAGTGGGGAATCAAACCCGGTTCTCCCAGATTAGAGTCCACACTTCTAACCACTACACCAAACTGCCAGCCTCCAAGTGGGGGTCGTCTTCTTCTTCCTCCTCTTCTCAGATGCTGTTGCATGAGGTCCCTTCCTAAAAAAAGCAGCTTTCCTTTCTCTTTGGGAAACTTAGGAAATGACTCTCTTACAGGAATGCATGCCATCCAAGGGGACTGGGAATTCTTGCATTCCAAAGAGCCCTATCTTAAAAAAATAAAAAAGAGGCCAAGCAATTAGGCAGCCTTTTTAGTGGAACACGGGCTTTAAAACCAGGTAAGCTGATCAACTTGACTAGATGCTCCCACCCTAATTTCTATGTCGAACACTCCTGCAGCAGAAACGGGGTTCCAACCCACTCTAATAAGTTGGCCTGGATTCCTCCAGAATTGGGGGAGTTGCAGCCTGGCATCCTATTGGGCAGGGTTTCCTAATTCACGCCACCCTGCTTTAAAAAAGAAAAACACTTTGAGGGAGGCAGTTCTTCACCTAAAACCAGGATTTGGTTTAAATCGGATCCTAGCACATACCTGGACCTCGGCTCCTGGGGTCACCAACCTCCAGTCTGGGCCTGAAGATCTCTCGGGATTTCAGCTGATCTCCGGATGACAAGGATCAGTTCCCCGGGACAAAATGGCTGCTATGGAGGGTGGATTCTCTGACATTGCACCCTGCCGCAGTACCTCCTCTCCCAGGCCCCTCCCCCCAAATCTCCAGGGCTCTCCGAACCCAGAGTTGGTAACCCCCACAACTAACACCACTCTGGCTCCTATTCAGCCTCACTCTGCTGGTGCCAGACGCCTAATTCCAGACCGTGCCTTTCCCTCCCCCTCCACCAGCCCTCCCATTCCTCGGACTAGAGGGAAGGAACCTAAGAAGAGTCCTTCTGGAGCCAGAGGTCCCTTTCTAGTCATAGAATCATAGAGTTGGAAGGGGCCACACAGACCATCTAGTCCAACCCCCTCCCCTGCCCAGTGCAGGACCAGCCAAAAGCATCTCTGACAAATATTCATCCTGCCTCTTCTTGAAAGCTGTCAGTGAAGGGGAGCTCACCACCTCCCCAGGCAGCTGATTCCACCTCTGAACCACTCTGACCGTGAAAACGTTTTCCCTAATATCCAGCCTTTGGGTCCTCCCCTCTGCTGCCAACTGGAACGGCTCCTTGCCCTCTTCGCAATGACAGCCTTTCAAATATTTAAAGAGATAGTCCAGCATCCTGTCTCACAGACTGGCCAACCAGCTCCTCTGGAGGTCCATCAACAGGGACCAACAGGGCATTGAGGCCGAGGCCTTCACAAGAACATCAGAAGAGCCCTGCTGGATCAGACCACGGATCCATCCAGTCCAGCATCCTGTCTCAGACGGTGGCCGGCCAACAACGGGGCAGAGGGGTCAAAGCCTTCATAAGAACGTCAGAAGAGCCCTGCTGGATCCGACCAGTGGTCCCTCTAGTCCAGCATCCTGTCTCAGACGGTGGCCGGCCAACAACGGGGCAGAGGGGTCAAAGCCTTCATAAGAACGTCAGAAGAGCCCTGCTGGATCCGACCAGTGGTCCCTCTAGTCCAGCATCCTGTCTCAGACGGTGGCCGGCCAACAACGGGGCAGAGGGGTCAAAGCCTTCATAAGAACGTCAGAAGAGCCCTGCTGGATCCGACCAGTGGTCCCTCTAGTCCAGCATCCTGTCTCACACAGTGGCCGACCAGTTCCTCTGGAGGGCCGACAACGGGGCACAGAGGCCGAGGCCTTCATAAGAACATCAGAAGAGCCCTGCTGGATCAGACCAGTGGTCCACCTAGTCAAGCATCCTGTCTCTCACAGTGGCCAACCAGTTCCTCTGGAGGGCCAACAACAGGGCACAGAGGCCGTGGCCTTCATAAGAACATCAGAAGAGCCCTGCTGGATCAGCCTAGTGGCCTGTCTAGTCCGGCACCCTGTCTCACACAGTGGCCAACCAGCTCCTCTGGACGGCCAACACCAGGGCATACAGGCCGAGGCCTTCCCCTGATCTTGCCTCTTTCCTCTGGGATTCAGAGGTTGACTGCCCCTGAACATGGAGGTTAGTGGCCACTGATAGACCTGGTCCTCCATGAATCTGTCTAATCCCCTTTTAAAGCTGTCCATGCCTGTGGCCATCACGACATCGTCTGGCAGCGAACCCCTCAGTTTAATCACTCACTGGGTAATTCAATGCAAAAAGAGCTGCTGAGGGATGGGGTGAGCCCGGACAATTCTTCAAGCCCCCGAGGACCAGTGTTCCCTCTAAGCTGAGTTAGCGTGAGCCAGCTCACAGTTTTTTAGCCTCCGGCTCACACATTTTTCTCTCGGCTCATGAAAAGTTGCTCCAGAGCCAACTCATTGATGCAATAGCCCAATTGCTCGCTCACAACTTAAATGCCAGTAGCTCACAAAGTAGAATTTCTGCTCACGGGACTCCATAGCTTAGAGGAAACATTGCCGAGGACGCCAGCCTCCCTCTCCCCAGACCGCCCTGGGCTTTTGGGAGCCCCTCGGTGTGCCCAGGACTTACGGTTCAGCGCCATGCCAAGCAGGCTCTCTCGTCACACCATCTCCCTGCCCGGGGGCGGCTGCGGCGGCTGCTCCTCTCCGGCTCCCGTCTGGCTTCCATTGACAGCTTCTTGACCGCTGCCCCAGCGAGGAGGACCGGCGAGGGGAGCGAAGGCCAGGGTGGCTGGCGGTGTTCTCGGCAGGGCCCTCTGCGCAGTTCCCGGCCGTGGAGGCGCAGGAGTGGCGCTTGGCTTCCTGTTGTGCTGCTGCCGGTGACCTTCGGGGCCACGACACGGTGAACCTTCAGGAAGGCTTCCCGTTCCCAGACATTTCCTCCTTGGCTGACAGCTGAGGGATGAGGCAGGCGAGGGATTTGCTGTCGCCTGGTCGGCGGACGTTTGGCAGTGCGTGGCCAGATTACCCGCTCTCTGCACTCTGGGCAAAAGGCTGCGGGCCTGCCGGCTGCCAGCTGCCTGGAGGTCTCCCACTCTTATAACGAAGAAGAAGAAAAGTTGGTTTTATACCCCGCTCATCACTACCCGAAGGAGTCCTGGAGCAGCTTGCAGTCTCCTTTCCCTTCCTCCCCCCACAAGAAGAAGAAGAAACTGGATTTACACCCCGCCCTCCACTCGGAATCTCAGAACGGCTCACAAACTCCTTTCCCTTCCCCTCCCCTGTGAAATAGGTGGGGCTGAGAGAGCTCTGACAGAAACTGCTCTTTCCAGAACAGCTCTGAGGGAACTACGGCTTGCCCAAGGTCATCCAGCAGCTGCAAGTGGAGGCATGGGGAATCAAACCCGGTTCTCCCAGATTAGAGTCTGCACATGTAACCACGACACCAAACTGGCTCTCCAGCACCTTGTGAGGTAGGTGGGGCTGAGAGAGCTCTGACAGAAACGGCTCTTTCCAGAACAGCTCTGAGAGAACTACGGCTTGCCCAAGGTCATCCAGCAGCTGCGAGTGGAGGCGTGGGGAATCAAACCCGGTTCTCCCAGATTAGAGTCCGCATACTTAACCACGACACCAAACTGGATCTCCGGGACCTTGTGAGGTAGGTGGGGCTGAGAGAGCTCTGAGAGAGCTGTGACCAGTGTTCCCTCTAAGCTGAGTTAATGTGAGCCAGCTCACAGTTCTTTAGCCTCCGGCTCACACACTTTTTGTCTTCGCTCAGGAAGGAGGGCTCCAGAGCAAACTAATCGATGCTGCAGCCAAATCGCTCGTTCACAACTTTAATGCCACTACTAGCTCACAAAGTAGAGTTTTTGCTCACAAGACTCCACAGCTTAAAGGGAGCGTTGGCTGTGACTGATCCAAGGCCACCCAGCTGGCTGCATGTGGAGGAGGAGCAGGGAATCAAACCTGCTTCTCCAGATTAGAGTCCCGCTGCTCTTAACCACTACATCAAGCTGTCTGGATCCTCAGACGACCAAGATCAGTTCTCCTGGAGAAAATGGCTGCTTTGGAGGATAGAGAGTCTATGGGTTTATACCCTGCTGAGCTCTCTCCCGGCCCTAAATCCCGCCTGCCCCAGGCTACACCCCCAGAATCCCCAGGTATTTCCCAACCCAGAGCTGGGAACCCAAGGGTGGGGCCTGGAGTTCTCCTGGAATTACACCTGATCTCCAGACATAAGAACATAAGAGAAGCCAATGCTGGATCAGGCCAAAGGCCCATCCAGTCCAACACTCTTGTGTCTCACAGTGGCAAAAAATTACTCTTTGGGTGAAGAAGGACTTCCTTTTATCCGTTCTAACCCGACCGCTCAGCAGTTTCATGGAGTGCCCACAAGTTCTTGTATTGTGAGAAAGGGAGAAAAGTACCTCTTTCTCTACCTGCTCTGTCCCATGCATAATCTTATAAACCTCGATCATGTCACCCCTCAGTCATCGTGTCTCCAAGCTAAAGAGCCCCAAGCGCCTTAACCTTTCCTCATAGGGAAAGTGTTCCAACCGTTTTATCGTTCGAGTTGCCCTTTTCTGCACTTTTTCCAAAGCTGTAATATCCTTTTTGAGGTGTGGTTAGACGACAGAGATCAGTTCCCTTGGAGAAAATGGCCGCTCTGGAGGGTGGACTCTGTGGCGTTATATCCCAACGGAGGTCCCTCCCCTCCCCATACCCTGCCCTCCCCAGACTCCACCCCCAAATCTCCAGGAATTTCCTAACCCAGAGCTGGCAACCCATCTTCTACCACCGAAATATAGGGAGGCCCAAACACTAGAGTACAGGCCAGAGTGGCGTGGAGATTAGAACGGATAAAAGGAAGTCCTTCTTCACCCAAAGAGTGATGAACACATGGAACTCACTGCCACAGGAAGTGGTGGCAGCTACAAACATGGACGGCTTCAAAAGGGAATTAGATAGGCATATGGAGCAGAGGTCCATCAGTGGCTATTAGCCACAAGGTATAGCTAGGGGCTCTGGGGCAAGTGATGCTCTGTCTTCTTGGTGCTTGGGGGGGGCAACAGTGGGAGGGCTTCTGTCCTGGCCCCACTGGTGGACCCCACGATGGCACCTGGAATTTTTGGCCACTGTGTGAAGAGTGTTGGGCTGGATGGGCCGTTGGCCTGATCCAACATTGGCGTCCCTTATGTTCTTATGTACAAGGACTGGAGAGACCCGGTTTCAAATCCCCGTTCAGCCACGAAGCTTACTGAGTGATCTCGTGCCAGTCACACTCTCCCCCCCCCCAATTTCTCAGCATGGCCTACCTCACAGGGCTGTTGTGAGGACAAAAGAGAGGAGGGAAGAGCCGTAATAAATTGACACCTTCACCCCAAACGTCTAACTGGAAGAAGGCCCTCTCTTTCACACCCTCAGGCTAGTCTAGATCACGTTTCCTCTGTCTGCTTCAGCAAAGCATCCAGTGGACAAGGCCTCCGGAGAGTCTTTTTAGAGGCACGGATGTCCACAGATCCTGCCTGGTACGAAGTTGGGACCATCAGAGAAGGAGGAGGAGGAAGAGAAAGATAAGGAGGTGGAGGAGAAGAAGAAGAAGAAGAATACCCCTCCCTTCCCCTCCCCACAACAGACACCCTGTGAGCAAAGTTCCCTCTAAGCTGAGTTAGGGTGAGCTGGCCCACAGGTTTTTAGCCTCCAGCTCACACATTTTTGTCTTAGCTCAGGAAGGACGGCTCCAGGGCAAACTAATTTATGCAGTTGCCAAATGGCTCGCTCACAGCTTTAATGCCAGTAGCTCACAAAGTAGAATTTCTGCTCACAAGACTTCACAACTTAGAGGGAACATTGCCTGTGAGGCAGGTGAGGCCGAGAGAGCTCTTTCAAGAACTGCTCTTGAGAGAACAGCTCTGAGAGAACTATAGCTTACCCAAGGTCATCCAGCAGCTGCAAGTGGAGGAGAGGGGAATCAAACCTGGTTCTCCCAGATTAGAGTCCGCGCACTTAACCGCTACACCAAACTGGCTATCTTCCTCCCTAGTTTCCACATTTGCCGTGCCCTGCATTTATGTGGTCTCTGGGTACCAAAGGGGATTTCCTTTCCCAGGGGCCTGGAGACCAAGTCCTGTGAGGAGAGGCTGAGGGGTTTAGGAGGTTGAGTCAGGATACGATTGCTCTCCTGGAGTCTTTGAAGGCCAGGGAGCTGTTCCTGTGGGCAGCAGAGGGGAGGACTCGCAAGAATGGGCTTAAATTAAGGGCCGGAAGGTCCCGGCTGGATATTAGGAAAAACTTTTTAAAGGTAAGAATTACTCAGTGATGGAATCGCTGCCTAGAGAGGTGGTGAGTTCCCCCTTCCCTGGCAGTGTTCACGCGGTGAGTGGATGAACACTTTTTAAGGATGCTTTAGATGGAGTCTGGAGCTGCGGTGGCTCAAGTGGTTAAGACGCTGAACTGCAGGCTGTGGAAGGCGGTAGTTCAGCAGTTCGAAACCCGGGTGCCGCATGACGGAATGAGCTCCCGTCTCTAGTTCCAGCTCCTGCCAACCTAGCAGTTCGAAAGCAAGAAATTGCAACTAGATAAATAAGTACCGCTTCGGTGGGAAGGGAACAGCGTTTTGTGCGCCTTGGTGTTTAGTCATGCCGGCCACATGACCACGGAAACATCTTCAGACAGCGCTGGCTCTTCGGCTTTGAAACGGAGATGAGCACCGCAACCCTAGAGTCGGACTCGACTGGCTTTCGAGCAAGGGAACCTTTACCTTTAGATGGATTCTGCTTTAAGTTGGCAGTTAGACTAGATGGCCTCTATGGCTCCTTCCAACTCTGTGATTCAATCCCAAGTGATATTTCGAAGCATGCTTTGGCATCATAACGCATCGTAAACCCAAACTACAAATACCCCTGCCCTTCTCTCCAGAGGAGTTGGCTTAATTGAAGGTTCTGTCTGTGGCTTCATTCCTTCTTCCCCCAGGAGGTCTCTTACGGCATGGATAGGCAGCTAACAGACAATCAATGGGATGCATTCAGCTTGGTGAGGTACAAGCTGTGCCAGACCAGAGCTGTCCGTCTAGCAGCTGAGGTTCAGCAAAGTGTATATTAAACCAGCATTATAATTGGACCTAGCAGCTGAGGTTCAGCTAAGTGTATATTAAACCAGCATGATCATTGCATCTAGCACCTGAGGTTTGTCTAGCAGCTGAGGTTCAGCAAAGTGTATATTAAACCAGCATGATCATTGCATCTAGCAGCTGAGGTTTGTCTAGCACCTGAGGTTCAGCAAAGTGTGTATTAAACCAGAATTATAATTGCATCTAGCAGCTGTGGTTTATCTAGCAGCTGGGGTTCAGCAAAGTGTACATTACACCAGCATTTTAATTCAATCTAGCAGCTGAGGTTCGTCTAGCAGCTGAGGTTCAAAAAAGTGTATGTTAAACCAGCATTATAACTGGATCTGGCAGCTGAGGTTCATCTAGCAGCTAAGGTTCAGCAAAATGTATATTAAGCCAGCATTATAATTAGATCTAGCAGCTGAGGTTCGTCTAGCAGCTGAGGTTCAACAAAGTGTTTGTTAAACCAGCATTATAACTGGATCTAGCAGCTGAGGTTCATCTAGCAGCTAAGGTTCAGCTAAGTGTATATTGAGCCAGCATTATAATTAGATCTAGCCGCTGAGGTTGGTTTAGCAGCTGTGGTTCATCAAGCAGCTGAGGTTCACCAAAGTATATATATATAACCAGCTTTATAATTAGATCTAGCAGCTGAGGTTCAGCAAAGTGTATATTGAACCGGCATTATAATTGGATCTAGCAACTTGGAGACTGCGCTGCTCAGGTCCAGTACAAAGTATCCTCTCTTTACCATAGCACCTTCCATGCTGGGGTGGTTTACCCTGGTTTTCTGACGATATTGGCAGAACAAAGGCCAAACTGAAAGATTGGATTTCACACTTGGAGGGAGGAAAGGCAGGCTTTGGCCCGGATGCCTGACCGCAGGGCCGCCTGAAAATCAGGCCCAGAGTCTGGCACCGTGGCAAGATGGGTCTTTTCCAGATCTCCTTCGCCTGGCCTGCATGACTCACGGCCCTAATTGGAACATCACCTCGTCTGCCTTCTCTTCCGGGAACAGGCGCGCACATCTGCTTTCGGTTTTCGCTAACAAGGCATCTCCATGTGCCCGACTGGCCTCCCGCTTTGCGGGATCCGCCTTGCCAAAACAGAATCTCCTGGACCTGGTGCAAGAACCGCAGCATCGTGGCCTAGAAAACTGAACCAACGTGAGCCGAAGTCTTATGGAACAGAAACCTGGGCTTCTGCGACAATCCCAAGTATGTCCCATAATAATCTTGTTATTTATGTGCCACGCTTTGGACGGGACCCTGTGAATCGATTCTGCTAACAGCGGCCTTTCCTTCTGGCACCAGAAGCACGGAGCAGAAGTCCCCTGTCCTTGCGCCAGAGGGAAACGTCACCGTCAGCGGAACGGATCTGCCTGATCCGGCGAGTGCTCCTTCGTGAGATTAGCTCCCGCATCCTTACAACATCCCTGTCGGGTTGGCCAGTCTTGCTCCCCTCTCAGTACAGCCGACGAGGCAACGGGGCTCTTGAGGGTTTCCGAGCAGAGCGGAGCTTTGGGACCGAGGCTCTCCAGCTTTCCTAGGCCCCCTCCCATGGATCGTCCCCCGTTTGTGTTTGGGATTTCATCCCTGTGATTTGGGTTGCCAGCGCTGGCTTGGGGAATCCCTGGAGGTTTGGGGACAGGGCTTGCGGATGGACCTCAGAGGTCTATAATGCCATAGAGTCCACCTTCCAAAGCAGCGGTTTTCCCCAGATCGGTACAGAGGGTTGCCCTGTTGGTCTGCAATAAAACAGTTAGATTCGGGCACCTTAGAGACCAACAAGAGCTTCAGAGTATAAGCTTTCAAGAGTCAGAGCTCCCTTCATCAGACACAAGTAGAAATGAAGATCTGAGTCATACTATCATCGAGCTGGAAGGGACCTCCAGGGTCATCTAGTCCAACCCCCTGCACAATGCAGGATATTCACAACTACCTCCCCCTCCACACCTGAAAAGTACCACGCCCAGAAGATGACCCAAAACACCCCGAAGATGACAAAAAACCAAACTGGCCCGGAGAAAAATTACCTCCTGACTCTAATGTGGTGATCAGCTTTTCCCTGGGCATGTAAGAAAGGGCCACGAGAACTAAGCACTGAGGCAACCCTTCCTGCCCTCCCGCTTTCATGATCTGCTCAAGTTCGCACGATCCGCATTGCTGTCAGATGGCCATCCAGCCTCTGTTTGAAAACCTCCAAAGGAGGAGAGCCCACCACCTCCCGAGGAAGCCTGTTCCACTGAGGAACCGCTCTGTCAGGAAGTTCTCCCGAATGTTCAGCCGAAAACTCTTCGGATTTAATATCAACCCATTGGTTCTGGTCTGACCTTCTGGGGCAACAGAAAACAACTCCACTCCATCCTCTATATGACAGTCCTTCAAGTGCTTGAAGATGCTTATCATATCCCCTCTCAGTCGTCTCCTCTCCGGGCTAAACATACGCAGCTCCTTCAACCATTCCTCATAGGACTTGGTCTCCAGACCCCTCACCACCTTCATTGCCCTCCTCTGGACACGTTCCAGCTTGTCTACATCCTTCTTAGATTGTGGTGCCCAAAACTGAACACAACACTCTAGGTGAGGTCTAACCAGAGCTGAGTAAAATAGTACCATCACTTCACGTGATCTGGACACTGAACTTCTGTGGATACAGCCCCAAATCGCATTTTATATCCCAGTCAGAAGGTGGGAGGGGTACTGCAAAGAGGGGAGTCAGAATCCAAAGATCCAATGCGGAATTCAAGCAGCTTGCAGAATTCCATTCTGCTCTGTGCTCAGCTCGCAGAATTCCATTCTGCTCTGTACTCAGCTCGCAGAATTCCATTCTGCTCTGTGCTCAGCTCGCAGAATTCCATTCTGCTCTGTACTCAGCTCGCAGAATTCCATTGTGCTCTGTGCTCAGCTCGCAGAATTCCATTCTGCTCTGTAATCAGCTCGCAGAATTCCATTCTGCTCTGTGCTCAGCGCGCAGAATTCCATTCTGCTCTGTAATCAGCTCGCAGAATTCCATTCTGCTCTGTGCTCAGCACGCAGAATTCCATTCTGCTCTGTAATCAGCTCGCAGAATTCCATTCTGCTCTGTGCTCAGCACACAGAATTCCATTCTGCTCTGTAATCAGCTCGCAGAATTCCATTCTGCTCTGTACTCAGCTCGCAGAATTCCATTCTGCATCGTACCTTTGCATCCTGACTCCCTTCTTTGCAACATCCCTCCTGCCTTCTGCCTGGGATATAAGGGCTCAGGGATCTCCATTTCTACTTGTTTCTGACGAATGGAGCTTTCGATCTCAAAAGCTTATACCCTGAAACTCTGGTTGATCTCTAAGGTGCTACTGGACTGGTATCTAACGATTTCCTCCAGAATAAAGTCCGAGTCCAGCCGCCCCTTTGAAACCGACAATGTTTTATCCGCGCTATAAGCGTTCATGTGCAAGCACACTTCTTCAGCTATCTGAAGAAGCGTGCGTGCACACGAAAGTGTATACCTTGAATAAAACTTTGCTGGTCTTAAAGGTGCCGCCGGACTCCGACTTTGTTCTGCTGCTTCAAACTAACACGGCTGCCCCCACCTGAATCTAGTTTCTCCAGAGGAGTTCATTTTTGTTGTGATTCCTGGAGATCTCCAGGGCCTGCCTGGAGGTCGGCTACCCCTGCAGCCCGTGACCATCTGCGGCTCCCTCTCGGCCGGCCTCTGCCCCCTGTTCCTAAGCGCACCTCCCGTTTCCCGGCAGGACCCCTCCCCTTTTGGCCACTGGCTGCCGGCCAGGCCGAGCAAACAAAAGCTTCCGTCCACCTCGCTCTCCTTCGGTCTGTCCAGCAATGGCCCCTTCAAAGGCTTCCTTCTCTGCCTCCCTTCCGAGCCAAAGCGAAGCGAAGCACCCACCTTGGGAGTCAAAAGAGGTCCGCCTGTCCCAGCCGCCTCCTGCGAATGGCTCGGGGACCGGGAGAGGAAGCCGGGCTGGAGTTGACATCAGGCCAGAAGCGGGTGGGTGGAGAGAACCAGGGGTCAACCACCTCTGGCCGCCGGGTGCACACGGACAGCACTGCGGACAGCCCCCTGGGCCCTCCCACAGGACGTGATGCCTTGCACATCGACCAGCCGTCAGGGTGGCATCGAAGACGTGTGGGGCCTGGAGGCCCTCGGGTGGCACATGGGGGGGGTCTGTGGTCGCTGGGGTTGCCAGTCTCCAGGTGGGGGCTGGAGATCTCTTGGAATCACAACCAGCATTCCCTCTCAGCTGAGTGAGTGTGAGCCAGCTCACAGTTCCTTAGCCTCCGGCTCACACACTTTTGCCTACGCTCAGGAAGGAAGAGAAGAAGAGACTGGATTTATACCCCGCCCTTCACTACCTGAAGGAGTCTCAGAGCGGCTGACAAACTCCTTTCCCTTCCCCTCCCCGCAACAGACACCCTGTGAGGTAGGTGGGGCTGAGAGAGCTCTGACAGAAACTGCTCTTTTTCAAAGACAGCTCTTATCAGAACTATGGCTTGCCCAAGGTCATCCAGCAGGTGCAAGTGGAGGAGTGGGGAATCAAACCCACTTCTCCCCAGATTAGAGTCCGCACACTTAACCACCACACCAAACTGGCTCTCACTATAAATATGAATATTGTAAATAAACTGTATATAGTTAGCTCTAGACAGTGTGGTCCAAGGTCATCCAGCCAGGTGCAAGCGGAGGAGTGGGGAATCAAACCCAGTTCTCCCAGATTAGAGTCTGTGCACCACTACACCAAACTGGCTCCAGAGCAAGCTGATCGATGCAGCAGCCAAATCGCTCGCTCACAACTCTAATGCCAGGAGCTCACAAAGTAGAATTTTTGCTCACAGGACTCCATAGCTTAGCGGGAGCAGGGGTCATTTAGTAGAAAAAGAGGTGCAGGAGCTCATTAGCATAACTCATTTGCATATGCCACACCCCCTGACATCACTGGAAGTGTGTCAGAAGGCAACACCCACTGCTCAGGCTCCACTGGACTGTTTTGGATTGCTAGCTATTGGGGGGGAGGCGGGACTGTGCAGATCTGTCCTCGCAGAGGAGGGAGAGCTTGTACCTGAATAAAACTTGGTCTTAAAGGTGCCACTGGACTGTTTTGGACCGGGGGGCCGGGGGGCCCGCCCCCTGGGCTCTTTACTGCCGGAGCTCCGCTCCTGTGCGCTCCTGCAGCAAATGACCCCTGAGCAGGAGCATTGATTACAACTGATCTCTGGGCTTTTCTCTTTTTTTTGCCTTAAAGTCACAGCCGACTTACGGTGAGCCCTGGGGTTTTCGAGGCAAGAGGTGTTCAGAAGTGGTTGGCCACTGCCTGCCTCTGCGTGGCGACCCTGCCCTTCCTTGGTGGCCTCCCCACCCAAGGACTAACCAGGGCTGACCCTGCTTAGCTTCTGACACCTGATGAGATTGGGCTAGCCCGGCCTGTCCAGACTACAGTCCCCTGGAGAATCATAGACTCATAGAGTTGCAAGGGGCCTCCAGGGTCATCTAGTCCAACCCTCTGCACAAGGCAGGAAATTCACACATACCTCCCCTCAGGGCTCTTTTTGTAGAAAAAGCCCAGCAGGAACTCATTAGCATGATAGGCCACACCCAACACCAGAAACTCATTAGCCTATTAGGCCACGCCCCTGCCAGCACAGCTCATTAGCACATGAGGCCGCACCCCCATGTTACCAGAAGTGTGGTTATCCAGCCACACCCACCTTTTGCTTCTTATTCTGTTTACCTTGTTTGTTGTCAAAACCCAGGGCCTTTTTTTGTAGCAGGAACTCCTTTGCATGTTAGGCCACACACCCCTAATGTAGCCAATCCTAATCAGTTTCTGCTGTTGGGTGTGGCCTAATGCTAATGAGTCCCTGCTGGGCGTGGCCAACTTGGGAGCCAGCCGGAACTCCATTCCTGTGCGTTCCTGCCCAAAAATAGCCCTGGAGAATTGATGAAGGCGAATCCATCCCTAGTTCCACAGTATTTTGCAGTTGCCTTCTGCATGTGTTTCGTTCCTGTATCGACGGAGGGTTAATTCTGCTGATAAGAGCGCCATCTAGTGGTCACAAGGAACAGCAGAGAATTGTATGTGTACCTGCACTCCAGGTGTACAAAACCCATCTCTTTCATCCTCTTCCCCCTATCATAGATGTTGTTCCTGTGCCCTGTGGTCTCAGTGCAGAGGAATACCCTTAATCCCTTTAAAGGAGGGGGGCAGGAAGAGGTCTTTCACATCACCTACCGCCAGATCTTTTAACTAGAGATGCGAGGGATTGAACCTGGGACCTTCTGCATGCCAAGCAGATGCTCTGCCACTGAGCCACGGCCCCTCGCAATGACCAAAGTATGTGGGCTAGCATCAACCTGCTACTTTGAGAATGACCAGCCAAATCTGAGTCACAGAATCATAGAGTTGGAAGGGGCCATACAGACCATCTAGCCCAACCCCCTGCCCGATGCAGGACCAGCCTAAAGCATCTCTGACAAATATTAGTCCAGCCTCTTCTTGAAAGCTGCCAGCGAAGGGGAGCTCACCACCTCTCTAGGCAGCTGATTCCACCTTTGAACCACTCTGACCGTGAAAAAGTTTTTCCTAATATCCAG
>NW_015161411.1:95199-115199 GCF_001447785.1 Gekko japonicus
AGGCAGGGGTGGGGAGAGGCAGGGAGGAAGCAACTTACCCTCCCTCTTCTCCTGCCTCCTCCTGGCTGAATGAGGGCCGGAAGCGGGGTGGCCGGAAGCAGGGGGCGGGGCTTCGTCATGTTCCCCGCCCCCACCCCTCACCCGGGGGAACTGCGATCCCCCACGTTCCCCCCCGAAATGACCTCTGTTTATTCCTCAGATTTATACCCTGCCCTCCCAGCCAAGGCCAGCTCAGGGTGGCTTACATAAAACCGGCATCTACTTACAATAAAACAAAACTTTTGAAAACAATGCCGTTCCGCTGAGGACGCCTGTTCCGCTGAGCAGCCGCTCTGTCGGGAAGTTCTTCCTCACGTTTCGCCGAAAACTCTTCGGATTGAATTTCAGCCCATTGGTCCTAGGCCGACCTTCTGGGGCGACAGAAAACAACTCCGCCCCGCCCTCCATAGGACAGCCCTTGAAGGACTTGGAGAAGGTGATCCTAGCCAGTTCGGTGTAGCCTATTTGGTGTCGTGGTTAAGTGAGCGGACTCTAATCTGGGAGAACTGGGTTTGATTCCCCCACTCCTCCACTTGCACCTGGCTGGATGACCTTGGGCAAGCCACAGTTCTGATAAGAGCTGTCCTTGAAAAAGAGCCTTTTCTGACAGAGCTCTCTCAGCCCCACCTACCTCACAGGGTGTCTGTTGTGGGGAGGGGAAGGGAAAGGAGTGTCTAAGTCGCTCTGAGACACCTTTGGGTAGTGAAGGGCGGGGTATACATCCAATCTCCTCCTCCTCCTCCTCCATATCACCTCTCAGTCGTCTGCTCTGGAAGGTGGACAGTATGGCTTCATACCCAGCTAAGGTCCCTCCCCAAACCCCACCCTCCTCAGGCTCCACCCACCAAACCTCCGGGTATTTCTCAACCCAGAGCTGGCCACCCTAGCGGTTGCCAACCTCCAGGTTGGGTCTGGAGTCCTCCCAGAACTGCAGCTGACCTCCAGCCTACAGGAATCTGTTCTCCTGGAGGAAATGGATGCCTCGGAGGGTGGACTCTAGGGCATTATGCCCTGCTGAGGTCCCTCCCGTTCCCCAAGCCCCATCCTCTCCAGGCTCCACCTCCAAATCTCCAGGAAGTTCCCAACCTGGAATTGGCAACCCCATGAAGCCTATTGAACAGGATACTCACAACCAGGGGTCATTTCCTGCGGGAGCGCACAGGAGTGGAGCTCTGGCAGTAAGGAGCCCAGGGGGCGGGCACATGCAACAAGCCCCGCCCCCTGCCCTGCCTTCAGGTACAAGCTCTCCCTCCTCTGTGAGGGCAGATCTGCGCGTTTCCCCTCCCCCCATAGCTAGCAATCCCAAATAGTCCAGTGGAGCCTAAGCTGTGGGTATTGCCTTCTGACACACTTCCGGTGATGTCAGGGGGTGTGGCACATGCAAATAAGTTATGCTAATGAGTTACGCTAATGAGCTCCTGCACCGCTTTTTCAACGAAATGACCCCTACTCACAACCAATAAGTCCCATAGTTTTCAGGGGGGGGGGAGGCCACTGGCAACCACAGATTCATTTTAGAAGAAGAGTTATACCCCGCTTTTCTCTACCCAAAGGAGTCTCAGAGCGGCTTACAATCTCCTTCCTTTCCTCTCGCCACGACAGACACCCTGTGAGGTAGGTGGGGCTGAGAGAGCTCCTTTGAGGACTCCTCTTGAGAGAACAGCTCCGAGAGAACTGTGACTGGCCCATGGTCACCTAGCAGGCTTCAGGTGGAGGACGAGTGGGGAACGTCCGTGGGGTAGAATGCCTTAGATTCCACCCTCCAAAGCAACCATTTTCTCCAGGGGAACTCATCTTTGTCGGTTGGAGATCACTTGCAATTCCAGGAGATCTCTGTGCACCACCTGGAGGTTGGCAACCTTAAAGTCTGTGGCACGCTGGCAAATAAGTGCCCATCCGTAGCTTCTATACAATGTATAATCAATGCTTTCATTGGTTCGGAGGTCTTTTCTCTGTAGGTGATGCCATGAGATGGCCACCAGATGGCAGCAGACAGCTGTTTCTGAACTCCTGGGAAGACCTGGACTTTGGAGGGGGGGGATTTCACTTGATATTTGACCCTATATGTTAGATCACCGTAATATGGCAGAGGGGACTGAAATATGAGCCTCTGAGTCCTTCCCCACATCGTTTCAGATGACCACAGAAGACCCATTTATAAATGAATAATATACAGATAGTCAGGATCTGAGTGTGTGTCAAGTCAGGCCGGGTCTCGAACATCTGCCAGGAAATCTCCCAGGATATGTGGAGTGCAGAGTGATGGGGTGTGGAAGGACACCCAGACAGTCTCGGTCTTGTGCCTTTCACAGCTGCGGCAAAGCCTTTTTTCAGGGCACTGAGATAAGCACGATCACCCACTAATCTTTATGCACCGAGCTGCTAACGTTGTGGAAATGCCGGGCAGCAGGGATGGGTATTCTCCACAGCCCTGGTGCCTGCCGAAAAGGACAAAGGCAGGTGTGAATTATTTGGGTGTGGTTTGCTAGCTCCTCAATGAGACTGGGTTTGCCGGAGGGGAGGGGGATCCGTGGATCGGAATTCTCATTCGCTCAAGGTTCTTAGATGGCTGGATACAGACTGCAAAAAGACGGCGCGGACACATCCTGAACGGGGCGAACCAATCCACATTTATTTAATATTGAGCTTTGTGACGGACAGTTGGCCCAGACGGCTGACCTAGCGGTTCATTTCTCATGCTCTCTGACTTGGAGCGGGGCCTCCAGCCAAAAGACTTGCAGCCCATGAGCTGTTTGGATTCTTTGTTGTTGTTCAGTCGCACAGTCGAGTCCGACTCTTCGCGGCTCCATGGACCACATCACGCCAGGCCCTCCGGTCTTCTGTCGTGCTCCAGAGTTTGCTTAATTTCATGTTCATTGCATCTATGACACTGTCTAACCATCTCATCCTTTGTCATCCCCTTCTTCTTTGACCTTCAATCTTTCCCAGCATCAGGGTCTTCTCAAGCGAGGGCTCCCTTCTCATTGGGTGGCCAAAGTATTTGAGCTTCAGTTTCATTATCTGGCCTTCAAGGGAACAGTCAGGGTTGATTTCTTTTAGGATTGACTGGTTCGATCTCCTTGCAGTCCAAGGGACTCTCAAGAGTCTTCTCCAGCACCATAATTCGAAAGCATCTATTCTTCAGCGCTTGGCCTTCCTTATGGTCCAGCTCTCGCAGCCATACCATTGCTTTGAGCATGCGGCCTTTGGTTGGCAGGGGGATGTCTCTACTTTTTATTATGCTGTCTAGGCTTGCTGTCACTTTCCTCCCAAGGAGCAGGCGGCTTTTAATTTCGTGGCTGCAGTCACCGTCTGCAGTGATCTTGGATCCCAGGAAGCCTGTCACTGCTTCCACACCTTCCCCTTCTATTTGCCAAGGAGTGATGGGGCCGGATGCCATGATCTGAGGGTTTTTTTTAATGTTGACCTTCAAGCCAACTTTTGCGCTCTCCTCTTTCACCCTGAGCAAGAGGCTCTTGTGGTCCTCTTCACTTTCTGCCATTACCTCTCAGTAAGAGTCACTGGAAAAGACAATAACGCTAAGGAAAGTTGAAGGAAGCAGGAAAAGAGGAAGACCCAACCTGAGATGTATCGACTCAAGCAAGGAAGTCTCGTGGCCCTCCATTTGCAAGACCTGAGCAAAGCTGTTAACGGTTTGGAGGACATTAATTCATAGGGTCGTCATAAGTCGGAAGTGATCTGACAGCATGTCACACACAGAGAGAGTCTGGAGATCAACTGTAGAAGTCGAAGATCTCCAGGCCCCACCTGAAGGTTGGCATGCTTAGGGACCAGTGTTCCCTCTAAGCTGAGTTAGTGTGAGCTAGCTCACAGTTTCTAAGTCCTCCGGCTCACACAGTTTTGTTTAGGCTCAGGAAGGGCGGCTTCTGAGCAAACTAATTTCTGCAGTCGCCATATCGCTCGCTCACAACTTTAATGTTCGTAGCTCACAAACCAGAATTTTTGCTCACAAGACTCCACAGTTTAGAGGGAGCATTGTTCTGGTTGCCACACCTCAAAAAGGATATTATAGCATTGGGGGGAAAGTGCAGAAAAGGGCAACTAGAATGATCAATAGGTTGGAACACTTTCCCTGTGAAGAAAGGTTAAAACGCTTGGGGCTCTTTAGCTCGGAGAAATGACGGCTGAGGGGTGACATGATTGAGGTTTACAAGATGATGCATGGGCTAGACCAGGTCGAGAAAGAAGTCCTTTTCTCCCTTTCTCACAATACAAGAACTCGTGGGCACTCCGTGAAATTGCTGAGCAGTCAGGTTAGAACAGATAAAAGGAAGTCCTTCTTCACCCAAAGAGTGATTCACACATGGAATCCACTGCCACAGGAGGTGGTGGCGGCTACAAGCAGGGACGGCTTCAAGAGGGGACTGGATAAGCACATGGAGCAGAGGTCCATCAGTGGCTATTAGCCACGAGGTATAGATAGGAACTCTTGGTCTGGGGCAAGTGATGCTCTGTGTTCTTGGTGCTTGGGGGAGGGGCAACAGTGGGAGGGCTTCTAGTGTCCTGGCCCCACTGCTGGACCTCTTGATGCCACCTGCTATTCTTGGCCACTGTGTGACAAGAGTGTTGGACTGGATGAGCCGTTGGCCTGATCCAACATTGGCTTCTCTTATGTTAGGGACAGCTCACGAGCTGCAGCTGCATGCATGAAGTTCCCCGTCTGCTTAAAGGGTTCTGGGCTAGCAGAGCTGGGAAAGGCCTCTGCCCAAGAGACGAGCAAAAGAAGAAGAAGAAGAGATTGGATTTAAGCCCCGCCCTTCACCACCAGAAGGTGTCTCAGAGCGGCTCACAAACTCCTCCCCCTCCCCCTCCCCACAACAGACACCCTGTGAGGTAAAAGAAGAAGAAGAGATTGGATTTATACCCCGCCCTTCACTACCCAAAGGAGTCTCAGAGCACCTTACAGACTCCTTTCCCTTCCCCTCCCCACAACAGACACCCTGTGAGGTAAAAGAAGAAGAAGAGATTGGATTTATACCCCGCCCTTCACTACCCAAAGGAGTCTCAGAGCACCTTACAGACTCCTTTCCCTTCCCCTCCCCACAACAGACAACCTGTGAGGTAAAAGAAGAAGATAAGAGATTGGATTTATACCCTGCCCTTCACTACCCGAAGGTGTCTCAGAGTGGCTTACAAACTCCTTTCCCTTCCCCTCCCCACAACAGACACCCTGTGAGGTAAAAGAAGAAGAAGAAGAGAAGAGATTGGATTTATACCCCGCCCTTCACTACCCGAAGGTGTCTCAGAGCGGCTTACAAACTCCTTTCCCTTCCCCTCCCCACAACAGACACCCTGTGAGGTGGGTGGGGCTGAGAGAGCTCTGACAGAAACTGCTCTTTTTCAAGGACAGCTCTTTTCAGAACTATGGCTTGCCCAAGGTCATCCAGCCAGGTGCAAGTGGAGGAGTGGGGGAATCAAACCCGGTTCTCCCAGATCAGAGTCCACGCACTTAACCAGTACACCAAACTGGCTCCACTACACCCAGCCACTGCTGCCTTGTCCTAGCGATGAAGGGACCCCCCGCAGCCATTTGCGCCTGGTAATGGCTCCTGATGGGATCCATTCAGCTCCCCGGCTGGGAGGTGTTTGCACTCCATTTGCATGGGTCTAAATGATCTGACCAGGTGCAAAGGGGGTGAGACAGGAGTGTGGAAAGAGGGGAGGAGGGGAAGGAAGCCCCTAGACCGGCCAGTCCTGAAGCGGGCAATCTACAAATGGAGATCAGAGCTGTGGGGGGCATTGGGGATTTTTTCCCCCTTTCCTTTCCTTTCCTTTCCTTTCCTTTCCTTTCCTTTCCTCCAATAAAAGCTCCGTGATACATTGATCTTGAGCAGTGGATAGTTGTCGTTAACCACTTAACTTTTTTCTTTGCTGTAGTGGTTAGGAGCGCAGACTCTAATCTGGGAGAGCCGGGTTTGATTCCCCACGCCTCCACGTGCAGCCGCTGGTGTGACCTTGGGTCAGTCACAAGTCCTCTCAGAGCTGTTCTCTCAAGGGCAGTTGTTGAAAGAGCTCCCTCAGCCCCACCTGCCTCACAGGGTGTCTGTTGTGGGGAGGGGGAGGGGGAGGGGGAGGGAGAGGAGTTTGTGAGCCGCTCTGAGACACCTTTGGGTAGTGAAGGGCGGGGGATAAATCCAATCTCTTCTTCTTCTTCTTCTTCTCCTCCTTCTTCTCCTTCTTCTTCTTCTTCTTCTCCTTCTTCTCCTTCTCCTTCTTCTTCTTCTTCTTCTTCTTCTTCTTCTTCTTCTTCTTCTCCTTCTTCTTCTTCTTCTTCTTTGCCATCAAGTTGCCACTGATCCCGTGGGGTTTTCAAGGCAAGGGATGCTCAGAAGAGGTTTGCCATTGCCTGCCTCTCCATAGCGACCCTGGACTTCCTCGGTGATCTCCCATCCAAGCACTAACGAGGCCTGACCCTGCTTAGCTTCCTGACTCTGGCTTCTCTTATGTTCTTATGTCTGGGGAAGTGATGCTCTGTATTCTTGGTGCTTGGGGGGCAAGAGTGGGAGGGCTGCTGGAGTTCTGGCCCTGCTGGTGGACCTCCTGAGGGCCCCTGGGTTTTGGCCACTGTGTGACACGGTGGGCCACTAGCCTGATCCAATATGGCTTCTCTTATGTTCTTACGTCTGGGGCAGTGATGCTCTGTATTCTTGGTGCTTGGGGGGCAAGAGTGGGAGGGCTGCTGGAGTTCTGGCCCTGCTGGTGGACCTCCTGAGGGCCCCTGGGTTTTGGCCACTGTGTGACACGGTGGGCCACTAGCCTGATCCAATATGGCTTCTCTTATGTTCTTACGTCTGGGGCAGTGATGCTCTGTATTCTTGGTGCTTGGGGGGCAAGAGTGGGAGGGCTGCTGGAGTTCTGGCCCTGCTGGTGGACCTCCTGAGGGCCCCTGGGTTTTGGCCACTGTGTGACACGGTGGGCCACTAGCCTGATCCAATATGGCTTCTCTTATGTTCTTACGTCTGGGGCAGTGATGCTCTGTATTCTTGGTGCTTGGGGGGCAAGAGTGGGAGGGCTGCTGGAGTTCTGGCCCTGCTGGTGGACCTCCTGAGGGCACCTGGGGCTTTGGCCACTGTGTGACACAGTGGTTTGGGCTGGAGGGGCCATTGGCCTGATCCAACATGGCTTCTCTTATGTGCTAATTCCAGTAGCTCCCCGGGCCACACCTGGAGGTTGGCAACCCCGTGGGGTGCAAATCCGCCAGAAAATGCCACGTACATCATAGCAGGCTGCAGCTGGTGCAGAATGCGGCGGCCAGGCTGGTTGCAGGTGCCTCGAAATGGGACCACATTCAGCCTGTGCTGAAAGCGCTGCACTGGCTGCCTATAGCATTCCGGATTCGCTTCAAGGTGCTGGTGCTTACCTTTAAAGCCCTACATGGCCAGGGACCAGCATACCTGAGGGACCGCCTTTCCCCGCACAGGTCCCAGAGAGCACTACGGTCGGGGTCGCAACATCGCCTGGCGACCCCGGGCCCGAAAGAGGCCAGGCTTGCTGCCACGAGGGCCAGGTCCTTTTCGGTGGCGGCTCCTATCTGGTGGAATGAGCTCCCGGAAGAGATCAGGGCCCTGCGGGACCTGTTACAGTTCCGCAGGGCCTGCAAGACGGAGCTCTTCCGCCAGGCTTTTGAATAGGAGCCGCCGCCGCTACCACTACCATCAGTGAGGGCCAGGATTGCAGCACCGCTGCCGGAGGCTGAGTGGCCAAGGTACATCAGGGGGCCACATCATCCCCCCTTGCCCCAAGGGCAGGTGCAATATGGAGAGAGGTGTTTGTCACGCGGGATCCTTGGGCACTTGCCCATTGTATTAAAGCATCTTAAAATGTTTTATTGTGTTTTTATCGCACTGTGTGCCATGTTGTGTATTATGGTGCTGTAATGCACCTCATACTGTAAGCCGCCCTGAGCCTGCGTGCGGGGAGGGCGGGGTATAAATAAAATTAAATAAATAAAATAAATAAATAAGCAGTGCAATACTCCTCCCGAGGTTCTGTGCATTCACACGCATGCCTGGCTCCTTATCATTTCAAAAGCCCCCCACCCCACATCTCTCACACACCCACACACACCCGGCTCCTCCTTTGCACTTTCTCATCCTGCCTTTAAAGCCGCCCTGTTAGCTTTAGCTGCAGGGAGGCAGGATGCTGCCCGGTTTATGGAGGTGTCCCGGAGGGGAGACCTTTGAAGCCCCTTGGAGTGATATAAAGCCGGACAAAGTGGAGCAAACAAAAGGAAAGCCGAAGCAGGTGGGTGGGGAGAGCTAATCTTCCAGCCGAGCAAACAGCCAGTCCTGAGGGGGGGGGGCGTTATGGGGAGGGGGCCGGCGAGCGCAACCATCCTCCTGTGTGCCAAGAAGAGTCGCCATGGACTCATCCTGCGCCCTCACTGTCTGCTGTAGTCATGGCTCTAGCCCGGAAGCGCTTGGGGTGAACTCACTTCTAACAGCCGGAATAACCCAGTTTGGCACCAGCAAGTCAGGGCTTGGGAGCTATGCTGTGTCAGCCAGGGACTAACCTACCTCACAGGGTTGTTGCGAGGATAAAATGGAGGGGAGGGAGACTGTGTACGCTGTTTGGGGCTCCCATTGGGAAGAAAGGTGGGGTATACATGAAATACATACATACATGCGGGGTCATTTCCTGCGGGAGCGCACAGGAGCGGAGCTCCGGCAGTAAGGAGCCCAGGGGGTGGGGACATGCCTACAAGCCCCGCCCCCTGCTCCCAGCAGCCCTCAGTTGGGCCACGAGGAGCAAGAAGCAGCCAGGTAAGTTGCAGAGCCTCCCCCGGCCCGCCTTCAGGTACAAGCTCTCCCTCCTCTGTGAGAGCAGATCTGTGCATTCCCCCCTCCCCATAGCTAGCAATCCAAACCAGTCCACTGGCACCTTTAAGACCAAGTTTTATTCAGGTACAAGCTCTCCCTCCTCTGTGAGGACAGATCTGCATGTTCCCCCCCCCCCAATAGCTAGCAATCCAAAACAGTCCAGTGGAGCCTAAGCGGTGGGTGTTGCCTTCTGACACACTTCCGGTGATGTCAGGGGGTGTGGCATATGCAAATAAGTTATGCTAATAAGTTATGCTAATGAGCTCCTGAACCTCTTTTTTTACGAAATGACCCCTGCATACATGTACTGCACTTGGATGGGGGATCACCGAGGAAGACTGGGGTCACTATGCAGAGGAAGGCAACAGCCAACCACCTCTGTGCATCTCTTGCCCTGAACACCCGATGGCTGGGGTTGCCATACACTAATTGTCACCTGACGGCGCATCCTTCTAACTGGGATCTGCTTATCCTCTAGCCCCTTCAGTGCTTTTTGCTGGGAAAGCCGGTCACACAGATTCTGATAGGTGAGGAGCTATGTGAACTGGCGCAAACTGTTATTCCATTTTCTCTGCCTGCTCGCCACCCCCCTGTTAAGGGAAGCTTTCTTTTAAAAACAGACACTGCTTACTCTCTTCAATGTAGCCCGTCTCTGTAAGTTAACAGCCCTCTGACTAAAGAGAAAGAAGGAGAGTTGAGTTTTTATAACCCGCTTTTCTGAGACTCCTTCAGGTAGTGACAAGCGGGGTATAAAAACTAACTCTTCTCCTTCTATTCTAAGAAGTCTCAAAGCAGCTTACAATTGTCTTCCCTTCTTCTCCCCACAACAGGCACCTTGTGAGGTAGTTGAGGCTGAGAGAGTTTGGAGAGAACTGTGACTGGCCCAAGGTCAACCAGCAGGTTTCATGTAGAGGAGGGGGGAATCAGACCCTGTTGTCCAGATTAGAGTCCACCTCTCTCAACCACTGCACCACACTGGTGCTCAGAAGTCTATTTATTCCAAGTCTCAAGTTCTTGCTCCCCAGCCAAAGTTCACTCGTGTTAATCTGTTAAGATTTTTTTTAATTTAAGATCAGTCTAATTATTCCCGAAATGAGTAAATATGAAAGAACCACTAGGATACCAAATATACTTGCATCTGTAAATGAAATCAGAAAGAGAAATACAAACATCTAATTCCTTGTCCTATCTACAAAGATAAGATACAGTTTCTGACATCATCACAAAGTGCTGGCAGAAAGGTTAGATAGTCTCAGGCGAGTCTAACGCAACCCACATCGGAGAGATTCTTGTGTAGGCGCAACTATGTGAAACACACATGGCTTTACCAAAACCTTCCCATTTGTCACTTCTGGTGGCACGCGTTGAGTGCTTCGCTGAGCTTAGAAGAAATTCCCCATAGAAAACAGATGTGTCAAAACTGCGAATGGTGAGATCGACTGGTTCAGAGGTTTTTCTGGGTATCAGTCCATCTGTTCAAAGTATCTCTCTTCCAAGGATGGAACGTCGAGTTCACAGCTGAGAATGCAGAACTTGTTCGTGATGTGCAAGTCTGAAAACTGACGCAAATGGTCAGGCCTGGATTTGTCCGAGCAGTGCCTTTAACGGACAAAAGCACAGGACTCCTCTAGGGCTCTGGGACGCCACACTGCCAGTGTGGGAACTGGGTTAGGTGGACTCACCTCCTAGCATCAGTTGTGATACCCTTTGGAAAGGATCCCTGTTTCTCACATCATTACTTTGTCACACTTGTGATTAATGTTCCCTCTAAGCTGCGGAGTCTTGTGAGCAAAAATTCAACTTTGTGAGCAGCTGGCATTAAAGTTGTGAGCGAGCGATTTGGCTACTGCATAAATCAGTTTGCTTTGGAGCCCTCCTTCCTGAGCTGAGACAAAAATGTGTGAGCCGGAGGCTAAAACACTGTGAGCTAGCTCACACTAACTCAGCTTAGAGGGAACATTGGCCTTTGCCACACTGAACAATGCACTACCCATGCACACATATGTGCAATGTTTGTGTTGAGTGCCCTGAAGTCACTCCCAACGTTGTGGTGACCCTACGAAATAATGACCTCCCAAACGTCCTATCAGCTTCCTTCACTGACTCCATCCATCGCACATCGGGTCTCCATCTTTTCCTGCTATCCTTCCACTTTTCCTAGCATGATTGTCCTTTCCAGTGGGTCTCGACTTTTCATAATGTGACCAAAGTATGATAGCCTCAGTTTGGTCATTTCAGCTTCTAGGGGGAGTTCAGGCTTGCTTTGATCTAGCACCCACTGTTTTTTGGCGGTTCATAGTATCTGTCAAACTCTCCTCCAATACCACCTTTAAGAAGAATCAACCTTCTTCCTGTCAGCTTTCTGCATTGCCCAACTTTCATACCCATACGTAGTAATGTCTTAGAGCCAATTTGGTGTAGTGGTTAGAAGCACGGACTCTAATCTGGGAGAACCGGGTTTGATTCCCCGCGCTTCTTCCACATGCAGCTGCTGGTGTGACCTTGGGTCAGTCACAAGTTCTTCCAAAGCTGTTCTCTCAAGAGCAGTCCTTGAAAGAGCTCTCTCAGCCCCACTGACCTCACAGGGTGTCTGTTGTGGGGAGGGGAAGGAGATTGTAAGCCGTTCTGAGACTCCTTCAGGTAGCGGGTGGGGGTATATAGCCAATCTCTTTTCTTCTTCTTCTAATGGGGCATCCTATGGCATGAATTGTCTTGATCTCGTTCACCAGTGATGGATCCTTACACTTAAAAATCTCCGCTAGCTCCTCAACAGCTCCCCCTCCCAGTCTCGGTCTCTTTCTGATTTCTTGGTTGCAGTCTCCTTTTCTTGGTTGATGAATGCACAACAGGTAAATAGCTTTATTTACTTGTTAAAATATTGATACTCTGCCTTTCCTTACGGCTCAAGGCAGCTTATTGAAACACTGCCATTGGAAAGCCGTAGAAGAAAATCCCAGATAACACCCCTTCCTTCCGAGTGCCTCCCTCTGCAGACTGAGTAGCAATCAACTCGTGGGCACTCCATGAAATTGCTGAGCGGTCGGGTTAGAACGGATAAAAGGAAGTCCTTCTTCACCCAAAGAGTGATTAACACATGGAATTCACTGCCACAGGAGGTGGTGGCAGCTACAAGCATGGACGGCTTCAAAAGGGAGTTAGATATGTTCCACCACGGGCACTACAGTCGGGGACGAAACATCAATGCCAGGCCCGAAGGAGGCCAGGCTGGCCGCTACCAGGGCCAGGGCTTTTTCGGTGGCGGCTCCTACCTGGTGGAACGAGCTCCCGGAGGAGATCCGGGCCCTGCGGGACCTAATGCAGTTCCGCAGGGCCTGCAAGACGGAGCTCTTCCACCAGGTGTTTGAGTAGGAGCCGCCACTACTGTACCATCATTATCTGGCCCTGGAAGAAAGAACGTCGGCACTACGTGGAACAGAAGACAATGAGTTGGTAGAGCAGCAGAAATTCGTCATCTTTATAGAAGATTAATTGGAACTCCTGGAGCACTTTATATTTGTAATTTGTAATGTTGTAGAATGTTTTAAATGGTTTTAAAAATGTTTTTATGTGCTGACTTATGCCTGACTGTGAGCCGCCCTGAGCCCGCTTTGCGGGGAGGGAGGGCTATAAATTGAACTTATAAATATAAATAAATAAATATAAATAAGCATATGGAGCAGAGGTCCATCAGTGGCTATTAGCCACAAGGTATAGATAGGGGCTCTGGGGCAAGGGATGCTCTGTCTTCTTGGTGCTTGGGGGGGGGGTCAACAGTGGGAGGTCTTCTAATGTCCTGGCCCCACTGCTGGACCTCCTGATGGCACCTGGTATTTCTGGCCACTGTGTGACACAGAGTGTTGGACTGGATGGGCCTCTGGCCTGATCCAACATTGCTGATCCAACATTGCCTCTGGCCTGATCCAACATTATGTTCTTATGATCACACTTTCTGTGATGTTCACATAATAAAAGAGGGCATAGATGCCTGCTGATAAACCCTTAGCGCACTAGAACAAAGTTTGAGTCCAGTGGCCCCTTTAAGACCAAGTTTTATTCAGGTACAAGCTCTCCCTCCTCTGTGAGGGCAGATCTGCACGTGCCCCCCCCCCCAATAGCTAGCAATCCAAAACGGTCCAGTGGAGCCGGAGGGGTGGGTGTTGCCATCTGACACACTTCTGGTGATGTCAGGGGGTGTGTCACATGCAAATAAGTTATGCTAATGAGTTACGCTAATGAGCTCCTGCACCTCTTTTTCTACGAAATGACCCCTGCCCAGAATTAAACTTTGTTGGTCTTAAAGGGGCTACTGGACTCAAACTGTGTTCTGCTGCATCAGACCAACACGGCTGTCCACTTGGATCTATCTTCATGGAAGGATCACATTAAGCCGCATGGAATGGAACGCCATCAGCCTTGTGAAGAAACTTGCAGGTATCTGAAGAGGAATGTGTGCCCGTGAAAGCTTATACCCAGAATGAAACTTCGTTGGCCTTAAAGGTGCTACTGGACTCAAACTGTGTTCTGCTGCATCAGACCAACACGGCTGTCCACTTGGATCTATCTTCATGGAAGGATCACATTAAGCCGCATGGAATGGAACGCCATCAGCCTTGTGAAGAAACTTGCAGGTATCTGAAGAGGAATGTGTGCCCGTGAAAGCTTATACCCAGAATGAAACTTCGTTGGCCTTAAAGGTGCTACTGGACTCAAACTTTGTTCTAGCGCTTCAGACCAACACGGTTACCCACCTGGATCTACCCCAGTGCTCTAGGCAAGGTTGCCAACTGCCCGGAGGGGGGAGGGAAATGCCTTGCCTCTTGAGCAGAGACTTAATGAAATGTTATTTACTAGGAGATGTAATTTCTCCTCCAGGCCACGAAAAGTTTCAGCTGGCCAATTCCATATAAAGGTAATGGTAAAGGTTCCCTTGCTCGAAAGCCAGTCGAATCTGACTCTAGGGTTGCGGTGCTCATCTCCGTTTCAAAGCCGAAGAGCCAGCGCTGTCCGAAGACGTTTCCGTGGTCATGTGGCCGGCATGACTAAACACCAAGGCCCACGGAACGCTGTTACCTTCCCACCAAAGTGGTACCTATTTATCTACTTGCAATTTCTTGCTTTCGAACTGTTAGGTTGGCAGGAGCTGGAACTAGAGACGGGAGCTCACTCCGTCTTGCGGCACTTGTGTCTCAAACTGCTGAACTACTGACCTTCCACAGCCTGCAGTTCAGCGTCTTAACCACTTGAGCCACCGCAGCTCAATATATATATATATACCAAGTCACTATTGAAGAGAAAGGAGGTTTTTCTTTAGGCCTGTTGGCAGCTCTGAGGTCTAGGGAGGCACAGACCACCCTTCCCAAACTGAGGGGCCCGAAATCTGATGAAAGAGCGAGTGCTAGGATTACCAAATCCGGGCTGCGAAATTCTTGGAGATTTGAGGGCAGAGTCTGGGGAGGAAGAAGAAGAAGAGAAGACTGGATTTATATCCCGCCCTTCACTACCCAAGGGAGTCTCAGAGCATCTTACAATCTCCTTTCCCTTCCCGTCCCCACAACAGACACCCTGCGAGGCAGGTAGGGCTGAGAGAGCTCTTTCGAGGACTGCCCTGGAGAGAACAGCTCTGAGGGAACTTGTGACTGACCCAAGGTCACACCAGCAGCTGCATGTGGAGGCGTGGGGAATCCAACCCGGTTCTTCCAGATTAGAGTCCGCGCTCCTAACCACGACACCACACTGGTGTAGCAGCAAGGGTGTGATACCACGGAGTCCATCCTCCATTTTCTCGACGGGAACTGATCTCTGTAGACAAGACATCAGTTCTAATTCCAGGAAAACTCCGGGCCACACCTGGAGGTTGGCAACCCTAGAGAGCCCCCTTTCCCAGCTGGCTGCATCCACAAGGCCTCCCAGGTCCGTCAACCATTTCTTCAGCCGGCCCAAACAGGGTCGCCAACAACCTGGAGAAAATGTATCGCGTCCCTTTCACAGAAGCTCAAGGGGAGGTGGTTTCCCAGGGGGTCTGATTTGCCTGCCCGCCTGATCTTATTTGCCCGCCTGGTTAGTGCCACATCTCAGGCCTCCCTGAAGGGGCAAGATTTTTTTTTGTCTTCGGGCTGCTGGCAAGCTCAGACCCAGGATATAAGTTTCCCCGGGCCCTGCTGGTGTCTCCCCCCACCCATTTGAATGGGACATTTGCAAGTCAATAACCGAGAGTCATTAGAGGAATCAACACAGAAAAAGGGGTCTGGGAAATGGCTCGAGATAAGCAGGTGGCTGCGCTTGCTTTGTGCCCCAGATTGGAAACGGCTGCCGTTCCTGACCTCACAAGCGGCTCAAAAGAAATACCTCGCTTCCGTCGTACGATCAGGAAAGGATAGCGTTGCCAGGTTCCCCCTGGCCGCCCGGGGGGCGGGGGTGTAAGGTTCCCAGATCCAGGTTGGGAAACTCCTGGAGATTTGGGGATGGATCCTGGGGAGGACAGGGACCTCACCTAGGGATGTGGGCCTCCAGGTGGGCAACCATAAAGAAACACCGTGATAGAACAAAACACACTTCTACTAATATGTACCTGTATATTCATATATTGATTTTCTTGCAATAAAGACTCTAGTATATCTTATATAGGAGCTGCGGTGGCTCAAGTGGTTAAGACGCTGATCTGCAGGCTGTGGAAGGTCGGTAGTTCAGCAGTTCAAGACCCGAGTGCCTTTTGACGGAGTGAGCTCCCGTCTCTAGTTCCAGCTCCTGCCAACCTAGCAGTTTGAAAGCAAGAACTTGCAAGTAGATGAAGTCTTAGAGAAGTCTTAGAGAAGGAGAGGGGAGTCTTAGAGAATTTTAGAGCACCAATTTTTACTATGTATGTAATAATGTTTTATTGTATTTTATTTCCTAATCCGGCATAGCCGCCTGTTAGCCGCCCTGAGCCGTTTGGGTAGGGCGGGATATAAATCCCAAAATAAAATAAATAAATAAATAGGTACCACTTCGGTGGGAAGGGAACAGCGTTCTGTGCGCCTTGGTGTTTAGTCATGCCGGCCACATGACCACGGAAACGTCTTCGGACAGCGCTGGCTCTTCAGCTTTGAAACAAAGATGAGCACCGCAACCCTAGAGTCGGACTCAACTGGCTTTCGAGCAAGGGAACCTTTACCTTTTTATATCTTATACACACACAAAACCCTAAAGCACATTGTATCTACTAATAGAAAAGCCCACAGCTACAAAGACCTATTCCACCGCTGTCGACTATCTGGCTCCTGATAAAGGACTGATGAAAGTTGCAACAGTCATAAGTGATGAGAGATGCAGCAGGCAGTTGTATTTTCCACACAAAGTGTTTCAGCAAGCAAGGTGGGGCTTGGGGATCCCCTGGAATTACCACTCAACTCCAGACGACAGAGATCAGTTCCCGCTGGAGGAAATGGCTGCCTTGGAGGGGGGACCCTATGGCATAGTACTCCACTGTGGTCCCTGAGCACCGCCCCCTAGAGTCGGATTAGACGGGCTTTCGAGCAAGGGAAACCTTAACCTTTGCCTTTAGCTCACACTAACTCAGGCTTAGAGGGAACACTGGTGAAGGCCTGCTTTAGGGTTGCTAAGCCTCCCCCCCCCCCCGGCCACCAGCAGGGAATGGGGGGGATTGCCAGATCCAGGTTGGGAAACTCCTGGAGATTTGGGATGGAGACTGAGGGAGAGAAGAAGAAAAGAGATTCATACCCCGTCCTTCACTACCCGAAGGAGTCTCAGAGCGGCTTACTATCTCCTCATCCTTTCCCTCCCCACAACAGACACCCTGCGAGGCAGGTGGGGCTGAGAGAGCTCTTCCGCCCTTGAGAGAACAGCTCTGAAGGAACTCCTGACTGACCCAAGGTCACACCAGCAGCTGCATGTGGAGGCGTGGGGGATCTAACCCAGTTCTCCCAGATTAGAGGCCGCGCTCCTAACCACTACACCAAACTGGCTCTCAGGGACAGGGACCCGAGTGGGGCACAGTGCCATAGAGTCCACCCTCCAAAGCATCTGTTTTCTCCAAGGGAACTGATCTCTGTAGTTTGGAGATGCTCTCTAATCCTGGGGAATTCCTGGGTCCCACCTGGAGGTTGGCATCCCTAGGCCCCTGCTTCGAAGTGTGTGGGCAGCGATTTCAGAAGCCCCAAAGGTGGCTGGAAAAAACCTCCGGCATCCGGGAAGGGGGACTTCAGCGGATTTCTTGTTATTTCCTGTGATAAGCCGAACCAAATTAGGGAAAATAAAACAGTGATGCGGTCGCAAGTCAAACGGCGTGATTTATACCAGCCGTGGTATGCAGCCTCTCTTTTTTTGGGCACGGTATTCGAAGCCCAGCATTTGGGTTTTTATTTTTACGAGCGCAGAGAAGGCACCGAGCTTGGATCGTGTCCTCTGACATTCTATGGAGAAAGCCAACAGGCTTGTTTTGGTGCCAAGAGCACAAGACACTCCAAAAAGCTACGTGACGAAGGGTCTGCCCTTGGGAGCCCTTACTTGGGAGGAAGCCCCATCAAATACTGTGCGACTTCTGAGTAAAGGAAGCATAGGATTCCAGAGTGAGTGTCATAAAAACCCCTGTTTATTTAGACATAGGATTGCAGAGCCGAGCTGTCCTTGACCAAATATTTTGGAACTACAAACTTTCCAACTGGACAACATTTGTCCCCTTAAAGCCCCAGTAACGAAATTTTAGATTGCCTAATTTAAAGAACTGTTTGCTTCTCCATTCCAACTCTATGATTCTAAGGTCACCGAGCTGGCTTCAGGTGGGGGAGTGAGGAACTGCACCCGGTTCTCTGGATTAGAGTCAGCCTAACCTACCCCGCAGGGGTGTTGTGAGGAAAAAACGGAAGAGACCTGAATGATGTAAGCCACTGTGCATCCCCATTGGGGAGAAAGGGGAGGGGAATAAGGTAATCAAATAAAGAGATAAATAAACTTATTCTATATGACTCTATATGAAGAAGCAAGCAGTGACTCACGAGAACTCACTCCCCGCCCCAACTTTTCTTTGTCTTTAAGGTGCTACTGAACTCTTGCTCTTTTCTGCTGCTACAGACTGACATGGCTACCCAGTTTGAGCTGTGATTTGTATTCTGCTTGTCTCACTGAGCTAAATGTATTGCTGTGTTGTGTTTGCATTAATGTTCATGGCTTGCTTATCTCACATAAGAAGAGCCCTGCTGGATCAGACCAGTGGTCCATCCAGTCCAGCATCCTGTCTCACACGGTGGCCGACCAGTTCCTCTGGAGGGCCAACAGCAGGGCATAGAGCTGAGGCCTTCAGAAGAACATCAGAAGAGCCCAGCTGGATCAGACCGATAGTACGGTAGCATCTCTCAATTGGCAGCGGTGTCAAGGTAGGACCTGCAGACGCCGTCATGTCTTGTTTGGCTCCAGAGTGCATCATAAGAAATGGGAGACTTCGTTCCCTCTTACTGTATTTATATTCCCAAAAAATAAAACATAAATGAAACCCATAAAAAAATAAATCCCATGCATTAAAATAATCCCTGCGTATGTCTGGATGCTAGCAAACGTGTGAGATCTGGTTTCTAAGTCAAAGTGTGTGTTTGGGGAGGGGGACCTTGAAAGGGAGGGCGTTTGTTTGGCTGGGAGAGGGGCGAGAACCGAGGGTCTTTTGCACCTCCTTAACAGCTCCGCTGCTTCGCTGTTAGCAGCAACCCCTTCCAATCTACCGAGTCTCTCCCCCACCCCTGCAATCCACTCCTCCCCATCCGTACCAATAACCAGCGTCAGCTCCAGGGATCGGTTTGCTTATGATGATCTCGGTAAACAGGAAATGTGTTTTTTAATTAGCCAGAGAGAAGAGAATCTGGATAGTATAACAATGACTTGTCATTTTAGGGGGGGGGGAGAGAGAGAGAGAGAGAGAGAGAGAGGGAGGGAGGGAGGAATGTGGCTGTCCCTTAAACAGCAAACTGCAGCGGCTTTTGAGGATGCAACCTTGGGATGGAAGCAATGTTCCCTCTAAGTCTTGTGAGCAAAAATTCTACTTTGTGAGCTACTGGCATTAAAGTTGTGAGTGAGCCATTTGGCTGCTGCAGAAATTAGCTTGCCCTGGAGCTATCCTTCCTGAGCGAAGACAAAAAATGTGTGCGCCGGAGGCTAAAAAACTGCGAGCTAGCTCACTCGAACTCAGCTTGGAGGGAACACCGGACGGAAGCCTCAGGTCCCAGGAACAGCCTGTAATAGCTCCCAGCTGCGCTTTCACACACACAAAAATAATGCACTTTCAATCCACCTTCAATCCACTTTGCAAGTGGATTTTGCTGTGTGAAACGGAAAGGTCCACTCGCAAATGGCCGCAGAAGTGGATTGAAACTGCATTATTTAGCATATGTGAAAGGTAGGCTTGCCAGCTCCAGGTGGGGCCTGGAGATCGCCCGCTTTTACGCCTGATCTCCAGCTGACAGAGATCAGCTCCCCTGGAGAAAATGGCTGCTTTGGAGGGTGGACTCTGTGGCATTGGACCATGCTGAGGCCCCTCCCCTCCCCAAACCCCGCCCTCTCCTGGCTCCACCCCCAAAGTCTCCAGGTATTTTCCAACCCAGACCTGGCAACCCTGTTGAAAGTGCCCACTGACTTTTTCCCCAATAGGCTGACTCTAATCCAGAGCACCGGGTGCAATTCCACACTCCTCCACTTGAAGCCATCTGGGTGAATTTAGAATCATAGAATCATAGAGTTGGAAGGGAGAAGCAAACAGTTCTTTAAATTAGGAAATCTAAAATATGGTTACTGGGACTTTAAGGGGATAACTATTGTCTAGTTGGAAAGTTTGTATTTCCAAAATATTTGGTCAAGGGCAGCTCAGCTCTGCAATCCTATGTCTAAATAAATAAAGATCTCTGCGGGATCCTCACCAATTCCGTAGAGCGGTAAAGACCGAGCTGTTCCGGCAAGCGTTTTAATAGCCCAGACCACACTGACCGTTCTAGCACTTTATAACAGATGGCCGCCACGTCTTAATTGTAATTTTAACTCTAATAAGCTATATTTGGTTATTTTATCGATCGTACTGTTTTAGATGTGATATTGTATTAATTGTTATTAATTGTTTTTAACTACTGTAAGCCGCCCTGAGCCGCC
>NW_015161411.1:117699-134357 GCF_001447785.1 Gekko japonicus
CAAATACTAGAACTCGCGGTCAACCGATGAAGCTGACGGGCAGTAGGTTCAGGATGGACAAAAGGAAATACTACTTTACACAGAGAGTGGCTCAAAGGTGGAATTCACTGCCAGAGGATGCCGTGATGGCTACAAGAATAAACAGCTTTCAAAGGGGATTAGAGAGATTCGTGGAGGATAAGTCTATCAATGGCTACTAGCCGTGGTGACTGAGGGGAACCTCCACATTCAGAGGCACTAATCCTCTGAATCCCAGAGCCAGGAGGCAATATCAGGGGTAGGGTTCGGCCTCTATACCCTGTTGCTGGCTGTCCAGAGGAACTGGTTGGCCACTGAATGAGACAGGTTGCTGGACTAGATGGACCACTGTTCTGATCCAGCAGGGCTCTCTTATGTTCAGAAAGCAGCCATTTCCCCCTGGATAGCTGATCTCTGTTACCTGGAGATCAGTTGTAAAAGAGGGAGATCTCCAGGCCCCACCTGGAGGCTGGCAACACTAATCAGGGGAAGGCCTCAGCCTCTCTGCCCTGTTGTTGGCCCTCCAGAGGATGATGAAAGTTTCTTTCATATATCGTCCTTTTTTGGAAAGCCAAGTGTAATATAGAGGGGGTACAAAATAAAAGAGGAATTATATAACAAATTATATATCTATATCTATATATATATATATCTCAAGTTTATTATACATTACAGGATATATACGAAAAAGTAAAAATTTCTCCCCAACATCCTCTTCATTATAAATTGTAAGACATTTTCTACAGGATACAATGGTCCTTACTTCAAACATTTCGAATTTCAAATTTCATAACTAAATCCGTTTCGCAACTATATTATTAATTCCCTCGTTGCTGCATATTCTGTGTTATATGCATTTCATCATTTCTACATACTAACTGTAACTTTTAACATACCAAAGCTTAAAAGAAAGTCTATCAATATAATAGAGAAATCTATTATATATCTTCACATAGAAGATAAAAAATAAAAGATATTGTTGTTCAAAATCAACTTTCTCAGCCACTGCCCATTTGTACATCATACGCCTTTATAGAAGAGAAAGGAAATCTTCTCCTGCCCTGTTGTCTATGAAACTCCTTAGCTGGCCGTAGGCCGCTTATTCTCTCACAAACTTACCTACCTCAAAAGAGATCCAGACGGCCTCGACCAGAGGCAGGGCCTTTTCCGCCCTGGCCCCAGCATGGGGGAACTCTCTGCTGAGTGACATCCGTGCCCTGTCTGATCTGTTTAAGTTTCGCAGGGCATGTAAGCAGGGGTCATTTTGTAGAAAAAGAGGTGCAGGAGCTCATTAGCATAACACATTAGCATAACTTATTTGCATATGCCACACCCCCTGACATCACCGGAAGTGTGTCAGAAGGCAACACCCACCGCTCAGGCTCCACTGGACTGTTTTGGATTGCTAGCTATTGGGGGGGGGGAATATGCAGATCTGTCCTCGCAGAGGAGGGAGAGCTTGTACCTGAATAAAACTTGGTCTTAGAGGTGCCACTGGACTGTTTTGGACCGGGGAGCTGGGGGGTGCTCTGCAACTTACCTGGCTGCTTCTTGCTCTGACTGAGGGCTGCTGGGAGCAGGGGGTGGGGCTTGTTGCATGTGCCCACCCCCTGGGCTCTTTACTGCCGGAGCTCTGCTCCTGTGCGCTCCTGCAGGAAATGACCCCTGCATGTAAGACAGAGATGTTCCGTTAGGACTTTGGTTATGGCCAGCGACGGTTCCAACAACTGCCTGGCACCCTTCCCCCCCATGACTGAATGCTAGCACTGCTCTCTTCTTTTTAAAATGTTTTGAAATGTTTATATGCTCTGTTTTAAAGTTGAGTTTTGATGGTTTTGACTTATTTTACACCACACTGAATTATATTGTTGTGAACTGCCCGGAGCCCCACGCAAGGAGGGAAGGGCGGTCAAAAAATCTAATATAATAAAAGGAGGAGGAGGAAGAGGAGGAGGAGGAGAAATTTGATTTACACCCTGCCCTTCACTACCCGAAGGAGTCTCAGAGCGGCTTACAACCTCCTTCCCTTCCTCTCCCCACAACAGACTTCGTATGAGGTCGGTGGGGCTGAGAGAGCTCTTTCGAGGACTGCTCTTGAGAGAACAGCTCTGAGAGAACGGGTAACTGACCCAAGGTCCCCACCAGCAGCTGCATGTGGAGGAGTGGGAAATCAAAACCGGTCCTCCCAGATTAGCGTCTGCGCTCGTACCCACTACACCAAATAAATATCTTCCTGGGTTGGTGAAAAGGAGGGGGGGAGAACCCGGTGTGCTCCCCCTGAGCTCATTGGAGAAAAGGTGGGCTAAACATGAAGCAATCGATGCCAGATCTGGAAACAATGAATGGCCGCAGGAATCACGGCTCAGTGCCCGAAAGAAGAAGAAGAATAAGAGAAGAGATTGGATTTATACCCCGCCCTTCACTTGGAGTCTCAGAGCAGCTTACAAACTCCTTTCCCTTCCCCTCCCCACAACAGACACCCTGTGAGGTGGGTGGGGCTGAGAGAGCTCTGACACAAACTGCTCTTTTTCAAGGAAAGCTGTGCCAGAGCTTGTGACTGACCCAAGGTCACACCAGCAGGTGCAAGTGAGGAGTGGGGAATCAAACCCGGTTCTCCCAGATTAGAGTCCATGCACTTAACCATTGCACCAAACAAAGCCAGTGCAGTGGTTAGAGCATCGGATTGGGACTCGCGATAATTCCAACACCGATATTTATTTATTTCGGTAGGGATTTGAAGCAACCCAGTTTCCTCTTAACGCACAGACGGCGCCTCTCCGTGGCCCTGACTTGAGGAGCGGGCACGCTGCATGAAGTAGTCAGAATCAAAGCCTCTGACTCATGGCGGAACAAATAAGCCCTGGGAACCCTCCGCGTGCTGATGACATATTCTTTGTGAAGGGAAAGGGAGTGAGGTCGGAAGAGGCAGACGAGGTTGCTTAAAATTCCTACCCCTTTGCATCACGGGCCCTGCTAGGTTGCCGAAACAGCTGTCCGGTCCCACCCTGGAGCTGCTAGAAGACTGTTTCCTTTGAGAGCACAGATTCACACAGGCTCCCTGGAGAGGGGATGCTTCTGGACCTTGGAACAAAAGAACCTAAGAAGAGCCCTGCTGGGTCAGACCGGTGGTCCATCTGGTCCAGGGTCCTGTCTCAGAGTCAGCAGGGATGCCCGCCTCCAGGTGGGACTTGGGGATCCCTCGGAATTACAGCTCATCTCCAGACTACAGAGATCAGTTCCCTTGGACAAAATGCATGCGAAGAAGGAGGAGGAGGAGGAGATTGGATTTATACCCCGCCCTTCACTACCCAGAGGAGTCTCAGAGTGGCTTACAAACTCCTTTCCCTTCCCCTCCCCACAACAGACCCCCTGTGAGGTAGGTGGGGCTGAGAGAGCTCTTTCCAGAACTGCTCCTCAGAGAACAGCTCTGAAAGAACTTGTGACTGACCCAAGGTCACACCAGCAGCTGCATGTGGAGGAGTGGGGAATCAAACCCGGTTCTCCCAGATCAGAGTCCGCTGCTCTTAACCACTACACCAAGCTTGGAGGAAGGACTCTATGGAATGGTACCCCACTGAGGTCTCTGTCCTCCCAAGGCTCCATCCCCAAATCTCCAGGAGTTTCCCAACCTGGATCTGGCAACCCTACAAACCAGCCCTGATCAGAGGCCAAGGGGGACCTCACACAGTGGCCAACCAGTTCCTCTAGAGGGCCAGCAACAGAGTATAGAGCCCTTCATAAGAACATCAGAGGAGCCCTGCTGGATCAGACCAGTGGTCCATCCAGTCCAGCATCCTGTATCACACAGTGGCCAACCAGTTCCTCCGGAGGGCCAACAACAGGGCAGAGAGGCCGAGACCTTCTTAAGAACATCAGAAGAGCCCTGCTGGATCAGACCAGTGGTCCCTCTAGTCCAGCATCCCGTCTCACACAGTGGCCAACCAGTTCCCTTGGAGTGCCAACAACAGGGCAGAGAGGCCGAGGCCTTCATCAGAACATCAGAAGAGCCCTGCTGGATCAGACCAGTGGTCCATCTGGGCCAGCATCCTGCCTTTTACAGTGGCCAACCAGTTCCTCCAGATGGCAAACAACAGGGCAGAGAGGCCGAGGCCTTCATAAGAACATCAGAAAAGCCCTGCTGGATCAGACCAGTGATCCCTCTAGTCCAGCCTCCTGTCTCACATAGTGGACAACCAGTTCCTCTGGAGGACCAACAACAGGGCAGAGAGGCCGAAGCCTTCATTAGAACATCAGAAGAGCCCTGCTGGATTAGACCAGTGATCCCTCTAGTCCAGCCTCCTGTCTCACCCAGTAGCCAACCAGTTCCCCTGGAGGGCCAACCACAGGGCATAGAGGCCTTCTCCCGATGTTGCCTCCTAGCACTGGCATTCAGAGGCTGACTGCCCTCTGAACATGGAGGTTCTCTTGAGTCACCATGGCCAGTAGCCACTGACAGACCTATCCTCCGTGAGTCTGTCTAGTCCCCTTTGAAAGCAGTGATTTCCACATTTTAATAACTCACTGTGTAAAGTATTATCTTTTGTCCATCCTGAATCTACTGCCCATCGTCTTCCTTGGATGCCCGCGAGTTCTAGTAGTTTGGAAGAGGGAGGAGAAGTTCTCTTGGTCATCTCTCTCCACCCCAGAGGTCGATTCGAGGGGGATCGCCGGGGATCGCCGTTCTTCGGGTGAGGTGCGGGAGCCGGGCCACACGACGAAGCCCCACCCCCTGCTTCCGGCCGCCCCGCTTCCGGCCCTCATTCAGCCAGGAGGAGGCAGGAGAAGAGGGAGGGTAAGTTGCTTCCTCCCCGCCTCTCCCCACCCCTGCCTGCTTGGGGACAGGGAGGGCCTTGGCGGGGCTTCCTCGCACTCCCGCCGGCCTTGCAGGTCCACCGCCGGGCCTTATGACACACTTCCGGTGATGTCAGGGGGTGTGGCCTTATGACACACTTCCGGTGATGTCAGGGGGTGTGGCCTTATGACACACTTCCGGTGGTGTCAGGGGGTGTGGCCTTATGACACACTTCCGGTGGTGTCAGGGGGTGTGGCATATGCTAATGAGTTATGCTAATGAGTTCCCCTAGCTCTTTTTCCAAGAAACGACCCCTGCTCCACCCCATGCATAATTTCATAAACCTCTATCACGTCCAATTTAGTAGTCTCAAAATCTGAGCAACAGATGGAGTTGTCATAGATTACAGCCTCCAGGTGGGACCTGGGGATCCCCCAGAATTACAACTGACGACAGAGGTCAGTTCGCCTGGAGAAAATGGACGTACTCTGTGGCATTGTATCCTACTGAGGTCCCGGTCTTCCATCCCCAAATCTCCAGGAGTTTCCCAACCTGGATCTGGCAACTCTACCGCCCCCATCTCTGCCAGTGGCCAGAGGGATCGTGGCAGCCCTATCATGTCCCTCTGCACGATTACTCAGAAGTAAGCTGCACTGAATTCAGTGGGGCTTGTTCCCATAGAAAAGAGCAGTCATAGTGTGATTTCAAAGGGCGTGACTACGTTCAATTGGTATAAAAGTGATTCTCTCTCTCAGCCAGTTTGGTGTAGTGGTTAAGTGCACGGACTCTAATCTGGGAGAACCAGGTTTGATTCCCCACTCCTCCACTTGCACCTGCTGGTGTGACCTTGGGTCAGTCACAAGTTCTCTCAGAGCTGTTCTCTCAAGGACAGTTCTGTCAGTGCTCTCTCAGCCCCGCCTACCTCACAGGGTGTCTGTTGTGGGAAGGGGAAGGGAAAGGAGTTTGTAAGCCGCTCTGAGACTCAAATTGAAGGGCGGGGTATAAATCCAATCTCCTCCTCTTCCTCTTCTTCTTCGTGTGATTTCAAAGGACGTGACTACATTCTATTGGTATAAAAGCGATTCTCTCTCTTTCTCTCCAAGTAAGAACGAAAGGTTTGTTTCTACAGGGTGGGAGAAGTGATCTGTAACATTCTCAGCGCCCAAATCAGACTACAGTTCCGAGAACTCTTTGTGGGCAGCCAATAAAGTTGAAGGGCAAAAGATTCAGGACGGACAAAAGGGAAGAGTTCTTTACAAGTAATTAAATTATGGTATTTACGGCCAGTGGATATGGTGACCGCCCTAAGTGCAGATGGCTTTACAAGGGGATTGAGACAGATTCGTGGAGGAGAGGTCCATCAGTGGCTACTGGCCATACTGTCAGGAAACTCCCTATACACGGGCAGCAAAACCTTTTACCCCAGGACAAGAAGGCGATCTTGAGCCAGGTACCCTCTCACAGCTTATCCTACCTCACGGGGTTGTTGTGAGGGAAGGGCAAATGGTGTGTGCCACGGTGAGTTTACAGCAGGAAGGGGGGATGGTGGGTTAAAAATGTACTATATAGAATGTACTGAAAGCCAGTTTGGTGTAGTGGTTAGGAGCGTGGACTCTGATCTGGGAGATTCCCCACTCCTCCTCATGCAGCTGCTGGTGTGACCTTCGGTCAGCTACAAGTTCTCTTGGAGCTGTTCTCTCAGGAGCAGTTCTCAAAAGAGCTCCCCCAGCCCCGCCTACCTCACAGGGTGTCTGTTGTGGGGAGGAGAAGGGGAAGGAGAGTGTAAGCCACGCTGAGACTCCTTCGGGTAGTGAAGGGCAGGGTTATTCTCCCAGCACCTCAGGGGCCACTCAACTCAGTCCCTGCCTTGGTCATCAGAGTCAGCTCACCCATGATCTCCTGCATGGCTGCCATTTTGTAGGATGAGGCAAAGCGTGAGTCAGTAGCCATAGTTGGTGCCACTGTCTTCCATGGCCCTGAAAGTGCGGGCTGGTTGTAGTACCACAGAACCTGCTCACCTGGCCGTCTTCCAGGGCCCTTTTCACTTTCCAGTCCATGCCTGCTTGCCTGAGGTTGCCAACTCTGGGTTGAGAAATTCCTGGAGATTTTGTGGGTGGAGCCTGGGGAGGGCAGGGAGTCTGGAAGGGAATGACTTCAGTTGGGTATAATGCCATAGAAGCCAAAGCAGCCATTTTCTCCTGGGGAACTATGGTTGCCAACCTCCAGGTGGGTGCTGGAGAGCCATCTTGGTGTAGTGGTTAAGAGCACAGACTCTAATCTGGGAGAACCGGGTTTGATTCCCCCCTCTCCTCCGCGTGCAGCTGCTGGGTGACCTTGGGACAGTTGCAAGTTCTCTTGGAGCTGTTCTCTCAGAGCTCTCTCAGCCCCACCTACCTCACAGGGTATCTGTTGTGGGGAGGGGAAGGGAAAGGAGATTGTAAACTGTTCTGAGACTCGAAGTGAAGGGCGAGGTATAAATCCAATCTCCTCCTCCTTCTCAGAATTACAACTGCTCTGAACTACATAAACTGCTTATATATTTATTTTTTATTTGAAACATTTATTCCACGTCTCCTGGAGAGAATGTCGGATTTGGAAGGCAGACTGCAGGACATTGTACCCTAACAAGGTCCCTCGCCTCCCTAAATCCCACTCTCCTGGCTCGACCCTTAAATCTCCAGGTATTTCCAAACCTGGACTTGGCATCCCTACGGGGCACTGATCTCTGTCATCTGGAGATCAGTTGAAAATCGTAGATCTCCCGGCCAATGCTCCCTCTAAGCTGTGGAGTCTTGTGAACAAAAATTCTACTTTGTGAGCTACTGGCATTAAAGTTGTGAGCGAGCGATTTGGCCACTGCATAGATTAGATGGCTCTGGAGCCTTCCTTCCTGAGCTACGACAAAAACGTGTGAGCCAGACGCTAAAAAAAACTATCAGCTAGCTCACACTAACTCAGCTTAGAGGGAACACTGCTCCAGGCCTCACCTGGAGGTTGGCCGCCGTACCTGAGGGGACACAAAACCTCGTAAAATATCTAGATACATTTGTGTGCGTTTTCATGGCTTTGGTATTGGGATGGGTTAAAAAGAAGTCGAGGAACGGTCAAAGCCGAGCGAAGAATGGCTTTTTTTTCCTCCCCAGAGTGCCTTGCTGCAGAACACCTGGCTAATGCCTCCCCTTCACCCCCTTCCCACCCTCCCCATGTTACTTCACAGGAAGTTTCCACAGGCAATCCCAGGGAATAGCTTAATCAAGCCGGGGACTGCTTCATGCTTAATATGAGGAAAATAATAAAGTCCATGTGTTGCAGACAAAACACAGCTGGTCCCCCGCACCCTCATCCTGGCCCAAACCTGACAGGCCTGTTCCTCTCCACTCCCCCCCCCCAGCCCTTCCACTCCGGCCTCACCTCCGTTACCTTGCGCCTGCAAGCCCTGGCTGCGCAGTCAGATGTGCAAACATTACCACACAATTCCCGTGTCGAATGCGAGTGATTAGAGGTTTTCCTTTCTTCTTGCCTCAGAAAGCGTCTCTCTCGGGGGAGCAGGCCTCGGCCCGCTCCAGGCGCCAATGTGCGCGGCTCCAGAGAGAGCAGGGGTTGAACAGGATTTGAATCTTTGCCACGGGGATTTGAGGGAGAGAGGATGGCTCCGTCGGCCCCCCCCCCAAAAAAATGACTCACTGAGGCCGTTTACAGTATCTGCTGACTTCAGAGCTTTGTCTGGCTGCAACGAGCACTCGCAAGGCCTCAGGTCCCAAAAAATAATTTCCCAGATCGGCGATGTTTTTGATGCATTTGGCCATTGCCACCGTAAGACAGAAACTCCCGTCAAGGGTGTGCTCCCCCAGCCCAATTTGAGAAAGCACTCGGCAGCCTTGTAGAGGAGAATCAGATCTTGTACTTTATCGATCAACAAAGGAGGGGGGTGCAGATCCAATAAGGTTTTGGACCCCACAGCTCTCCCTAAGGTTACAATGGGAGACATAACATTTTATACCCCCTAGAGGAGCTGCGGTGGCTCAAGTGGTTAAGACGCTGAACTGCAGGCTGTGGAAGGTCGGTAGTTCAGCAGTTCGAGACCTGAGTTGCCGCATGACGGAGTGAGCTCCATAGTTCCCTCTAAGCTGAGTTAGTGTGAGCCAGCTCACAGATTTTTAGCCTCCAGCTCACACATTTCTGTCTTAGCTCAGGAAGGATGGCTCCAAAGCAAACTGATTTATGCAGCAGCCAAATCGCTCGCTCACAACTTTAATGCCAGTAGCTCACAAAGTAGAATTTTTGCTCACAAGACTCCACAGCTTAGAGGGAACATTGGCTGAGCTCCCGTCTCTAGTTCCAGCTCCTGCCAACCTAGCAGTTCGAAAGCAAGAAATTGCAAGTAGATAAATAGGTACCGCTTCGGTGGGAAGGTAACAGCGTTCCGTGCGCCTTGGTGTTGAGTCATGCCGGCCACATGACCACGGAAACGTCTTCGGACAGCGCTGGCTCTTCGGCTTTGAAACGGAGACCATTCTGATTGGGTTCCAACCTGTGGGTTGGACTTTCTCAGGCAAAAATATACCTCCTTCAGTTGAACAATAGGCTTTCTTCTCCCCAGGCTGTGAAATTCCAAAAAGTACCAAATGTAGCAGACATGAGTACATCGTGCAGTGTTCTTCATCTAACGCAAGCAAGCTGACATCAGGGGCATGCGCAATTACAACTGGCCACTATAAGCAAGGTCAGTCAGTTACTGCCTGTCAGCATTTGGTATTTTACCCAGGATGCATTTAAGCAATGAACCAAAGTGAATATCTGAATATATGTTCATGATTGATTTCAGTTACTGTGATTAGAATAATCAAAGGCACTTAACATATGCACCACGAAAGTGTTAAGTGCACCTACCAAGTTAAGCTGACTGTTAGTCAGTGGCAGAGTACAAAGTGTTTCATAAGCGGTGTGTAGAACACCACGATCATTACCCAGAACCAGTGGTGTGTAGTGGTTAGAGCCAGGAATGTGTAGAGACCAGGGGTCAAACAAGGGGCATGCTAGAGTTGCCAGGTATCCCTGCCCACCAGTGCAGGGGGGGGGGATGGCAGGCCACATAGGGTTGACAACTCCAGGTTGGGAACCTCCTGGAGATTTGGGGATGGAACCTAGGGAGGACACAGACCTCAGTGGGGTTCGATGCCAGTGAGTCCACCCTCGGAAGCATCTATTTTCTCCAGGGGGACTGATTTCTGTAGTCTGGAAATGAGCTGTAATTCCAGTGGATCCCCAGGTCCCACCTCGAGGCTGGCATCCCTAAGAGTGGAAAGACCAGGACTTTTTTTGTAGAAAAAGCCCAGCAGGAACTCATTAGCATAATAGGCCACACCCAACAGCAAACCCCCCCCCTAATTAGCATATTAGGCCACACCTTGACAGCACAGCTCATTAGCACATTAGGCCACACCCCCATGTTACCAGAAGTGTGGTCATTCAGCCACACCCACCTTTTGCTTCTTATTCTGTTTACTTTGTTTATTCTCAACCAGGGCTTTTTTTGTAGCAGGAACTCCTTTGCATGTTAGGCCACACACCCCTAATGTAGCCAATCCTAATGAGTTTCTGCTGTTGGGTGTGGCCTATTATGCTAATGAGTTCCTGCTGGGTGTGGCCAACTCAGGCGCCAGCCGGAACTCCGTTCCTGTGCGTTCCTGCCCAAAAATAGCCCTGGGAAAGACCTGTCTTTGTATATTTACTTCACGTATACCTCAGCTTTCTCCCGATTGGGAACCCAAAGTGGCTTACATCATTCGCCTCTTCTCCGTTTTATCCTTACAACAACCCTGTGAGGAAGGCTACGTTGAGAGCATCGGACTGGCCTTCCACGGCAGAGCAGGGAATTCGAACCCAGGCCTTTAAACCAGTTTGAACAAGGAAGGGGGAGAGAGCTGGGTTCAGATTTCCAGGAAGCTCCCTCTGTGCCTTTAAACCAGTTCTTTCCAACCCACCTCATCTACCTCGCAGGGCTGTTGTGAGGGTAAAACTGGAGAACTATGTGAGCTCTTTGGAGGAAAGGTGTATTTTTTCACCCTCTTTAAAGCAATGATCTTGTTAGCCCGTAAGGAGGCCCAAGAAATAAACAACTCTGTAGTATTGGGCATTGCTTTGATTTCACTAGTAGGATTTCCCCGTAGTTTAACTACCGTGTGCAAAACTTGCAGGAGAGACATCTGGATGTAAAGAACAAAGTAAAAACTCGCTTGCTGAAGCGGACCGGGGCGGGTCTGGTTTCCAGCCATGGCAGAGGTGCTGCTGAACAGACAGACTGTGACTTGGATCCTATCAGCAAATTCCATGCGCTCTGCCACAGCGTGCTCTTCGCTAGTATGTCCGCTTGTCCCAGGGCTCATGGAAGAAAGCACTGATCTTCTACAAGTGGAAATTTTAGCTCCGGAAGAAGCACAGCCCATGGCAGAGGATATCTAGCATGCACAGGAACTTGTTTTTAAGAATCCGAGCTGGAATCTATAGTTACCTATCGTTGCTCAAAGTAAAATCCCAAGGCAAAAAAACATGTTTTACCTTTTATTAAGCCCAGCCTTTAGATAACACAAAATAGGATGCCATTGTCCGATTTCTCCAGAACTCTTCATCCAGTTAGATGTTTTTTTTTGGGGGGGGGGGTGTTTCAGGCCTCTCATTGGCATCCTCTGTGGAACGCCAAGCAGGTGCGGAACTGGTAAAGCAATGCTGGGCAGAGCTGGTATCAAACTGCACCATTCCCAAGACTAAAAAGAAGAAGAAGAAGAGGAGGAGGAGGTGGAGATTGGATTTGTACCCTGCCCTTCACTACCCGAAGGAGTCTCAGAGTGGCTTACAAACTCCTTCCCCTCCCCACAACAGAAACCCCGTGAGGTAGGTGGGGCTGAGAGAGCTCTGACAGAAACTGCTCTTTTTTCAAGAACAGCTCTTATCAGAACTATGGCTTGCCCAAGGTCATCCAGCAGCTGCAAGTGGAGGAGCGGGGAATCAAACCCGGTTGTCCCAGATTAGAATCCGCGCACTTAACCACTATACCAAACTGGCTCTCACTACACCAGTTCTCCCAGATTAGAGTCCGCGTATTTAACCACTACACCAAACATGGATAGACCTTTCCTTCTCTGTCAGTGCGTTTAGGGGTCGTTTAGTAGGAAAAGAACTAGGGGAACTCATTAGCATAACTCATTAGCATATGCCACACCCCCTTATAAAGCCACACCCCCTGACATCACCGGAAGTCTGTCATAAGGCCACACACCCCACCCCCAACGGTCCCAGCTGCCGCTGCCGGCCTTGCAGCTCCACTGCCGAGCCCCATGAGGGGCCAGGCGGTGGACCTGCAAGGCCGGCGGGTGTGCAAGGAAGCCCCGCCAAGGCCCTCCCTGGCCCCAGGCAGGCAGGGGTGGGGAGAGGCAGGGAGGAAGCAACTTACCCTCCCTCTTCTCCTGCCTCCTCCTGGCTGAATGAGGGCCAGAAGGATCCCCCCCGAAATGACCTCTGAGTGTGTTGAATCCCTTTGTAAAGCCACCTAAGACAATGGCCGCCACCACCACGTCTTGTGACAATGAGTTCCATAAATGAATCACATGTTCTGTCGCTGGGCTTCCTTTCGACCATCCAGAATCAATTGCTGAGCAATCCCACTGAGTTGTTCTGAAACAAAGTGTCCGGGGGGGGGGAATCCCTTTCTACACAATTTCACGGGGTAGCCATGCTGGTTTGCAGTAGACCAGCTAGCCTCAAGTCCAGTAGCACTCGGAGCACATGAAGAGAGGAAGAGGAAAAGGAGATTGGATTTATACCCTGTCCTTCACTCGGTGTCTCAGGGCGGCTTACAAACTCCTTTCCAATCCCCTCCCCACAGCAGACACCCTGTGAGGTGGGTGAGGCTGAGAATGCTCTGAAAGAACTTGTGACTGACCCAAGGCCATCCAGCAGCTGCATGTGGAGGCGTGAGGAGTCAAACCCGGTTCTCCCAGATTACAGTCCACGCACTTAACCACTACACCAAACTGGCTCCTTATACTGAAGCTGCCTTACACTAAATCAGACCCTCAGTTCATCAGAGTTCGTATTGTCTACTCAGACTGGCAGCTGCTCTCCAGGGTCTCAGGCAGAGGTCTTTCCCACTACCTCCTGCCTGGACCTTTTAACTGGAGATGCCGGGGATTGAACCTGGCACCTTCTGCATGCCAAGCAGATACTCTTCCACTGAGCCACAGCCCCTCTTTACAGCTCTCCAGGGTCTCAGGCGGAGGTCTTTCACATCACCTCCTGCCTGGTCCTTTTAACTGGAGATGCCGGGGACTGAACCTGGGACCTCCTGCATGCCAGGCAAAGGCTCTTCCACTGAGCCACAGCCCCTCTTTACAGCTCTCCAGGGTCTCAGGCGGAGGTCTTTCACATCACCTCCTGCCTGGTCCTTTTAACTGGAGATGCCGGGGACCGAACCTGGGACTTCCTGCATGCCAGGCAGAGGCTCTTCCACTGAGCCACAGCTCCTCGTTACAGCTCTCCAGGGTCTCAGGCTGAGGTCTTTCCCATCACCTCCTGCCTGGTCCCTTTTAGCTGGAGATGCCGGGGACTGAACCTGGGACCTCCTGCATGCCAGGCAGAGGCTCTTCCACTAAGCCACAGCCCCTCTTTACAGCTCTCCAGGGTCTCAGGCAGAGGTCTTTCCCATCACCTACTGCCTGGTCCCTTTTAACTGGAGATGCCAGGGACTGAACCCGGGACCTTCTGCACGCCAAGCAGATGCCCTACCGCTGAGCCACAGCCCCTCCACTTTAAAGACCAACAGGATATTCAGGGTATCAGCTTTCAAGAGTCAAATCTCCCTTCTGTCAGATACCACAACTGATAAAGGGACCTTTGGCCCTTGAAAGTTCATGCCCCCAATGTCTTGTTGCTCCCTAAGGTATTGCTGGACTCAAATCTAGTTTCCCCCACCAGATTCATCATTTATAAACCTCCGTTAACACATGTGTTTAGTTCTTCATCTCCCCCTCCCCAGTAGGAAAAAAAAAAACCCACCAATTGGTTTAGCATTCCCCTTTCCTTATTATCTTGATCTATTCTGTCTTGTCTCTCTCCGTTTCCCGTTCACGGATAGTTCACTGTTTGCTCTCCGGGGAGACCATCGACTGTCTGTCGGTCTGAAGGCATCCCTTAATCTGTCCGCTTCTTCGCCAGCCGTGCAGGTGTTCAGAGTCTCCCGGAGCTCCACACGCCCTCTACTGGAGGACGCTCCCTCTCCGGCTTCAGCTTTGCCTCCGTGATGGGTTGGTAGTGGCTGGGACCTTCCTTCTCCCCGCCACCATCCCGAACCTCTGGAACTCCAGCACTGTGGTCCATTACAGCTGCAGGACCCCTCTTGGGCCAGCAAACCATGCAGGGAGATTTAGCATAGAGTGGTATTAATCTGACATCCCATGTCAGATGGCATTGGGGAGAAGAACGTAAGAAGAGCCCTGCCAGATCACACCAGTGGTCCCTCTAGTCCAGCATCCTGTCTCACACAGTGGCCCGCCAGTTCCTCTGAGAGCCGGTTCGGTGTAGTGGTTAAGATCGGGGTTTGATTCCCCAGTCCTCCACATGCAGCTGCTGGTGTGACCTTGGGCCAGTTACAAGTTCTTTCAGAGCTGTTCTCTCAAGAGCAGTTTCTCAAAAGAGCTCTCTCAGCCCCGCCTTCCTCACAGGATGTCTGTTGTGGGGAGGGGAAGGAGATTGTAAACCACTCTGAGACTCCTTTGGGTAGTGAAGGGCAGAGTATAAATCCAATCTCCTCCTCCTCCTCCTTCTTCTCCTGGATGGCCAACAACAGGGCACAGAGGCCGAGGCCTTCCCCGATGTTGCTTCCTGGCACTGGGATTCAGGGGCTGACTGCCTCTGAACGTGGAGGTTCCCTTTAGTCACCATGGCTAGTAGCCACAGCTGGCTCTACCCTCCATGAATCTATCGAATCCCCTTTTAAAGCTTATTCCATCTATGTATCAATGGGCCAGAACCCATCATAGCCAGCTGAATTTTCGCTTTTAAGCTGTAACTACCAATTTTAATGTTTATATTGCTGTTTCAATTTTTTAATTTTAACAGTATTTATTACAGTATGATCTTACCCGCCCTGAGCGCATTCGCGGGATATAAATACAAATAAATAAATAAATTCCTGTCCTGTTGCATGGGAAAGAAAAGAAACTGTTGGCAACGTATTAAAGTGGCACAGCAGGGCGGGTTGCACATTCAACTTACAGGGAAATTTCCATATGGGCCACTGCCAGCGTCTCAGGGGCCCCTTGGCTCAAACACCCTTCCTTGGTAATCGGAGTCGGCTCTGCAAGTATCTCCTTCCTGCACCGCTGCCATCTTGTGGGTTGTGGCAAAGGGTGATCCCATGGCCATGGCTGGTGCCACGGAGGTCAGGGTACACCCCCTAAAGTGCTGCCTGGTAGTACCACAGCATTTGTCCTGCCGGGATTGACCCAGTTGTGGTGTAGTGGTGAGAGGCAGTTTGGTGTAGTGGTTAGGAGCGCAGACTCTGATCTGGAGAACCGGGTTTGATTCCCCCACTCCTCCACATACAGCGGCTGGTGTGACCTTGGGTCAGTCACAAGTTCTCTCAGAGCTGTTCTCTCAGGAGCAGTCCTCGAAAGAGCTCTCTCGAACCCACCAACCTCACAGGGTGTCTGTTGCGGGGAGGGGAAGGGGAAGGAGATTGTGAACCGCACAGAGACTCCGAGTGGGTATAAATCCCATCAGTTCTTCTCCCACTTCTGCTCACTGCCCCCCCCCCCACACTCTATTGCCCCAAAGCTCAACGAATCCCAACCAGAAGGTTACAGAAGGCAATGGGAACTGGGGAGATGGGGGAGGCGGGGCGGGTGCCTAGCACGGGTACGGGGAGAAGGTGAGGAATGAGGTCAAATTGGGTGGTGGGTGCTGTTGGGATTGTCACTGGAGAGGAAAAATTGAGCTGTATCTGCCCCTAGAGAAAGAGGTTGGGATCAATGTTCCCTCTAAGCTGAGTTAGTGTGAGCTAGCTCACAGTTTTTTAGCCTCCAGCTCACACGTTTGTCTTTGCTCAGAAAGGATGGCTCCAAAGCAAACGAATTAATGCGGTTGCCAAATCGCTCGCTCACAACTTTAATGCCAGCAGCTCACAAAGTAGAATTTTTGCTCACAAGACTCCACAGCTTAGAGGGAACATTGGTTGGGGTAACCTGGGATCCTATACGGAGTCCATATATGTGAGTGTCTGTTAAGTGCCCTCCAGTTGCTTCCGATTCAGGGTGACCCTATGAATTAACGAAGGGGGGGTGATTCTAGGGAGAAAAAGGTCCAGAATGAACATGGGGGTGGCGGGGGGGGGGGAGGGGGGCCTCCATGGGGCTGGCCGTGTAAACCTGGGGAAGATGTCCCAGGATAGGGCCGCAAAGAGACTCCTGGCGGTCACACACGCTGAATAATCCGCCTTCCATGCACTTTCCAAGTGGATTTTACTGTGTGAACTGAACTGGCACAATCCAGTCGGCAAGTGCGCTGAAAGCGGGATTATCTAGTGTGCGTGATCCGCAGCCTCGGTCGGGTCCCTTTCGCAGCAGGCAGCGCAGAATCCATCCGAGAGCCCAGGCGCGAACGTGCGAACCGTCGAACACGGGATCCAGTGGCTTCCGCAGACGTCAGGCTGCTATTCCCACGGTGCAGCGGCGGGTCTTCCAGCTTTCGCCCCCGGGGGACGCGGGTTGGGGAGGCGCGCACGTGTGGACGTCCCCGCGGGGCGGAGGAAAGGGGCCCGGCGGCCTGCTGGGCCGGGCGTCGCGCGTGGCCGCCT
>NW_015161411.1:135029-163047 GCF_001447785.1 Gekko japonicus
CTGTCGCTGTCGCCCCCCCCCCCAGCAAGGACGGTGCCAGCTGGGGTGGGCACCGAAGGCGGAGGGCGAGCGGCCGAGGAATGCCCGGTGGGCGCGGTTGTGAATGTAGAAACGGTGCCAACTTGTGCATTTGGCACGGGGAGCTGCAGACGGCAGGGAAGAGCATGCAAAAGTTTCTAGCCGGTGTTCCGGGCTTCTGCGCCCTCTGCTAGAGTTCTTATGGGAGACAGCTCCCCCTTTTACATTTTGTATCCCCTGCGGAGTTTGCTCCTGTTTTGATGTCCTTCTCCTGAACCCTGCCAGGTAGACTGGACTGGGGGACGGGCGCCTGAGTTCATCCCTCTAAGCGTTGGGTGGGGATTCGAACCTGGGGCTCAGGCCAGCAGCCTAGCTACTAGCCCCGGAGCATAACCCCGCCCACGTCACAAGGGCTCGGACTGTCTGTCACGTTTGTATCCCGCCCTTTCCTCTTGGCGCTCAACAGCCATACTTCTCCTCTGGGTTTTATCCTCACAACGATCCTGTGAGGTCGGTTAGGCTGGCGGGAAGGGACGGGACCAAGCTCATAGGGCAAGTTTTATGGCAGAGTGGGGATCCAAACTTGGATCTTGGCCGGCGCTTGAACCACTACCCCGCACTGCCTCAGTGCCTGGAATATTTGAAGTAATAAAATAAGTGGATCTGGGCTTGGCTTTTCTTCACGAATGACCAACCAGGAGCAGCTTCGACTATATTTGAGAGTCGGGGTGACCCCGTAGGGTTTTCAAGGCAAGAGACGTTCAGAGGTGGATTGCTCTTTGCCTGCCTCTGCGGTGCAACCCTGGACTTCCTTAGTGGTCTCCCCTTGAAGCAGTAACCAGGAACAGTGCTCCCTGTAAGCTGTGGAGTCTTGTGAGCAAAAATTCTACTTTGAGAGCTGCTGGCATTAAAGTGGTGAGGGAGCGGTTTAGCTACTGCGTCAATGAGTTTGCTCCGGAGCCCTCCTCCCTGAGCGGAGACAAAAAATGTGTGAGCCGGAGGCTAAAAAACTGTGAGCTAGCTCACACTAACTCAGCTTAGAGGGCACACTGCTTCCGAGGTCTGACAAGAGCACGTTATCCTGGGGCAACCAAGTCGAGGCCCAACTCTTTTAGCAGTTAGAATAAAGTGGCTGCAAAGTATCTGAGTAATAGTTTAACAAGTTTGGAGTCCGGTGGCACCTTTAAGACCAACAAAGTTTTATTCAGGCACACTTTGTAAGGATTGCCGGGTAAGGAAATGCATGCTGAGCAAAACATGGAAGAAACGCAGGCCTTGGGTTTGGGGAAGGAGCGTGTGTCATGTGTTTTTTTTTGGGGGGGGGGGAGGTTGGGACCAGTGTTCCCTCTAAACTGAGTGAGTGTGAACTAGCTCACAGTTTTTTTAGCCTCCAGCTCACACATTTTTGGTCTTCGCTCAGGAAGGAGGGCTCCAGAGCAAACTAATTGCTGCAGTAGCCGAATCACCTGCTCAAAACTTTCATGCCAGGAGCTCATAAAGTAGAATTTTTGCTCACAAGACGCCACAGCTTAGAGGGCGCATTGCTCGCGACTGGGGGTTTCGCGGAAGTGCCGGTTTCTGGGATGCGCGGGGGGGGGGGGAGATATCTTTTCCTAAAGGAAAAGTGCTGATCCCCCACGGTTGCTTGTAAGTCGCACAACCTCTGGCGTGGCGAACTTCCTCCGAATTGGCAGCTGGGTGCAGCTTAGAGCATCCCTTTTCACCAGCTTGGCTTGCCAACTTTGGGTTGGGAAATTCCTGGAGGTTTGCGGGAAGGACCCCTCGGGAAGATGGTCTTTAGGGAGAGGGAAGAAAGCTCACTGGGTTATAATGCTGTAGTGTCCCCCCCCCCCCTCCAAAGCTGGGGGAACTGATCTCTCTCATCTGAAGATCGGTTGTCATTCCGGGAGCAATGCTCCCTCTAAGCTGTGGAGTCTTGCGAGCAAAAAATCCTACTTTGTGAGCTGCTGGCATTAAAGTGGTGAGCGAGCCATTTGGCTGATGCATTAAATTGGTTTGCTCCGGACTGCAGTGTTCCCTCTAAGCTGAGTAAGTGTGAGCTAGCTCACAGTTTTTTAGCCCCCGGCTCACACATTTTTGTCTTGCCTCAGGAAAGATAGCTCCAGGGCAAACCAATTTATGCAGGAGGCAAATCGCTCGCTCACAACTTTAATGCCAGTAACTCACAAAGTAGAATTTTTGCTCACAAGACTCCATAGCTTAGAGGGGGCCTTGCTCCTTCCTGAGCTAAGACAAAAATCTGTGAGCCGGAGGCTAAAAACCTGTGAGCTAGCTCACACTCACTCAGCTTAGAGGGAACACAGGTCTCCAGTACCTGCCTGGAGGATGGCAACCATAGCCACTGCTGCTTTCCCCTTGCAAGAATGGCACTTGAAACCCACCTTTGAGGCATAGAACTCGTGGGGGGGCAGCGGGGGACATGTTTGGCTCTGGAGAACCTCCTTGGGTATTTATTCCAGTGCAAGGAGGGTTCCCCCCCAGGTATGCCATAAAAAAGAGGAAAGAAACAAAACAATCACTGTGAATAGCGACTACTATGCTTTATGATGAAGTTGCATTACATATAGTTATTACATTACATAGAGAGAGATTTTTGTGCCAGCTAACAGTAGAACGGAACTCTTTGGACCACATTATGAAAAGACTAAAGGACTGGCTTTGTTTCTTACATGAACGCAAAGTTAGACGTAACAAGAAGCGGGGACCCGCGATACTCACGGGGGGGGAGAAGGAGCTCCATGTGGAGGAGGAGACAGCCGTAGGTGAGCCTTCCCCCCCCGCACAGTGACAGTGAGGCCCGGGCCCACCAATCCTTCTCCCCCCCGCAACACCCCCGGCACCAACAGCGAGGCCCATGTGGCTCCCAGCCTCTGGGCCCACCAATCCTTCTCCTCCAGGCCGACCGAGCCTTCTCCCACTCCCCCTCTCTTCCCCCCAGCGGCAAGTCTACGGCCAGAGCGTTCTCTGCGCATGTGCAGGGAACGCTTTTGCTTTTGGGGGGATTTAAATATCCCCCGTATATTTCTTTCAACTTTTTAGATTTTTCTGCACCCCCGGGGACTGCTCCAAGTGTGCAGGAAAACCTCTCTGCCCTTCAAGTGCCCTTTCCGTGCGGATTTAGATATCCGCACAGAACGGGCAACTTGTCTATTAGATATACAGATAGGGAAATACCCACAAGAGGAAGACTTACTAAGGATATCCTTCTGAGGAAGATTAAACACAAAATGGGCTTACATCTGGGTGCTGTTCTGCAGTATTACAAGGCTGGGACTTTTCTTAATTTACGTCACAGGATCGCGTTTTCATTGCGTTATCGTTAGCGTGGCCGGCTCTGGGTTACCTGGAGATTTGGGGGGGTGGAGTCAGAGGAGGGTGTGATTTGGGGGGCAGGGAGTGACTGGAGTAGAGGGCCAGTTTGGTGTAGTGGTTAAGTGTGCAGACTCTAATCTGGGAGAACCGGGTTTGATTCCCCACTCCTCCACTTGCACCTGCTGATGTGACCTTGGGTCAGTCACAAGCTCTGGCACAGCTGTCCTTGAAAAAGAGCAGTTTCTGTCAGAGCTCTCTCAGCCCCACCCACCTCACAGGGTGTCTGTTGTGGGGAGGGGAAGGGAAAGGAGTTTGTAAGCCGCTCTGAGACTCCAAGTGAAGGGCGGGGTATAAACCCAATCTCCTATTCTTCTTCTTCTTCTTCTTCTTCTTCTTCTTCTTCTTCTTCTTCTTCTTCTTCTTCTTCTATGTCGTGGCACAGAGTCCACCTCCCAGAGCGGCCCTTTTCTCCAAGCCACCTGATCTCTGTCTCCTGGAGATCCGTTGTGATAGCGGGAAATCTCCAGGTACCACCTGGAAGCGGCAACCCGAGATAGTCGTTATTAACTTAACGGGTCGGGACTACATGTAATGTAACTTCATTATAGTAGCCATTATCCACAGGGATTGTTTTGTTTCACAGTGCTCACAGTTTGTTTGTCTGCTGTAAAAAAAAGAGGTCATCTTACATTTCCATACAAGTTCAGGTTACGGCCAGTTAATTTTTTTTTCTTGGTGTATAACCTTCTTTTTGGGGGGGGGGTCATCTTAACGCACAGGGTTGCCTTCCTGTTGAGCAAACATGGTAGCGTTTGAGATGAGGTTCGGGGTTTATAAGATTATGCATGGGAAAGAGCAGGTAGAGAAAGATGTACTTTTCTCCCTTTCTCACAATACAAGAACTCGTGGGCACTCACTGAAATTGCTGAGCTGAGCAGTCGAGTTAGAACGGATAAAAGGAAGTACTTCTTCACCCAAAGAGTGATTAACACTTGGAATTCACTGCCACAGGAAGTGGTGGCAGCTACAAGCATGGACGGCTTCAAAAGGGAATGAGATAGGCATATGGAGCAGTGGTCCATCAGCGGCTATTAGCCACAAGGTATAGATAGGGGCTCTGGGGCAAGGGATGCTCTGTCTTCTTGGTGCTTGGGGGGGGGGGCAACAGTGGGAGGGCTTCTAATGTCCTGGCCCCACTGGTGGACCTCCTGATGGCACCTGGTATTTCTGGCCACTGTGTGATACAGTGTTGGGTTGGATGGGCCTTTGGCCTGATCCAACATTTGCGTCTCTTCTGTTCTTATGTTGGGGTCAGGAAGAATGCTCCCTCTAAGCTGTGGAGTCTTGCGAGCAACAATTCTACTTTGTGAGCTGCTGGCATTAGAGTTGTGTGCGAGCCTTTTGGCTACTGCATAAATTAGTTTGCTCTGGAGCCCTCCTTCCTGAGCTAAGACAAAAATGTGTGAGCCAGAGGCTAAAAACCTGTGAGCTAGCTCACACTGACTCAGCTTAGAGGGAACACAGGAAGCAGTTTTTCTCCAGGCCAGTTCGGCTGGAGATCCTGGAAGGATTTTTTGTGTTGTCTTCTGGGTGTGGAACAGGGGTCGCTGGTGGTATGGGGGGGGGGAGGTATGTGTGAATTTCCTGCCTTGTGCAGAGGGTTGGACTAGATGACCCTGGAGGTTCCTTCCAACTCTGTGATTCTGTGATTCTATGAATCACAAAGGGGTTGGTGGTCTTCTCCTCCCATCTCAAAACCGGGGCTGTTGGGGAGGCGAGAAAGAGGGAGGGAGTTGTTGGAAGAGTTTGCAAGGGAGGGGTGAGTGTCTGGGGAGAAGAGCCAGAGGGAAAGGGGATCCAGAGGTCTGCAGGGACTCGTGGCGTGGGGGGGGCAAAAGCTGCCTAGTAAAGCTCATGCTTTGCCCCCAGGGGGGAAAAAAGTAGGAGGGCTGTGGCTCAGTGGAAGAGCCTCTGCCCGGCATGCAGGAGGTCCCAGGTTCAATCCCCAGCATCCCCAGTTAAAAGGACCAGGCAGCAGACAATGGTAAAGACCTCTGCCTGAGACCCAGGAGAGCTGTAAAGAGGGGCCATGGCTCAGTGGTAGAGCCTCTGCCTGGCATGCCGGAGGTCCCAGGTTCAATCCCCGGCATCTCCAGTTGAAAGGACCGGGCAGTAGGTGGTGATGTAAAGGACCACTACCTTATGTCAGCTACGCTGCCATGAGTGTGGAGAGGCTTTCTAATTGCTTTGCATTCCTTCCCATGCGCTTAATTGCTTCACAGCTGCAACGCTTAACTGTAAAGAGTTAACTGGAGGAGATTGTGGTGTCTAACTTCCGTGGGAGCGTCTTCGTTCCCAGCTTCGCTACCGTTAGAGGCTCATGCAGTCTCCTGCACGCGGGAGTCCACCTAATTGGGTATTGCTGGGGGGGGGGGCGCATACGAATGACCTATATCCTATTATGCGCATAGGTAGCCCGCCATTCCTAACAGTGTTCATGTTATTGCATCTGTGGCTTTTCAATAAAAGTAAAACCTTCCTGGAAGCGTGTACTTCGTTGTTTGGCTGTGGGTTCTGACACCTGAGACCTCGGAGAGCCACGGCCAGTCTGAGTAGACAATAACTTTTTTTTTTTGGGGGGGTGCATTTGTGTGTGTGTGTGTGTGTGCCTGGAAGTCATGGCAACCTCTGGTCTCCTACTGGGGCATGGAGGACGTTCAGAGCAGCGGCTGATATCGCCTGCCTCTGCCTCCAGGCCCTGGTATTCCTTAGAGGTCTCCCATCCAAGCAGTTGCCAGGGCCGGCCCTGCTTAGCTTCCGGGATCTGACGAGATCAGGCCTGCCTGGGCAATCCAGGTCAGGGCGACGGTAATAACCTTGATGGACCGAGCATCCGGTTCAGTACAAGGCGACTTCGTGCCTTCATGTTTCCCATCTCAGTTCCATCATCTCTGATGATGATTTGGAGTTGGGAGTAAGCAGTGAAGTGGCTAAATTTGCAGCTGATACGAAGTTGTTCAGGGTGGTGAAAACCAGTGAGGATTGTGAGGCACTCCAAAGGGATCTGACAAAGATGGGCAAGTGGGCGTCAACATGGCAAATGGGGTTCAATGTGGCCAAGTGCAAGGTGATGCACATTGGCGGTGGGTTCTGACCCGTGGGCCCTCGGAGAGCCACGGCCAGTCTGAGTAGACAATAACTTTTTTTTTTTGGGGGGGTGCATTTGTGTGTGTGTGTGTGCCTGGAAGTCATGGCAACCTCTGGTCTCCTACTGGGGCATGGAGGACGTTCAGAGCAGCGGCTGATATCGCCTGCCTCTGCCTCCAGGCCCTGGTATTCCTTAGAGGTCTCCCATCCAAGCAGTTGCCAGGGCCGGCCCTGCTTAGCTTCCGGGATCTGACGAGATCAGGCCTGCCTGGGCAATCCAGGTCAGGGCGACGGTAATAACCTTGATGGACCGAGCATCCGGTTCAGTACAAGGCGACTTCGTGCCTTCATGTTTCCCATCTCAGTTCCATCATCTCTGATGATGATTTGGAGTTGGGAGTAAGCAGTGAAGTGGCTAAATTTGCAGCTGATACGAAGTTGTTCAGGGTGGTGAAAACCAGTGAGGATTGTGAGGCACTCCAAAGGGATCTGACAAAGATGGGCAAGTGGGCGTCAACATGGCAAATGGGGTTCAATGTGGCCAAGTGCAAGGTGATGCACATTGGAGCCAAAAATCCTAAATATAATTACACGTCGATGGGGTCTGAACTGGCAGAGACTGATCAAGAGAGAGATCTTGGAGTTGTAGTAGATAACTCACTGAAAATGTCGAGACAGTGTGTGACTGCAATAAAGAAGGCCAATGCTATGCTGGGGATTATTAGGAAGGGTATTGTAAACAGATCAGCCAATATCATAATGCCCCTATATAAATCAATGGTGAGACCTCATTTGGAATACTGTGTGCAGTTCTGGGCACCACACCTTAAAAAGGATATTATAGCTTTGGAAAAAGTGCAGAAAAGGGCAACTCAAATGATAAAAGGGTTGGAACACTTTCCCTATGAGGAAAGGTTAAAGCACTTAGGGCTCTTTAGTTAAAAGCGGTAGAAGTTCTGGGAAAGAGCCTGAGCCGTGGGAGAGCTGCTGGGGGCGAGAGGCCCCTTCTAGCGTCCGTAGGAGGCTTGGCAGGAGGACTAAAAGCTCCTTCCCCTGTTGCAGGTTGCTCGTTCGGGGGCAGATTCTATGCGCTGGAGGACACCTGGCACCCGGACCTGGGAGAGCCCTTTGGCGTCATGCACTGCGTGGTGTGCTACTGCGAACCGGTGAGTAAGGTATCGGTCTGGAGGGGTGGGTAGGAAGAGGAAACTGCGGTATTTGAGAGCATCCTTAGCTTCCAGGGAGATAGATCATGATGGGTAGCCGTCACCTGTTTTAGTCTGTCTGTAGCAGTAGAGAAGAAGAAGAGATTGGATTTAAACCCTGCCCTTCAGTGCCCAAAGGAGTCTCAGGGCAGCTTACAATCTCCTTTCCCTTCCCCTCCCCACAACAGACACCCCGTGAGGTAGGTGGGGCTGAGAGAGCTCTCTCGAGGACTGCTCTTGAGAGAACAGCTCTGAGAGAACTTGTAATTGACCCAAGGTCGCACCAGCAGCTGCATGTGGAGGAGTGGGGAATCAAACCCATCTCCCAGGGTGTCTGTTGTGGGGAGGGGAATGGAAAGGAGTTTGTAAGCTGCTCTGAGACTCCTTCGGGTAGTGAAGGGCAGGGTGTCAATCCAATCTCCTTTTCCCTTCTTCTTCCTGCAAAGCCTAACTTTCTGGCCTGTAATCATTATGCAAACAAAGTCCTTTGGCATGCAGGTTCTTTAATTTGTATAATGTCTCCTGCTCCGCCCAGGAGGGGGAGGAGCTGTGGCACAGTGGCACAATGGCACTCCACCCTCTGATCGATGGCACGTCTGGGGTGGGGGTGGGGGGAAATGCTGTTAGTCTTAAAGGTGCTGCCTGCCACACCTCTGTTTTGCTTTGCACCTGAGCCAGCCACTGTCTGGGTGATTTCATTGGGCATGGCTCACTCCCTTTCAGGCCCCAGCCAAGCTGCTGCCACAATAACACCGTTAGTCTTTAAGTCAGAGGTCCCCAACGCAGTGCCCACGGGCACCATGCCACCTGTTGACACCTTTCCTGGCACCCGTCAAGTGTTTGTAGAAATCATGGGGGGGGGGGCTGTTGCCCAGCAAGGCTTCTGATTGGCCACGCAAATTTTAAAAAAGCATTGCTTTGGCATCAGCTGCCCCCGCAGCCCAGGGATCCTCACTGTTCGACTGAAGGTAAGCTGCAGCAGTAGGGTTGCCAGGTCGACTTACCTGGCCAGTGGGGGTCTCCTGACATCCTTTGGGGAGAATGGAAGTGATATTGGGCATTTTTGGGCCTACTTCCAGTTTCGGGCCTACTTCTGTTCTAGGGCTGCCAAGTGGGGGCGTGTGGCGGGTAAACCCCCGCTTTGGAGGCCCGATTTCCGCCGCCATGGAATCGGGCCCCGGGGGGGACTCCGCCCCCCGAAGCGCAACCATGTCGATCACGTTGGGGGCGTGGCCCCAGTCGTCAGAGGGAAAACTCCACAGACACCTCCCGGAGCCCGGCCGGGCTCCCCCGCCAGGCTCTAAATTACACTTGGCAACCCTATTCTGTTCAGGGGTGACAGTCTGGTTTTTGGGCAAAATTCTGTGGTAAATACGGTTTGACACCATAGACTTTTGCCCAGAAACCAGAGCATCACACCCCCCCCCAACTGGAAGTAGGCCTGAAACCGGAAATGGGCCCAAAAAGGTGAGTTGGGGGAGGGATTCCCCCCCCCGCGCCTGCCAGCTGACCTGTGGCAGGCAAGAGCCTACGCTGCAGCCACTGTGTGACGAACTCCCACACCTGTGGCAGCCGTTGTGTGGCTGCGCCTGCCACACTGTGGGTGCGGTCAGACGGTATGCTGAGGGTGGGTTAAACTGCTCCGGTTCTAACCGGATTATATTTGATCTGGATAATTGCGATCACACTTACCTCCCTTATCCCACCTCCCTGCGTAGTCACATCGCTCCCCGGTGTCTACACTACCGATGCGCAAAAGCGTGCGTCGGTGGGTTTTAAAATTTTTTTCTCAGTTTGCGCATGCGCATAGGTGCCCCTCCGTAGAATGGGGGGGCGAAACTACCATGGCGCATGTGCAGAACCACCAGGGCGAATCAATCCAACCCCTCCCACAAAGGACTTCCCTTTAAACGTTTGACCCGAAAATGGCCTCCGTGAGATCCCGAACTCATCTAAACGCTAAAACAAGTGACCGTTTAAATGTCGGTTTTCTAAACGCGGTGGCGGAGCTCCGCCTATGCGCACAACTCCAACACATTAAAAAAATGGCGGGCGAAAAGTGGAAGCCTCGGGCAGCTTTCGAGCGGGGAGGGGGTTTAAACCGGAAGTGGCTTGACACCGGAGGAGCAGTCACACAGGGGGGAAATGCGGCTTTAAACGGGAGAGCTGAGAAAACACCACTTTGGGACCTGGTAACAACACACTCCGGGTTAAAGGGGTTTTGAGCCGGAAACCAACGGCTGGGGACGGGAGGCAGAGGTTGACTGTGTGATCACGCATATAAAACCCGTTGCTGAAGCGTGACGACGCCAGATCAAACGGCGGGTCTGAACACACCCCCTGTGTCAGAATTCCAAAGGTGTCCAATGGCTCAAAGAGGCTGGGGACCCCTGCTTTAAGGTGCCTTATGGCTCAGCTGCTTTTGGGCCTGGGGATCAGCGGCATGTGATGTCATTGCACAAAGCAGCTTCCTGGGATGGGGTATGGATCGGGTCTGCCTTGCTAGGGAAGGCTCCCCTTCATCCTTCCCTTGGAGTTTTCTTCCCTGATTGAAGCCGAAGCCCTGGTAGGGGAAAAAATTAGGTATTCATATCGTTTCAGAAAGGTAGCCTTGTTGGTCTGCAGTGGAAGAGCTGGGTTCGAGTCTCAGTGTACCGTAGAGACCAACGGGATTTGTGGGGTTATACGTTTACGAGAGCCAAAGGTTCCTTCTTCAGATACCACGCGAGAGCTTTGACTCTTGAAAGCTTATACCCTCCAAAATCTCGTTGGTCTCTGAGGAAATCTGGGACTCGAATCCGGCTCAGGTGCTCACGTTGAAGAAGAAGAAGAGAAGAGACTGGATTTTTACTCCGCCCTTCACTACCCGAAGGAGTCTCAGGGCAGCTTACAATCTCCTTTCCCTTCCCCTCCCCACAACAGACACCCTGGGAGGTAGGTGGGGCTGAGAGAGCTCTCTTTAGAACTTCCCCCGAGAGATCAGCTCTGTGAGAACTTGTGACTGACCCAAGGTCACACCAGCAGCTGCATGTGGGGGAGTGGGGAATCAAATCCGGTTCTCCCAGATTAGAGTCCGCGCTCCTAACCACTATACCAAACTGGGTCTCCCCCATGGGACTGTCTCTTCCCCATGTGACTTAAAGCAATGGGGGGGGGGGATTCTGTTTGGGGAACCACTGGCCATGGTGACTGAAGGGAAACCTCCACATTCAGAGGCACTCATCCCCAGCGTAGCATCTGCCTTTTTTATTGCCGTCGTGCACTGAAATTGGCACCTTCAGTGCGTTCTCTACCATGTCTCCAATGCCATCAGCAAATTTTCACCACCAGTAGAGAAAATCAACCTCCAAAGAGCAGCTTGCTATGCAAAAAGCCAGGTGGAATTTTAAAAGTCTTCATGCCACCTAATAATAGCAGACTTCTCTTTCCTGCTAAGGGGTCCTGGAGTTATACTTTATGTTTTAAAAAACAGCCAGATTCGAATTCAGAAGCACCTTCAAGCCCAACAGTGTCTCTAGCTTTCAAGAGTCAAAAGGTCCTTTTGTCAGTTTGACTCTTATACCCTGGAAATCTTGTTGGTCTCTGCAGTGTTACTGGACTCAAATCCGGCTCTTGTACTGTAGACTCACACTGCTACCCTGGTAACTCTATCTTTGTTTAAAAAGGGGAGTGGACTCTACATCAAGGTATCATTTGCAGCTTCTGTGGTGCCCAGCATGGAGATGAAAGGTCCAGAATGTCCATAGCCAAATATGTAGGACAAGGGGGAAAGAATGTGATTTCTGAATGTGATTTCTGACACACTCTCCTTGATATATATATATATATATATATGTCATTCTGCCTTCAAAAGTTTAATCATAATAGATTCAGATGCAATAGAATGGAATGCTACTTAGAAGTTGCAAGGATGCTGAGAGCGAAGTTTAATGTGAATCACAGTCCTTATCAGCTAGCTCTCCATAAGCGAGGCCAAAAAGGGTCCCAGCGTTCTCTAAGGCTTCCCATTGTTCTGAAGACCAGGTAGACAAATGCAATCACATACACAGGGCTATTTTTGGGCAGGAACGCACAGGAACGGAGTTCCGGCTGGCTCCCAAGTTGGCCACGTCCAGCAGGAACTCATTAGCATAATAGGCCACACCCAACAGCAGAAACTCATTAGGATTGGCTACATTAGGGGTGTGTGGCCTAACATGCAAAGGAGTCCCTGCTCCAAAAAAAGGCCCTGGGTTTTGACAACAAACAAGGTAAACAGAATAACAAGCAAAAGGTAGGTGTGGCTGGATGACCACACTTCTGGTAACGTGGGTGCGGCCTAATGTGCTAATGAGCTGCGCTGTCAGGGGTGTGGCCCAATATGCTAATGAGTCCCTGCTGTTGGGTGTGGCCTATTATGCTAATGAGTTCCTGCTGGGCTTTTTCTACAAAAAGAGCCCTGCCATGACCAGTATCAGGAGAGACCAATGGTAAGGTTTAGAGTCAAATGATGCTTTTATGTTGTTAACTGCTTGGTACCAATTAAAGGTTCTTGAATGTGTAAATTACATGTGGTGTCACTCGGGGTATAAGACCCTCTGCCCTTCCTGGTTAAGGCAGAATACAGCTTGGAGTTATTGGCTGCTAGCGGACCCAGTCCTGTATTCCTGTTTCCTGCAATAAGCAGATATTCATCTAACACACTGGACTCTTAACGGCACGATTTCAACTCGGCCTTGGGAATCACACAGGGCACAGATTTGTGCATCAAACAGAAATGCCTTGCCGGCAGAGTCCGTAACGCCTCCCTTCCCTCCGCAGCAGAAGAGTCGCCGTGGGAAGCCGACAGGCAAGGTCAGCTGCAAGAATATTAAGCACGACTGCCCCACCCTTCCGTGTGCGGAGTCGGTCCTGCTGCCGGGACACTGCTGCAGAACTTGTCCGAAAGGTAAAGGGACTGGGGTGGGGGGGAGTGCCGAGTCCCGGTGGGGTCGCCAGCTCTGGGTTGGGAAATTCCTGGATGTTTTGGGGGGTGGAGCCTAGGGAAGGTGGGGTTTGAGGAAGTGGGGGGGATTCAGCAGGGTATGATGCCATAGAGACCAACTTCCAAAGTGGGCATTTTCTCCAGGGGAACTGGTCTCTGATGTCTGGAGACCAGGGGTCACTCCAGGAGATCTCCAGCCACCCCCTGGAGGTAGGCAACCCTATGCATTGGGACAGTGGCCATAAAAAGTCCAATTAAGATGGACTAAAAAAAAACCCCAAACAACCCTCAATTTTGTTGGTACCGCTTGCTTTCATTGTAATTCTTCTTTTATTCAGTTTTGTTCCGTTTGGTTTTATTTCTCCTTAAGAACGTCAGAAGAGCCCTGCTGGATCAGGCCAGTAGTCCATTTGGTCCAGGCGTCCTCTCTCACGCACTGGCCAACCAGTTCCTCTCGAACCAGTTCCTCTGGAGGGCCAGCAACAGGGCAGAGAGGCCGAGGCCTTTGACGTTCCCTCCTGGCACTGGGATTTGGAGGCTTAGGTAAAGGTTCCCTTGCTCGAAAGGCAGTTGAGTCCGACTCTAGGGTTGCGGTGCTCATCTCCGTCTCAAAGCCGAAGAGCCAGCGCTGTCCAAAGACGTTCCGTAGTCATGTGGCCGGCATGACTAAACACCAAGGCGCACGGAATGCTGTTCCCTTCCCACCGAAGTGGTACCTATTTATCTACTTGCAATTTCTTGCTTTCGAACTGCTAGGTTGGCGGGAGCTGGAACTAGAGACGGGAGCTCACTCCGTCATGTGGCACTCGGGTCTTGAACTGCTGTACTACTGACCTTCCACAGCCTGCAGTTCAGCATCTTAACCACTTGAGCCACCGCAGCTCCATTTTGGAGGCTTAGTGCCTCTGAATTTGGAGGTTCCGCTCAGTCCCCATGGACTAGTAGCCACTGATAGACTTACCCTCCATGAATCCATCTAATCCCCTTTGAAAGCTGTTTATTCCTGTGGCCCTCACGACATCCTCTGGCAGAGAGTTCCACAAATTGAATCCCTCTCTGTGTAAAGTAGTATTTCCTTTTGTCCATCCTGAACCTACTGCCCGTCAGGTTCCTGGCTGCCCTCGAGTTCTAGTATTTAGGGAGAGGGAGAAAAACGTCTCTTGGTCAGCTTTCTCCACATCACGCATAATTTTATAAACCTCTATCATGTCCCTCCCTCAGTCGTTTCTTTTCTAAACTGAAACGTCTTTCGGTGGGTGGGTGGGTGGGTTGTAATTTCTTGTCATTTCCCATCGCTTTGAAAGAGGGACCCAGACAGATTGCTGCAGCCTGTAATTCTGGTCTTTTGCATCCAGATGGGGTGAAATTTCCGGGTGTCGTGCTTCCCTTCCAATGGGTCAGGCGTGCTAGATTTCAGAGGGACGCCAAGAAAGATGTTTGCTTTAGAAGTACTTAAACGAGGGCTTTACAGTGCTGATATTATTTTCCACCTGTCTGTAATTTTGTGTTTCCCATCCTGTTGTAATGGCATTATATCACCCTGCCGATATGCCAGAGGTGGCAGTTCTGGTCACCACACTTTAAAAAGGATATTATAGCTTTGGAAAAAGTGCAGAAAAGGACAACTCGAATGATAAAAGGGTTGGAACACTTTCCCTATGAGGAAAGGTTAAGGCGCTTGGGGCTCTTTAGCGTGGAGAAATGACGACTGAGGGGTGACATGATCGAGGTTTATAAGATTATGCATGGGAAAGAACAGGTAGAGAAAGAGGTCCTTTTCTCCCTTTCTCACAATACAAGAACTCATGGGCACTCCATGAAATTGCTGAGTGGTCAGGTTAGAATGGATAAAAGGAAGCCCTTCTTCACCCAAAGAGTGATGAACACATGGAATTCACTGCCACAGGAGGTGGTGGAGGCTACAAGCATGGACGGCTTCAAAAGGGAATTAGATAAGCATATGGAGCAGAGGTCCATCAGTGGCTATTAGCCACAAGGTATAGATAGGGGCTCTGGGGCAAGTGATGCTCTGTCTTCTTGGTGCTTGGGGGGGTCAACAGTGGGAGGGCTTCTAATGTCCTGGCCCCACTGGTGGACCTCCTGATGGCACCTGGTATTTCTGGCCACTGTGTGACACAGAGTGTTGGACTGGATGGGCCTTTGGCCTGATCCAACATTGGCGTCTCTTATGATCTTATGATCTCAGAGATGGGAGAATATGTATTCGTTTGAGAGGCAATCTCAAAGCATACACCTGTGTTGTTTCTCCACCCCCCCTCCCAACATTTAATTCAATGAGAGACCCAAAGGGAGATTCCCTTATCTGTAAAATGGAAGTATTATTAGTTCAGCAGACCTCCACATTCAGAGGCAGTAAAGCTCTGAATCCCAGAGCCAGGAGGCAACATCAAGGGAAGGCCTCAGCCTCTCTGCCCTGTTGTTGGCCCTCCAGAGGAACTAGCTGGCCACTGTGTGAGACAGGATGCTGGAGTAGATGGGCCACTGGTCTGATGCAGCAGGGCTCTTTTCATGTTCTTATGAATCTTCCTAGAATGACCAAGAAAGAGATTTCTGTCCACTTGTAAATCAATGACTGTTAATCATGATATATCAGTAGAACCTCCATTTTCAGAGGCAGTATATCTGAATGCAGAATGGCATGAATCCAATGGACTATTTCTGTAGATGGATCAGTTTCTGCCTTTGGGGCATGACTTTCTCATCTCCCCTTTTCCAGTGCAGCCCCAAATGCACCCTGAATTTTTGTACCTGGGGATATAATCCCCCAGAAAGAGCATTCCAGGAACCGTTGCCAGTTCTGGGTTCTGAAAATACCTGGAGATTTGGGGGTGGAGCCTGAGGAGGGTGGAGTTTGGGGAGGGGAGGGACTTCAGCAGGGTACAATGTCATACAGCCCACCCTCCAAAGCAGCCATTTTTCCCCAGGGAAACTGACCTCTATTATCTGGAGATCAGCTGTAATAACAGGAAGTCTCCAGGCCCGACCTGGAGGTTGGGAAACCCTAATGCACTGCCAGGGCGCCCCCCCCCCCCGGCCTCTTGGTGTAGTGGTTAAGAGCGCAGACTCTGATTTGGGAGAACCGGGTTTGATTCCCTGCTCCTCCACATGCAGCTGCTGGGATGACCTTGGGTCAGTCACAAGTTCTCTCAGAGCTGTTCTCTCAGGAGCAGTCCTCGAAAGAGCTCTCTCAGCCCCACCGACCTCGCAGGGTGTTTGTTGTGGGGAGGGGGAGGGGGAGGAGATTGCAAGCTGCTTTAAAACTCCCGAGTGAAGGGCAGGGTATAAATCCAATCTCCTCCTCCTCTTCTTCTTCTTCTTCCTTCTCCTCCTCCTCCTCTTCTTCTCTCCTTCCTCTTTTCCAACTTTCATGACCAGTGCCGACCCACCCACAAGCCTGTTGTGATCACGTCCATTGGGGAAGCGACCGTGTTCAGAGGCTTCATCTCAATCTGCATGCACAAGATGCACGTCCCCCTCCCCCCCCCTTTCAGATGGCAGGCAGAAGGGAAGGAAATGTGAAGAGCAGACAGATGTTGCTGGCTTGTTTATTTGGCGTGTTGGTTTTGTGCACTGGACGGTGTCCGCTTCCTCTGTCAGCCTGCCCTGTATAGTCTGTTTCCTCGGTTGTTTGGGTCTGCTGCGGCAACCGGGGATGAAAGTGGGCCGTCTGTGACCACCTTGAACACACCTGCTGTGTTCTGATCTCAGAGGCTAAGTGGGGCTGATCCCGGCTCGGACTGGGATGGGAAACGACCATGGGATGCCAGAAGCTGATGGGAGTTGGTATACTCCAATAAAGGTGTGCTTTATTTTAGGAGAGTCCTGGGTTCAGAAGAAGAAGAAGCCGCGATTGGATTTATACCCCGCCTTTCACTTGGAGTCTCAGAGCGGCTTACAAACTCCTTTCCCTTCCCCTCCCCACAACAGACACCCTGTGAGATAGGTGGGGCTGAGAGAGCTCTTTCGAGGACTGCCCTTGAGAGAACAGCTCTGACAGAATTATGGATTGCCCAAAGTCATCCAGCAGGTGCAAGTGGAGAAGTGGGGGATCAAACCCGGTTCTCCCAGATTAGAGTCCACACACTTAACCACTACACCAAACTGGCTCTCCTGTGCAACTCCTGTGCAACTGCAACCAAGAAGGTGGGACCTTCGGAGGGGAGGACTGGTTCCTTCATGATCTTTCCTGGCCAAGGTCGGCTGTGAACTAGGGTTGCCAACCTCCAGGTGGGGCCTGGAGATCTCCCGGAAGTACAGCTGATCTCCAGGTGATCGAGATCAGTTCTGCTGAAGAAATGGCAGCTTTGGCAGGTGGACGGTATGGCAACACACCTTGCCGAGGTCCCTGCCCAAACCTCGCCTTTCCCAGGCTCCGCCCCCAAATCTCCAGGTATTTCCCGGACCAGAGTTGGCGACTCTACCGTGAATGCTAGGCTGAAGGGAACTCTGTTGTCATCCATCAAGGTGCTTCTGTTAGCCTTGAGACCTGAATGGAGCCTCCACATTCAGAGGCAGTATACCTGCGAATCCCAGTGGCAGAGGTCAAGCACAGGGGAAGGCTTTTGGCTGCCAGGCTGTGAGAAACAGGATGTTGGTGTAGTAGTTAAGAGCATGGACTCTAATCTGGGAGAACCAGGTTCGATTCCCCACTCCTCTGCATGCAGCTGCTGGTGTGACCTTGGGTCAGTCACAAGTTCCTTCAGAGCTGTTCTCCCAAGGGCAGTTCCCGAGAGAGCTCTCTCATCCCCACTTGGGGAAGGGAAGGGAAGGGAAAGAAGATTGTACGCTGCCCTGAGACTCCCTTGGGTAGTGAAGGTTGGGGTATAAATCCAATCTCTTTCTTGTTCTCTCTTTTCTTCAGTCCCTGTTTCTGTTAATGTTATCATCAGAGGTGATAGGGAGGGACATTTATATCTAGGGAGGGTTTGAATGGCAGGATTTTGCTTTCGTTTCAGTGGAACAGAAATCTGGGTGGAATTCAGGTGCTGTTCCAAGGTGTTGCAATGTTATGGGGGTTTTTTTGCCATCCTTGAAGGCCAAGGTGCAACCAGTGAGGTCTGGGGGTGACATCTGTGGAGAGGGGAGTTCAGGGAGGGATTTCATCTAGAATCTATGGTATACCATCGAGTCTTACCCCCTGCAGAGCCAGTTTGGTGTAGTGGTTAGGAGTAGACTCTAATCTAGGAGAAACGGGTTTGATTCCCCACTCCTCCACATGCAGCTGCTGGTGTGACCTTGGGTCAGTCACAAGTTCTCTCAGAGCTGTTCTCTCACAAGCAGTTCTTAAAGGAGCTCTCTCAGCCCCACCTACTTCAAAGGGTGTCTGTTTTGGGGAAGGAGGTGAAAGGAGATTGCAAGATGCTCTGAGATTCCTTTGGGTAGTGAAGGGTGGAGTATGAATCGAATCTTCTTCTCCTCCTCCTCTTCTTTCTTCTTCCTCTTCTTGTCCGTTTGGTGTAGGAGAGCCAGTTTGGTGTCGTGGTTAAGTGTGCGGACTCTAATCTGGGAGAACCGGGTTTGATTCCCCACTCCTCCACTTGCAGCTGCTGATGTGACCTTGGGTCAGTCACAAGCTCTGGCACAGCTGTTCTTGAAAGAGCAGTTTGTGTCAGAGTTCTCTCAGCCCCACCCACCTCGCAGGGTGTCTGTTGTGGGGAGGGGAAGGGAAAGGCGTTTGTAAGTCGCTCTGAGACTCCAAGTGAAGGGCGGGGTATAAATCCAATCTCCTCCTCTTCTTCTTCTCTCAGAGCTCTCTCAGCCCCACCTACCTCGCAGGGAGTCTGTTGTGGGGAGGGGAGGGGAAAGGAGTTTGTGAGCCACTCTGAGACTCCTTTGGGTAGTGAAGGGTGGGGTATAAATCCAGTCTCTTCTTCTTTCTTCTTCTTCTTCTTCTTCTCCTCCTTCTTCTTCTTCCTTCTTCTTCTTCTTCTTCCTTCTTCTTCTTCTTCTTCTTCTTCTTGACTGATACCTGTAGTCTGGAGCTTACTTTTGATTCCAGGGTTGGGAAATTCCTGGATATTTTCGAGGGAGGGCATGGTTTGGGTGAAGAGAGGGACCTCAGTGGGCACAGCAACATAGAGTCCATCCTCCAAAGCAGCCATTTTCTCCACAGGAACTGATCTCTGTCGCCCAGAGAGCGGCTGTAATTCTAGGAGGTCTCCCGCCGCCACTTGGCAGCTCTGGGCCCCACCTGGAGGTTGGCAACCCTGGAGCAGCTTGCAGGGGCAAGCGTGTCCTCAAATCCTTCCACTCGGCTGCAGAGGATCTTGGGACGGACGCACACCCCGGTTTCCATGGGAAGCCAGGCCATCCTGCGAGCAGTGGCGCGCCAGCCGCGCCGACTTAACAAGTTGCCCGGCCTCCCCTCTCCGCCGGCCCTCCTCGTCCCTGTTGTTCCCCCCCCCTTCCGTTCCTAAGTGATTTTCGCACAAACACAATTAACTTTGTCCCACGAAGGATTACATAATAGCCGCTGCGTAGTAAATCTTTCCCAAGTAGCAGGCCGAGGGGGTCCCTGCCAAAACCGCTCTCCAGCTGGGCCGGCCGAGCCCGACACCAGCAAAGGTGGAAGGCTTGGAGGCGAGCCAAGGTCGTCCCGTTGAATTCAGTGGGTCTCCTCTGGGTCAAGACAGCACAGTTGAGACGAGTTATTTTGTAGGTCAGGTCGGGGGGAGGGGAGGGCTGATCTTGAGAATCCCACGTTCAGGGAGCTTTTGCAGGCAAGTCATAGAACGGAGAGGATGATTATTATTGTTATTTAGAACCATGGAATCATAGAGCTGGAAGGGACCAATGCTCCCTCTAAGATGTGGGAGTCTTGCGTGCAAAAGTTCTACTTTGTGAGCTACTGGCATTAAAGCTGTGAGCGAGCGATTTGGCACCTGCATAAATTAGTTTGCTCTGGAGCTATCCTTTCTGAGCTGAGACAAAAATGTGTGAGCCGGAGGCTAAAGAACTGTGAGCTAGCTCACACTAACTCAGCTTAGAGGGAACACTGGAAGGGCCTCTAGGGTCATCTAGCCCAACCCCCTGCTCCACGTCCAGAAGATGACAGAAAATCTCCGGGATCCATGGCCAAACTGGCCTGGGGGAAAATTGCTTCCTGACCAAACGTGGTGATCAGCATTTCCATGGGCGTCTAAGAAAGGGCCACGAGAACTAAGCACTGAGGCAACCCTTCCTGCCCTCCCTCTCATGATCTGCCTCAGTTCGCAGAATCCGCAGTGCTGTCCGATGGCCATCCGGCCTCTGCTTGAAAACCTCCAAAGGAGGAGAGCCCACCACCTCCCGAGGAAGCCTCTCCCACTGAGGAGCTGCTCGAACTGTCAGGAAGTTCTTTTTCATGTTTAGCCGAAAACTCTTCTGATTTAATTTCAGCCCGTTGGTTGTGGTCTGACCTTCTGGGGCAACAGAAAACAACTCCACACCATCCTCGATACGACAGCCCTTCAAGCAGTGTTCCCTCTAAGCTGGGTTAGTGTGAGCTGGCTCACAGTGTTTTAGCCTCCGGCTCACACATTTTTGTCTTTGCCCAGGAAGGAGGGCTCTAGAGCAAACTAATTCATGCAGCAGCCCAATTGCTCGCTCACGACTTTGAATGCCGGCAGCTCACAAAGTAGAAGTTTTGCTCACAAGGCTCCACAGCTTAGAGGGAACATTGCCTTCAAGTATTTGAAGATGGTTATCGTATCCCCTCTCGGCCGTCTCCTCTCCAGGCTAAACAGACCCAGCTCCTTCAGCTTTTCCTCATAGGACTTGGTCTCCCGATGAAGTCCCAGCACAGATTGATAGAACCAATGTTTTGAGTTCGGTGGCACTTTTAAGTCCAACAAAGTTCAATTCTGGGTATAAGCTTTGGTGTGCCTTTCTCACTGCGGCGGCTGAAGGCGGATGACATCGTGTGAGCCGGGAGTCCCCAAGCTGGTGCCCACGGGCGCCGTGGCGACCCCTGAAACCTTCCCTGGCTTTTGCCAAGTGTTTTTTAGAAAGTGGGCGGGGCCGGGTGAGGCTTTTGCCCAGCAGGGCTTCTGATTGGCCACTGGAGATTTGATTGGCTGTGCAGATGTTTAAAAACATCGGTTCAGCCGCAACAGTACAGCACACAGTAATAAGTAGCAAAGGATAAAAAACAAACAAACTGTGAGCTGAATTTCCCACAAAATATTCACAAGGGAGACTTCATCAATGTGAAAGGCATCTATTGTCTGGAATAAATCTATCCATATAATCCATCATGGGAAAATGAAGACGCCAAAGAATAAATATGCAAGATAAATATCCCCAAAAGTCCAAAATATCCAAAAAGCCCAACGCTTTCCCAAGGTAATTTTTCCAGTGTTTCAGACTTCTGGTCCTTCCTCAGGAACAAAGAACAACTAATGAGAGTCTCATTCCATCTCCTTTTAAGATAATCCTTTTCTATTACTTCAACATTGGGCAAGGTCTCTTTAGCTCTAATCTGCATCCCTGAAGGCTGCATTAGAAGTGGGTTGAAAGCGCGTTGTTCGTTAAGCGCGAATGTGCCATCAATATGTTAAGGGGTGTAGAAAGGGAAGCATATGTACACTGATAGTCCCTTTACCCAGGAAACTTTCTGACCAATTCATTACAGCCTTCTTTAAAAGGTAAAGGTTCCCTTGCTCGAAAGCCAGTCGAGTCCGACTCTAGGGTTGCGGTGCTCATCTCCGTTTCAAAGCCGAAGAGCCAGCGCTGTCCGAAGACGTTTTCCGTGGTCATGTGGCCGGCGTGACTAAACACCAAGGCGCACGGAACGCTGTTCCCTTCCCACCGAAGTGGTACCTATTTATCTACTTGCAATTTCTTGCTTTCGAACTGCTAATTTGGCAGGAGCTGGAACTAGAGACGAGAGCTCACTCCATCATGCGGCAACTCGGGTCTTGAACTGCTGAACTACTGACCTTCCACAGCCTGCAGTTCAGCGTCTTAACCACTTGAGCCACCGCAGCTCCATGTTTCCCAATACCTATGGACTATGGAGCCAGTTTGGTGTAGTGGTTAAGAGCCTAGACCGCAGCTCCACAGTCTTCTTTACCTGTGCAAAAAGTCCTCTTGAATAATTCCGTTTTGAATAGTTTGTGGGAAACTTCCTGACCTCATCAGGAAGGCATTCCATAAGACCTTATCGGGAAGGCATTCCATAAGACCTTATCGGGAAGGGCATTCCATAAGACCTTATTGGGAAGGGCATTCCATACGACCTTATCGGGAAGGGCATTCCATTCCGTCCACACCTCATTGGGGAGGGCATTCCACAACAGAGAATGCACAAGTATGGGCAGTTATCAACTTTGCCCATGAGAGCCTGCGTGGTGTAGTGGTTAAGACTGACGGACTCTGATTTGGAGAACCGGGTTTGATTCCCCAGGCTTCCACATGAAGCCAGCTGAGTGACCTTGGGTCAGTCACCGCTCTTTCCGAGCTCTCTCAGCCCCAAAAACAAGTATAACTCGCCACCTAGTGGTACATAACGCTAAAAGAGCTAGAACTTTCGTGTAGGTCTGCAGTAGAACAGGTAGATTGAGTCCAGTAGCACCTTAAAGACCAATAAAGATAACTTTTTCTCCCTCTCCCCAAATACTAGAACTCAAGGGCATCCCGTGAAGGTGATGGGCAGTAGGTTCAGAGCAGGCAAAAGGAAATACCACTTTACATAGAGAGTGATTAAAGTGTGGAATTCGCCGCCAGAGGATGTAGTGCTGGCCACAGGAGTAAACAGCTTGAAAAGAAGATTAGATAGATTTGTGGAGGATAAGACTATCAGTGGCTACTAGCCATGGTGATTGAGGGGAACTGCCGTATTCAGAGGCACTAATCCTCTGAATCCCAGAGCCAGGAGGCAGGGCCGGCTCACCCACTAGGCGAACTAGGCATTCGCCTAGAGCGCCGGGCCCTGGATGGGGCGCCAAGCTGTGCCTCCCCCCTCCTCCCCCCCTTTGGTGGTGGCGGGGGGGGAGGAGGCGGTGGTGGCAACAGCAAAAGGGTGGCTGGCTCCAGAGGTCTCCAGGTCTCCAGGCCCCACCCGGGAGGTTGGCATCTGCGCCATAAGGCACCCTTGCCTAGGGCGCAGAAACACCTCGAACCAGCCCTGCCAGGAGGCAACATCAGTGGAAGGCCTTGGCCTCTGTGCCGTGTGGTTGGCCATCCAGAGGAAATGGTTGGCCACTGTGTGAGACAGGATGCTGGACTGGATGGACCACTGCTCTGATCCAGCAGGGGTTTTCTTATGTTCTTATGATTAAAATGTGTAATTCGCTGCCAGAGGATGTAGTGATGGCCACAGGAATAAAACAGTTTCAAAAGGGAATTAGATAGATTCACAGAGGATGAGTCTGTCAATGGCTACTAGCCATGGTGGCTGAGGGGGACCTCCACATTCAGAGGCACTAAGCCTCTGAATCCCAGAGCCAGGAGGCAACATCAGGGGAAGGCCTCGGCCTCTGTGCCCTGTTGTTGGCCCTCCAAAGGAACTGGTTGGCCACTGTGTGAGACAGGATGCTGGGGTGGATGGACCACTGGTCTGATCCAGCAGGGCTCTTCTGATGTTCTTATGAAGGCCTCGGCCTCTGTGCCCTGTTGTTGGCCCTCTCTCCAGAGGAACTAGTTGGCCAATGTGTGAGACAGGATGCTGGACTAGAGGGACCACTGGTCTGATCCAGCAGGGCTCTTCTGATGTTCTTATGAAGGCCTCGGCCTCTCTGCCCTGTTGTTGGCCCTCTCTCCAGAGGAACTAGTTGGCCAATGTGTGAGACAGGATGCTGGACTAGATGGGCCACTGGTCTGATCCAGCAGGGCTCTTCTGATGTTCTTATGAAGGCCTCGGCCTCTGTGCCCTGTTGTTGGCCCTCCAGAGGAACTGGTTGGCCACTGTGTGAGACAGGATGCTGGACTAGAGGGACCACTGGTCTGATCCAGCAGGGCTCTTCTGATGTTCTTATGAAGGCCTCGGCCTCTCTGCCCTGTTGCTGGCCCTCTCTCCAGAGGAACTAGTTGGCCAATGTGTGAGACAGGATGCTGGGGTGGATGGGCCACTGGTCTGGTCCAGCAGGGCTCTTCTGATGTTCCTAAGGTTTTTATGCTATGAGTTTTTGAGAGACAAACCTCCCTTTGGTAGCTGACGAAGGGAGCTTTGATGCTTGAGAGTTTGTACCCCCAAACTCTGGGAAACACCCAGAAAACAACATTTGGAGACCATCAGTCGTTGCACGTGCCATAAATTTTCACGTCGCTGTCACACGGCTCCTTGCTCCCAACTGAGCACTGGCGCATTCGGAATTCAGAAAAATTCCACATCGACTAGTAATGCGGCGGGATCAGTTTCCAGGTCTTTTGCCAGGGACGTTTTGGCAAGGAAGCCTCGCTATTCGCTCCGTGCAAAAGGCCAAATTAGAAACGACAGGAACAGCCATTTCCCCATCTGCACTGTTCACAGTCCGGACAGGGGATGGGGAAGGCTTCATTGGAGCGTGGGAAAGGGGGCAGAGAAGTGGGCAAACCCTGCCCTCTCCAGGACTTCTGTCTTGCCCTTCGGGCCCTTGTCTTTCCAGCCAGCCTCCCCACTCCCAGTTCATGTTCCTGAACTGGGAGAAAGAATCCTCCCGTGTTAGAGCAAAAGAAGGTATGGTGGGGAGGTGGCAGGATTCCGTTGCCCTCGCCTGCGCACCCCTTTTTCACGTAGCCAGTGTGGTGTCGTGGTTAAGTGCGAGGACTCTAATCTGGGAGAACCGGGTTTGATTCCCCCACTCCTCCACTTGCACCTCGCTGGATGACCTTGGGCAAGCCATAGTTCTGGCCAATGTTCCCTCTAAGCTGTGGAGTCCTGTGAGCAAAAATTCTACTTTGTGAGCTGCTGGCATTAAAGTTGTGAGCGAGCGATTTGGCGACTGCATATCAATTAGTTTGCTCTGGAGCCATCCTTCCCAGGGCCGGCTCACTCACTAGGCGAACTAGGCGATCATCTAGAGCAGGATGGCCCTTAGGGGCACCAAACTGCACCCGGCCCGTACTCTGGGAGTTTCTTGATTATTTGTGTTTTTCATTCTTCCTAAAATGCATTTATTTTTGAAAAGGTGCCACTGGATTGTTTTGGGCCAGGGGGCCGGGGGCGGGGGCTCTGCAGCTTACCTGGCTGCTTCTTGCTCTGACTGAGGGCTGCTGGGAGCAGGGGGTGGGGCTTGTTGCATGTGCCCGCCCCCTGGGCTCTTTACTGCCGGAGCTCCGCTCCTGTGCGCTCCTGCAGGAACTGCGCAGATCAGTTGTAATTCCAAAGACTGGCAAGGTGAGGGGAGTTGATGCTGGAGGAATGGGGTCCTGTCCTTGACCTTGGGTTCCGTGATACCCCAAAACCTTCTCTGTTTTTGTTTTTCTGCAGCTGTTCTCAGCACCCCGGAAAAGAGGCCCGCCGAACCGCTTTTCGACAACTTCGAATATTTCCAGGATAAAGAAGACGATTTGCACAGGAACTACAACGACCGGGCTTATCTCAGCTCTGAAGACTTGGCGCGGGATGATAGCCGCACAGGTACGGGGGCCGGCCTGCGTGCATGCTGTGAGCAGAGGGGAAAGCTGTCATGATCTGGGCTGTGCCACCAGAGGCCTACTAGGCCCAGGGAGCCTGGCTAGCAGTAGGTGAGGCTGGGCCTACAACTCCCAGAAGCCCCTGAGAGGTTTTGGAGACAAAACTGACCAATAGGGAAGAAGAGCGCTGGGGAACAAAAGGGCTGGTGCCAGAGCAGAAGCTGTTCTTTCTTCCCAGAGGGCAGAGCCGCAAGGAAGGCTGCTGCAGGGGAGAGACCCTCATCCTGAGGGCAGGGTGAGTAGTGTAAGGCCACTTGAGATAGTGAGCTAGGGACAGTGTATATTTAGACGCGTTAGGGCATTTGATTTCTTTTCTTTTCACCCACTTACTGTTATTATTCTGCACCTTGTTGTTTGACCTCCTATAAAATAAACCTTTTCCTTGTTTCACTCTGCCTGGTCCTTACACCTATTATTCGGCCAAAAGGGAGGTCTGAAGGTCTTGGGAGGGTACTCTGGGCCTTCTCAATGGAGCCTGGAACCAGAGTGGTGGCAGTGTCAGGTGACACCCCACCTGAGCCATGGCAAAAGCCAACGCAGAAAGGGCACAGAATGCACTTTTCTGAGACTATCGGGTTTTGTTTCAAAACGAGGATCGAGTTTCTAGCCCTTATCACTGCAGAGAGCCACTTGAAGTTCAGTGCTAGCTGAAATCGCAGAAACTGGGAAGGTGGCTTAGTGGTTGAGCCCGGGGCTACGGTTGCCAGGTCTGGGTTGGAAAATACCTGGAGACTTTGGAGGTGGATCCAGGAGAGGGTGGGGTTTGGGGAAGGGAGGGCCCTCGGCGTGGTTCGGTGCCATAGAGTCCGCCCTTCAAAGTAGCCATTTTCTCCAGGGGGGTTGATCTCTGTCAGCTGGAGATCAGTTGTAAAAGTGGGGGATCTCCGGGCCCCACCTGGAGGCTGGCAACCCTACCTGGGGCATCAGCACCTGCTATCACTTGGCTTTTCCGCATTCTTATTTCCCTCGCTTGTGTGTGCCTGTTGTATGGGGGGGGTCCTTTCCTTTTCCGCACACATTATTCTCCCTCTAGTGGTCGATTCGATATTACATCAATTTCTGTCCAGCATAAAAAAAGGTAAAGGTTCCCTTGCTCGAAAGCCAGTCGAATCCGACTCTAGGGTTGCGGTGCTCATCTGCGTTTCAAAGCCGAAGAGCCAGCGCTGTCCGAAGACGTTTCCGTGGTCATGTGGCCGGCATGACTAAACACCAAGGCGCACGGAACGCTGTTCCCTTCCCACCGAAGTGGTACCTATTTATCTACTTGCAATTTCTTGCTTTCGAACTGCTAGGTTGGCAGGAGCTGGGGCCAGAGACGGGAGCTCACTCCGTCATGCGGCACACTCGGGTCTCGAACTGCTGACCTACCGACCTTCCACCGCCTGCAGTTCAGCGTCTTAACCACTTGAGCCACCGCAGCTCCTCCAGCATAAAAACCTGCCGTTTAAATCTGCAGGGAGATACGCCAGACAGGAATCGATGTAATATCGACCTGACCACTAGAGGGAGAAAAACATGTGCGGAACAGGAAATCAGTTGCCCTGAAGAAAATGGCCGCTTTGGAGGGTGGACTGTAAGGCATTGCACACACTTATAGGATTACCAGTTCTGGGTTGGGAAATTCCTGGAGATTTAGGGGGTGGAGCCTGGGGAGGGTGGGGTTTGGGGAAAAGCAGGACCTTCGTGTGATGTAATGCCATAGAATTATCCCTCCAAAGCAGCCATTTTCTGCTTGGTTCTGATTCTTGGAGGTTGTCAGGCCCCACCTGGAGGTTGGCAGCTGTTCCCACTGAGGTCCCTCTGTTCTCCAAACCACACGCTCCCCAGGCTCCACCCCAAATCTCCAGGGATTTCCCAACCCTACTACTCCCACCTCTGAAGTCCACCATTTTCAACCTATTATTTTGGGGCGAATGGCAGTGCTTTTGCCAACCATGGAAAAGGTCCGATTTTAAATTTGTGCATCCGTGTCGATGCATGGGCAGGGGTCTTTTTGTAGGAATTACCCAGCAGGAACTAATTAGCATAATAGGCCACACCCAATGGCTGAAACTCATTAGCATGTTAGGCCACACCCTGACACCACAGCTCATTAGCATACTAGGCCGCACCCCCGTGTTGCCAGAAGTGTGGTCATCCAGCCACACCCACCTTTTGCTTCTTATTCTGTTTACCCTGTTTGTTGTCAAAACCCAGGGCCTTTTTTTGTAGCAGGGACTCCTTTGCATGTTAGGCCACACACCCCTACTGTAGCCAATCCTAATGAGTTTCTGCTGTTGGGTGTGGCCTATTATGCTAATGAGTTCCTGCTGGGTGTGACCAGCTCAGGAGTCAGCCAGAACTCTGTTCCTGTGCGTTCCTGCCCAAAAATAGCCCTGGGCTATAGGATATGTGCGCTTTAGTGAGCGTGCACAGGGAGTCCATGTGATGGTCCTGTGTGGCATTAAATGTACAAACCCATAAATACAAACTCTGATGTTGAAAGGTGGGCCCTTATTTAGATAGTAACACTCTCTCCCTCATACTTTCTCTGGCTGCCTTGTTTGAGTCCGGCCCACGTGGGTTGGTTCGTTTCCCCATCCTCTGAACTGTCTCCCATACGCTGGGGTTCTTGGATCGGGACCACCAGAATGACGATTTTGCTCTTCAGATTTCGTGGCACTGCTGACCAGTGGCTCGGAGCCGTGGGTGCCTGCGAGCAATGCGGTGGCGAAAGGCCGGTTCTCTCTGGTCCGCT
>NW_015161411.1:163064-163492 GCF_001447785.1 Gekko japonicus
CGAGAGGTGGGTACCTCCCCTCCCTGCCTCCCTCAGAAGTCTCAAGGGCAGTCGACAGGTGCTACCTACCGGGGACTGTACCCTTTCGGAATGTTTGTGAGTTTATTTATGTATCATTCAATTTCTAGCCCGCCCTCCCCGCAAGCGGGCTCTGGGCGGCTCACAAATAGGGCACATATGCCAATACATCAAAACAAAATTAAAAACAAGGTGAAACAACCATTTACCATATTACAAAGTACTCTGGATGTCTCACCATCAGTCTTCCGTAAGAGGGTGGTTCAGTGCAGAGGTCGTTTCGTAGAAAAAGAGCTAGGGGAACTCATTAGCATAACTCATTAGCATATGCCACACCCCCTGACATCACCGGAAGTGTGTCATAAGACCACACACCCTGCCCCCAACAGTCCCGGTCGCCGCCGCCGGCC
>NW_015161411.1:163944-211346 GCF_001447785.1 Gekko japonicus
GAACTGTGACTGGCTCAAGGTCACCCAGCAGGCTTCCTGTGGAGGAGGAGGAGGAGTGGGGGATCAAACCCGGTTCTCCAGATTAGAGTCCACCACCCTTAACCGTTATACCACACTGGCTATCACCCTGCTGACTAGCTCAATCTTGCCAGAGCCTGGGAGCTAAGCATTAGTTCATGGAAGGGAGACCACCAAGGAAGGCTGGGGACGCTAAGCAAAGGAAGGCAATTGCAAACCATCTCTGTTAGCCTCTTGCCTCACCTTGAATGCCCCATGGTCCTCCTGGGGTCTCCATGACTCGGTTGCAAGTTGATAGCACCCTAGTTAGCCAGTTTGCAAACCACCAGTTAGCCAGCTTTAGTCTAAGACTAAGAGTCTGCATTCTGCAGTGTTCTTGACAGACTGGTGAAAGGTTATAGAGTTATAACCAGCAGACAGTCTCCATGCGTTTTATTTTTGGGTGCTGTGCTGAGTTATTTTTGTTTGGCGGTAATCAAAAACACTCTCGGAGTGTGGTTTTCATTTTACATTTGTGTGCATGTTGGCAAAACAACAGGATGAAGATGGCAAGTCTCTCCCTCCTCCTCCTCCTCCTCCTCCGGCTCTTCCTCATTCTCATTTTAATCTCTGGAAGTTCCCATTTCTTTGGGGGGTGGGGGGGATGTCTATTCTTCTGCATGAGTTTTGCTCCCTCTGGGGGTTGACTTGATATTACAGAGGTTTATGTGTGGCATAGAAGCCTGCAGTTTAAATCTGCAGGGAGATACGTTGAATAGTGCCATAGAGTCTGCTTTCCAAAGCAGCCGTTTTCTCCAGGGGAACTGTGGCCTGGAGATCCATTGTACTCCCAGGATATCTCCAGTCCCCACCTGGAGGCTGGCAACCCAGTTTGGGATCCCATCCCATCCATCCCAAGCAGAGAAGCAACTCCAGTCGTGCTTTTGTGTTTTCTTTTTTTAAATTACCAAAAAAGCCCTAATTTGGGAGAAAAACGGAGAGAGGTCCAATAAACAGTTTCAGCCTCCACGCGTTCCCAGGCCCCAGTTGTCTCTCTGGGCTGCAGGAGCCCCATGGGGCTGCTTCAGCTTTGGACTTGGCTGGGGGGGGGTAGCGGCAGTCAATCAAACTCCCCTTCTGATTGCACAAGGGGCCTCCCTTTCTGCCTGCTCTCCCCCCCCCCCCGCAAGCCCTCCTGTTTTTGCCAGGCCTTTGCATAGCCAAGCGGTGACTAATTTCCAAGTCTTTCTGTGCATCCAAAAAGCGGTTGTTGTCCCTGGCGAAGCCGAGCGGAACCGTGCTGCCGGAGCCTGAGGAAGGGAAGTAGCAAAATAGGCTGTTGAGAGCACCGCATCACCTGCAAAAGGCCTAGGCTTGTTAACTTCCAGGTGGCTTACAACAGTTTAAGGAAACCGAAGAATAGTGTTGCTGTTGTTGTTCAGTCGAACAGTCGAGTCCGACTCTTCGCAACCCCATGGACCAGATCACGCCAGGCCTTCCGGTCTTCCGCCGTCCTCTTAAGTTTGCTCAACTTCATGTTCATTGCATCTATGACACTGTCTAACCATCTCATCCTTTGCCGTCCCCGTCTTCTTTGACCAATCTTTCCCAGCATCTGGGTCTTCTCCAGTGAGTGCTCCCTTCTCATTGGGTGGCCAAAGTAGTTGAGCTTCAGTTTCATTATCTGGCCTTCCAGGGAACAGTCAGGGTCGATTTCTTTTAGGATTGACTGATTTGAACTCCTTGCAGTCCAAGGGACTCTCAAGAGTCTTCTCCAGCACCATAGTTCAAAAGAATCTATTCTTCGGCGCTCGGCCAAAGAATAGTGTAGACCATATATAACTTAACATCAGATAAAGCTCCAAAGTGTTCCAATTCTTGAGCAATTCTTGTTATTTGAATGTTCTTAGGCCCCGGTCACACAGGCCAGATAACGTGGTGGGGGGGAGGCGTGGCTGTTCGCCCTGGAGCAAAATAAAGTGTGGTAGCCCGATCACACGGTCCCCCGAGTGTCCGTGCTTCAGCTGTTAGCTGGTGATCACATGGCGATGCTGCAGCATGGCAAAGAAGCGGCGTGATCACACAAGCGTTTCGCATTTGTGTACATGCGCAGTTCCACGGAGCAGCACTGCTTTCAGTTTCGTGTTTGTGCACATGCACTTACAAAAAACATCCGGTTTGCAACGGGACCTGGACGGACACCAGATGCCACGGGATACTAGCACTCCTGCAATCACGCAAATTTGTAGCACGCAATTTGCCATGCAAAAGGCACGAATGTTGGGCAGGTTTTCAGGGCGCGATCACACCGCGACATCTGGGAAGCGTAGCGCACCCGTGGACAACGCGTGGCGTCCCGCCAAAGATATGGAGTTAAAAAGTACCAAGGAAAGCGCACTAGTATCCGGAAAACACACGGCACAGGCGGGCGTCTGATCGCGGGAGCGCTCGTATGCCGTGGCATCTGGCGCCCATCCACGTCCCGTTACAAACCAGATGTTTTTCGTAAGCGCATGCACACAAACACAAAACTGAAAGCAGTGCTGCTTGTATGATCGCGCCATTGCCGTGTAATCGCCAGCTAACAGCCTAAGCACGGAGACTCGGGGGACCGTGCGATCGGGCTACCGCGCTTTATTTTGCTCTGGGGCAAACAGCCACGCCTCCCCCCCATAGGTTCACCAAAATAATACATCAAAGTGCACGTTTACACTATGTTCAAACATTCAAACAGCACCTTGTCAGTCTCACAAGCCTGCAGTGCAGAGAGGAATTTCTATTCCAAGGTGGGTTTGGTAAAATAACGGAGGGAAAAGCCAATGCAGAATCGCCCTCTGTCAATGGTGCCATCTAGCAGTTAAGACTTGAAAATGAAGAACAAGAGTTTCCCTTTGAAGTCACCCAGCGTGGTTTAATCAGACAGTGCTACAAATTGTACGCTCCCATAATGGTAACGTTTACCAACCACAGTTGCAACGAGTTGGCCCGACCTGGTAGTTCTGACGATAAAGGAGTGCCTTTGGTATGTTGGCAAGAACCATCTAAATTAAGCGAAATCATTAAATTACAGGTTGGAAGACAGGGACCGGAAACATTTTGGCATAATTGGCACCCTTTGGTTGACTTCTGGGAAGCAGTAAATGGAGAAGGATGTCTATAGCTGCTTTTCAAGATTATAAAAGCGGGGGGAATGCCTTACGAGATGATGGTATAAAAACTAACAAGCACCGTGATGAGTGTTACGAATATCCTTGATGGAAATGCAAAGATCCGTTTTTCACATGGTAAATCCTTACAAAAACAAGGTGCAGTAGATCCATCCAAATGTCAATAAATAATTTCAGATACATAAATAGGATGACATGTCCCATAAAGTGCTCAGTCAATCTTTTCGACATCATTCCTTGAAGGGATAAAGCTACCAATACAGAAAATTCCAAGTGTCCAGGTATTCTGCAGTAGTTCTTCAAAGGTATCCAGTATGTATATTTCCACTGTGATATAATCATAAAACCCAATAAACCATCTAATGGAACTTGCACATATTTTGCATTTCACAAAAAGGCTTCCTCATAGATGGAAATTCTATTTCTCCAGTCCTCAAGGGAAAAGCATTCTTCCAGGGCTCTTTTTGTAGCAGGAACTCCTTTGCCTATTAGGCGACACACCCCTAATGTAGCCAATCCTCCAAGAGCTTACAGTAGCCCCTGTAAGAAGAGCTCTGTAAGCTCTTGGAGGATTGGCTACATTAGGGTTGTGTCGCCTAATATGCAAAGGAGTTCCTGCTACAAAAAGAACTTTTTTTCATAGAAGAATGCTTTTCCCTCGAGGACTGGAGGAGTAGAAATTCCATCTATGAGGAAGATAGCATTTAATGTGCGCCTCCCCGGCGTCCCCTCTCTCCTTCTCCACTAAACCTTTCCCTTCTTGTCTTGCATTTAACGTGCAAAAACTGATATAAAATCTTTGCATTTCCATCAAGGAGATTCGTAATACTCATCATGGTGTTTGTTAGTTTTTATAGTCTTTTCCCCCGTGATTCTCTCATTGTATTGTTTACAAGATGATGGGACATCTGCCTATTTTTGTTCCGTAGGCGTTGTATAATTTCGAATCGTAATTTTTACTTAAAAAACAACAACACATTAATAAAAAGAGAGGGTGCGCGCATGAGGCACAGCTTGGCCATTCAGAAGCCTCCCCCAGTTTGAAAGGTGTTTTGTTTTCATTATGGGAGAAACAAAAGACAAAATGATTCGTTTGGCAGGTCTGGTGAGGGTCAGCCAAAGTCACAATGTAGATTGGATTAAGCCCGCCCTCGTTACACCTGGCTCAGTGGATCCCATCGGTGTCAAATAATGCCAAGTAGTCCTAAAGAGATGGGCAGCGGACCCAAAGGATTCCATGCCAGAAGAGGTTGTACAAGTTTCTCATATCAAGTCACAGCCGATTTATAGCATCCCCTGAGGGGTTGTTTATTATTATTATTATTATTATTATTATTATTATTATTAATAATAATAATAATAATAATAATACCGTGGTCATGTGGCTGGCATGACTAAACACCAAGGCGCACGGAACGCTGTTCCCTTCCCTTCCCTTCCCATCTACTTGCAATTTCTTGCTTTCGAACTGCTAGGTCGGCATGAGCTGGAACCAGAGACGGGAGCTCACTCCGTCTTGCGGCACTCGGCTCTCGAACTGCGGAACTGCCGACCTTCCAGCCTGCAGTTCAGCATCTTAACCACTGAGCCACCGCAGCTTCTTCAGTAGTACCTAGTAAAAAAGGTAAAGGTTCCCTTGCTCGAAAGCCAGTCGAATCCGACTCTAGGGTTGTGGTGCTCATCTCCGTTTCAAAGCCGAAGAGCCAGCGCTGTCCGAAGACGTTTCCGTGGTCATGTGGCTGGCATGACTAAACACCGAGGCGCACGGAACGCTGTTAACCTTCCCACCGAAGTGGTACCTATTTATCGACTTGCAATTTCTTGCTTTCGAACTGCTAGGGTGGCAGGAGCTGGAACCAGAGACGGGAGCTCACTCCGTCTTGCGGCACTCGGCTCTCGAACTGCGGAACTGCCGACCTTCCAGCCTGCAGTTCAGCATCTTAACCACTGAGCCACCGCAGCTCCTATTAATTAATTTAGTACCCCGCCCTATCCCATGAGTGGGCTCAGGGCAGCTTACAAGACAAGGTTCATAAAACCGATAAAAGCGCTAAGAGCAATAAACCAACAGGCAAGAGATATTTTCAAGGCAAGAGAGGTTCAGTGGTTTGCCATGGCCTGCCTCCGCGTCACGCCCCTGGTATCTCTTGGAGGTCTCCCATCCAAATACTGACCAGGGCTGACCCTGCTTAGCTCCGGAGATCTGAGGAGATTTGGCCCGTCCAGGACAGGGTCCTGTTTCCAATAGCCCTACAAAATCCTTTTTTGGATTCCAGCTCCAAATGTCCCAAAATTAAACCAATTCCAGAAAGACCCAGTGTGGAGTTCAGACTAGGATCTGGGAGGCCCAGGTTCGAATCCGCACTCTGCCACGGGAGCTCGGTGGGTGACCTTGGGCCCGTCACCTGCTCTCTGCCTAGACTCCCTCACCGGTAGATAAAACGGAGAAGGGGTGGGGGGGAGGAATGTTGTAAGCCATGTTGGGTCAATTAAATAATAAACTAGGGTTCTGGCCACTCCGGGAGGCTGATTGGACACTGTGTGCCACACTGTGCCTGCACAGAGGCACCAAGGGAGGATTAGAACTCAGGTCTCCTAAGACACTGCAGCATTCTGGCTCCGTTACGGGAAGGGCCTGCTATTTACTCATATGGCACTGAAGAGGCAAAGTGAAGTGATGTCCTCGGGTAGCAGTTGGAGGGGGGGTGCCGCCTGTGCCCCTTCACCCCCTTGCCCCCACCCTTGCCCTATCCGCCTTCTGTTGCTGATCCACTCCCTCACCCATTGTGCCACCCCAAACCCAGGATCCAGAGCAGCCGGCAGCCTCTGTGTCCTGGTTCCCTGCAAGTCTTTAAAGTTTCCTTTTTGCTATCTTTTAAGACTTGTGGGAAACCACGACAGAAGGAGCAATAGCTGTTCTGCCCCTTTAAGTGGCGGGGGGGGGTAGTTGGGAGGACCGGGGAGGGCAGGTGATGAGCGGGTGATGCCGGGCATCAAGAAGCGGTGGCGGCAACAGGTGGTGGAGGAGAGGGAGCCGTCTCTGCACTCATCCCCTACCAAGCTTCCCTGGAAGCTAGAGTTCGCTGCGGCACAGGTCCGGGCCAATACCTCCTCCACCCACTCGCCCAATTCTGCCTCTTCTCACATAGGCTAGCCCAGCCGAGCCGAGTCCGTTTCACAGAGGCCGAAGGCACCGTCCTCTTCGAACACCCTGTGCAGAAGGGAGCCTCTCCCCAGGACGGCATGGTGAGTGGACCTCGGCGTTGCCCGTCTCCTTCACCCTTCCCTGAATGGCTTCTGGATTCCCGTGTTACTGTAGCTGTGGGACCCGGAGCCATGTCAGAGTGGGGAAACCAGTTTGCACACATGCTGCAAGAGGCACAGTTGCACCTCTGTATCTTCCGCCTGTCGGAGTGGTCCCACGGCACACTTAAGCCCATGCACCGTCCCACTTGAAATGTGTGGCGTGCACGTCACGCGAATCGACAGTACACTGAGTTGCATCCAGTCTGTGGATTTGCATCAGTGTACAGGATGGCCTGATAGCATGGCCCTCTCCACTCCCTCCCGCCCCTCTACAGATCTGTGGCGTCTGGCGGAACCTGCAAAAGTCCTCGGTCCGGCTGTTGAAGGTGGACCAGCTGCGCGTCTCCCTGGTCACCAAGTCCCACCCTGCAGGCGAGATCCGAGGGAAAATCATGAAGCACCGGGCCCTGCTTGCAGGTAACAAGGCCTTTTGGCACTTCCAGATTCACCCATAACCTCATCCCGAGTCATTGCCAGCCAGATCCGAGGGCATGCCTTGGACCCGGCCATTAGTGGTGCGGATCCAGTGGGTGATGCGGGAGAAAGCCAGGTGGCTCAGTGGTCAAGCATCTTCTCGGCATCCAGAAGGTCCCCGGTTCAGTCCCCGGCAGGCTACAGTGGGGCTTTGGGGGGCTCCGCCGCCTTCTTAAAGGCACAGCCCCACAAGAATTTCTCCTGCAAATGCTTTTTTTCAGGGCTCTTTTTGTAGAAAAAGCCCAGCACCCAATAATAGGCCACACCCAACAGCAGAAACTTATTAGCATATTAGGCCACACCCCTGCCAGCACAGCTCATTAGCACATTAGGCCGCACCCCCATGTTACCAGAAGTGTGGTCATCCAGCCACACCCACCTTTTGCTTCTTATTCTGTTTACCTTGTTTGTTGTCAAAACCCAGGGCCTTTTTTTGTAGCAGGAACTCCTTTGCATGTTAGGCCACACACCCCTAATGTAGCCAATCCTAATGAGTTCCTGCTGTTGGGTGTGGCCTGTTATGCTAATGAGTTCCTGCTGGGCGTGGCCAACTCGGAAGCCAGCCGGAACTCCGTTGCTGTGCGTTCCTGCCCAAAAAGAGCCCTGCTTTTTTCAATCATTTTAAAACAATTGGTTGTTTTATTTTTGGCTTAAAACTGAGATTGTTTCTAAAAAAAAATTGGCAAGCTGCCTAGAACCATACGGAAGAGCATTAGGCTACAATAACTCAGCCGTCCCTTGGCTCCCGGTCCAAGCTGATGATGCTCTGTTACCATTCCTCTCCACCCCAGAAACGTTCAGCGCGATACTGACGTCCGTGGACCCCACCCACCTCGGCATGGGGGGCATCGCCATGCTGACCCTGAGCGACACGGAGAACAACCTGCACTTTGTCCTCGTGACCAAGGGTCTGTTGGAGTCGGCGGACAGGAGTGAGTCGGGCAGGGGTCATGTCGTAGAAAAAAAGGTGCAGGAGCATAGCTCATTAGCATAACTCATTTGCATATGCCACACCCCCTGATATCACCGGAAGGGTGTCAGAAGGCAACGCCCACCGCTCAGGCTCCACTGGACTGTTTTGGATTGCTAGCTATTGGGGGGGGGGGACACCCAGATCTGTCCTTGCAGAGGAGGGAGAGCTTGTACCTGAATAAAACTTGGTCTTAAAGGTGCCACTGGACTGTTTTGGACCTGTTGGCTCTGCAACTTACCTGGCTGCTTCTTGCTCTGACTGAGGGCTGCTGGGAGCAGGGGGTGGGGCTTGTTGCGTGTGCCCGCCCCCTGGGCTCTTTACTGCCGGAGCTCCGCTCCTGCGCGCTCCTGCAGGAAATGACCCCTGGAGACGGGTATCTGTGTTCGGAGACTGATGAACGCAGCAGAGGGGCACAAGCTAAATTAAAGTGTAGATAAAAGCTTTATTCAGGAATTAACATACTTGATGGTTATGAATCCTGTAGTGTTATGGCGCACTGGGAATCCCTCCTACTCCTCTGACCTGGATAGCCCAGGCAAGCCCGACCTCGTCAGCTCTAGGAAGCTAAGCAGGGCCGACTCTGGCAAGTACTTGGAAGGGCGACCTCCAAGAAGGAGGAGGAGGAGATTGGATCTATACCCCACTCTTCACTATCCAAAGGAGTCTCAGTGCGGCTTACAATCTCCTTTCCCTTCCCCTCTCCCCAACAGACACCCTGTGAGGTAGGCGGGGCTGAGAGAGCTCTTGAGAGAACTGCTCTTGATAGAACAGCTCCAAGAGAACTGTGGCTTGCCCAAGCTCACCCAGCAGCTGCGTGTGGAGTAGTGGGGAATCAAGCCCGGTTCTCCCAGATTAAGAGTCCGCGCTCTTAACCACTTAAGGTAAAGGTTTCCCTTGCTCGAAAGCCAGTCTAATCCGGCTCTAGGGGGCAGTGCTCCTCTCTGTTTCCAAGCTGAAGAGCCAGCGCTGTCCAAAGACTTCTCCGTGGTCATGTGGCATGACTAGACGTCGAGGCGCATGGAACGCTGTTCCCTTCCCACCGAAGCGGTACCTATTTATCTACTTGCAATTTCTTGCTTTCGAACGGCTCGGTTGGCAGGAGCTGGGACCAGAGACGGGAGCTCACTCCATCATGCGGCACTCGGGTCTCAAACTGCCGAACTACCGACCTTCCAGCCTGCAGCTCAGCATCTTAACCTCTGAGATGCTGCGGCCCCCTAACTTACCAATACGCTGACATTAAATTGTTCAGTAATTTGTCAGTATTTGGTCAGGGTTTTTTTAAAAAAATTTTAGTCAGTAAAATCAATATTTTTGACCCTTTGACTAGTTTCCACCCTTATCTACACCAAAGTGGATCTCCAGAAGTATCAGTGGTGGGATGCAGAGGCAGGCTAATAAAGCCACCTTTCTGAAAAACGTCCAAGCCCCCAGTAGGGGTCGCCAGAAGCCACCATGACTTCCAGGCAAGCACAAAAAAACACACAGACACAGAGCGGAAAGCCCTCACACTGACCCTTGTGGATGAGCCAGTTCTGGGAAGGAGCAAGGAGAAAGGGCTCCGCTGGTGGTGGTGGGCAGGGGTCATTTCGTAGAAAAAGAGGTGCAGGAGCTCATTAGCATAACTCATTTGCATAACTCATTTGCATATGCCACACCCCCTGACATCACCGGAAGTGTGTCAGAAGGCAACACCCACCGCTCAGGCTCCACTGGACTGTTTTGGATTGCTAGCTGGGGGGGGGGGGACGTGCAGATCTGTCCTCGCAGAGAAAGGAGAGCTTGTGCCTGAATAAAACTTGGTCTTAAAGGTGCCACTGGACTGTTTTGGACCGGGGGGCCGGGGGCTCTGCAGCTTACCTGGCTGCTTCTTGCTCTGACTGAGGGCTGCTGGGAGCAGGGGGTGGGGCTTGTTGCGTGTGCCCGCCCCCTGGGCTCTTTACTGCGGGAGCTCCGCTCCTGTGCGCTTCTGCAGGAAATGACCCCTGGTGGTGGGTAACACTACAGTGCAGGAGTGACGTGTCTCGTTTTTTGTTTTCTCCCTCCTCAGAATCCCCTGGGCTGCCCCTGAGGGTCCAGATCCTGCACCAGGACAGGGTCCTGAGGGAGGTCTCCGCCAACGTCTCCTTGCAGGTAAGCCGCCACCTTTGAGCGCCGCCTTTAGCGCCGCCTCCCCTCTTCCAATGCCTGCAGTGCCGCTGCCGCTCCACGCCCCGTTCTCAGTTTCTGTCACCTCCAGGACCCCGACTTTGCCGAGGTGTTGACGGGACTGTCGAGCCGAGAGATGGCGTGGCTGGCCCAGGGGCAACTGAAGATCGCCGTGGAGGTGGAGGGCCGATTCCGGCGCCAGGTCGCCGGTCACGTCACTGCCAGGACGAGCTGCGACAGTGAGTGGCGGGGAGGAGCTCCCCGAATCCCAGTTCGTGAAGGGGGGGACTGGAGAGATCAGGTTTCCAACTAAACTCGCCCCCATTTCTCTTGCCCCCCCCCCAGCCATCCAGAGCGTGCTGTGTGGACGAGATGCCCTCATGCCCACCCACACGGGGGCCGTGGGTTCTGCCAAGCTTACGCTGCATGCAAACGGGACGTTGGAGTACCAGGTAGGAATGAAACTTCTGGTTCTGGGCAGGGAGTTGGCAGGCCAGGGCATCCGTAGGGGGGCCAGGTCACCTAAGAGCTGTGCCACCATTTTGTATGTTTTCTGACCTGGTCCTCCAGGGTTCGACGTCCTCCTGTTTCTCCTCTTAATTGTCATCTCACTCTCTTTTTCTCCCTATCTGTTCTTCCAAGGTGCAAAGGCCTCCTGTTTCTCCTTTTAATTCAGACCCCGCTGTCCTCTTACCCATCCATTCCTTCAGGGTGCAAAGGCCTCCTGTTTCTCCCCTTTAATTCACACATTGCTCTCCTCTTTTCCCCATCTGTTCCTCTAGGGTACAAAGGCCTCCATCTTCTTCCCTTTAATTCACACCATGCTCTCCTCTTTTCCCCATCTGTTCCTCTAGGGTGCGAAGGCCTCCAGTTTCTCCCCTTAATTCACACCATGCTCTCCTCTTTTCCCCATCTGTTCCTCCATGGTGCAAAGGCCTCCAGTTTCTCCCCTTTAATTCACACCATGCTCTCCTCTTCTCCCCATCTGTTCCTCCAGGGTGTAAAGGCCTCCTGTTTCTCCCCTTAATTCATACCCTGCTGTCTTCTTTTCCCCATCTGTTCCTCCAGGGTGCAAAGGCCTCCAGTTTCTCCCCTTAATTCACACCCCGCTCTCCTCTTCTCCCCATCTGTTCCTCCAGGGTGCAAATGCCTCTGTTTCTCCCCTTAATTCATACCCTGCTCTCTTCTTTTCCCCATCTGTTCCTCCAGGGTGCAGAGGCCTCCTGTTTCTCCCCTTAATTCATACCCTGCTCTCTTCTTTTCCCCATCTGTTCCTCCAGGGTGCAAAGGCCTCCAGTTTCTCCCCTTAATTCACACCCTGCTCTCCTCTTTTCCCCATCTGTTCCTCCAGGGTGCAAAGGCCTCCAGTTTCTCCCCTTAATTCACACCATGCTCTCCTCTTTTCCCCATCTGTTCCTCCAGGGTGCAAAGGCCTCCAGTTTCTCCCCTTAATTCACACCATGCTCTCCTCTTTTCCCCATCTGTTCCTCCAGGGTGCAAAGGCCTCCAGTTTCTCCCCTTTAATTCACACCATGCTCCCCTCTTTTCCCCATCTGTTCCTCCAGGGTGCAAAAGCCTCCAGTTTCTCCCCTTAATTCACACCATGCTCTCCTCTTTTCCCCATCTGTTCCTCCAGGGTGCAAAGGCCTCCAGTTTCTCCCCTTTAATTCACACCATGCTCTCCTCTTTTCCCCATCTGTTCCTCCAGGGTGCAAAGCCCTCCTGTTTCTCCCCTTAATTCGCACCCTGCTCTCCTCCCCATCTGTTCCTCCAGGGTGCAAAAGCCTCCAGTTTCTCCCCTTAATTCATACTCTGCTCTCTTCTTTTCCCGATCTGTTCCTCCAGGGTGCAAAGGCCTCCAGTTTCTCCCCTTAATTCACACCCTGCTCTCCTCTTCTGCCCGTCAATTCCTCCACCAGCCCTGCCTCGATCTGACCCATCTAGGGAACCTTTATGACTCCTGTAACGTCCCTGGTCGTTGTGCCTCCGACAGACCCTTGCTCAGGGGTGCACTCCCCTCTCCCGCAGGTCCAGGTGGCAGGCACTGGAAGCAAGGTGACCGGCATCACGCTGGAGACCAAACCGCGGAGGAGAAACAAGCGCAACATCTTGTATGACATGACGCCCAGCTACAGGGATGGGATGGTGAGTGCCACAGGGGACGAGGGGTAGATGGGCCAGATGTGGTAGAGAGACAGTGTGGTGTCGTGGTTAAAGCTTCAGACTAGGATCTGGGAAATCCGGGTTCGAATCCCCACTCTCGTTGTGGGAAGCTTGCTGGGTGACCTTGGGCCAGTCACACACACGCTCAGCCTGACCTACCTCACAGGATTGTTGTGAAGATGAAACGGAGGAGAGGAGTACATAAGAACGTAAGAGAAGTCAATGTTGGATCAGGCCAGTGGCTCATCCAGTCCAACACTCTGTGTTACACAGTGGCCAAAAAGACCAGGTGCCATCCGGAGGTCCAGCAGTGGGGCCAGGACATTAGAAGCCAGGAGAACGATGTAAGCCATTTTGGGTTCCCAACAGGGGCAAAAGGCAAATAAATAAATAATAAAAAGGTATTCGTGATCTGTTCAGCCAAGCCCGTTGTCAGAACCCACAGCTAACAACGAAGTACACGCATTCAGGAACGGTTAGACTTTTATTGCAAAGCTATAGATGCAGTAACACAGGCACTGTTAAGAATGGCGGCAACCCGTAGAGCCTAATAGGATATAGGGTATTCGTATGCCCGCCCCCATGGCGTGGGCCAATTAGGTCCCCTCCCGCGCGTGGGATGAGTTAGGAACCCGTTAGGTGGCTAAAGCTGGGAACCAGGAGTCTCTCACGGTACATGGGAGACTTCCAGACAATACAACCTCCTCCTGCACATCTGTAGAGATAAGCGTTTCAGCAAAGGCATAGCAGCAGGGATAGGAATGCAATAGCAATGAACAAGACACAGAATGAACTCCCCAACCCCCATGGCAGCATAGCTGACACCCGTCCGTGTGAATATCGGCTGTTTTTCCTTGGCCAGTCTAGAACAACCGTTCCATAAATAAACAAGTGGGTTCTAGATCAGATCAGGCCCGAACTCTTCCTAGAAGCTAAAATGACAAAACGGAGGCTTATCGTGCTTTGGTCTCGTCATGAGAAGGCAAGAGTCACTGGAAAAGATGATTAATGCCAGGGAAAGTCGGAGACAGCAGGAAAAGAGGGAGGCCCAACCGGAGATGGAATGGCTCGATCGAGGAAGCCGCACAGCCCCTCCGTTTGCAAGACCCCGAGCAAGGTTGATCATGAGAGGATATTTGAGAATTCTGACTAATAGTCAGTCGAAGGCAGCTTCATGCATCTCGCCCGAGCTAAATGGCTCACTTCACTGATAAAACCTGGGATCCCAGATCACTGCAGACGGTGACTGCAGCCATGAAATTAAAAGACGCCTGCTCCTTGGGAGGAAAGCGATGGAGAACCTAAACAGCATGATAAAAAGTAGAAACATCACCCTGCCAACAAAAGTCCGCATGGTCAAAGCAATGGTATTCCCAGTAGTCATGTATGGCTGTGAGAGTTGGACTATAAGGAAGGCCGAGCGCCGAAGAATAGATTCTTTTGAACTATGGTGCTGGAGAAGACTCTTGAGAGTCCCTTGGTTTCCTAAAATAAATCCACCCTGACTGTTCCCTGGAAGGCCAGATAATGAAACTGAAGCTCAAATACTTTGGCCACCCAATGAGAAGGGAGCACTCCCTGGAGAAGACCCTGATGCTGGGAAAGATTGAAGGTCAAGGAAGACGGGGACGGCAGGTTAGACAGCGTCATCGATGCAACGAACATGAAATTGAGCCAACTTCAGAGGATGGCAGAAGACCGGAAGGCTTGGCGTGATCTGGTCCATGGGGTCGCAAAGAGTCGGACTCGACTGTGCGACTGAACAACAACAACAACAAAACTGGTAAAAACCAGGCTGGTCCCCCGACGATTCAGTGCCATCCCCGAATGTCCATATATAAGGAACGCAAGGATAGAAATTATATCCATTGATAAATGGATGGAGAAGGTTCAGTAACGGTCTTCTCCAGTTAAAAGTGTCTCCATTGTCTAGGCAAGTCTTCTGCTAGGGACTTGCTGCCTCAACACGGGGCTAGAAAGGTCAGTGTGAAGCAGGGTTCCGTGTTGGTGTGAAGCGGGGTTCCGTGTTTACGGCCTGACCACCAAGGGACGGCCCTGCTGGATCAGTCCAGTTGTCTCTCTAGTCCAGCATCCTGTCTCACACAGTGGCCAACCAGTTCCTCTGGAGGGCCAACAACAGGTCAGAGAGGCCGAGGCCTTCATAAGGACATCAGAAGGGCCCTGCTGGATCAGACCAATAGTCCATCTAGTCCAGCATCCCATCTCACACAGTGGCCACCCAGTTCCTCTGGAGGGCCAACAACAGGACATAGAGGCCAAGGCCTTCATAAGAACATCAGAAGAGCCCTGCTGCATCAGACCAATAGTCCATCTCGTCCAGCACCTGTCTCACACAGTGGCCAGCCAGTTCCTCTGGAGGGCCGACAACAGGGCATAGAGGCCGAGGCCTTCATAAGAACATCAGAAGAGCCCTGCTGGATCAGACCAATACTCCATCTTGTCCAGCATCCTGTCTCACACGGTGGCCAGCCATTTCCTCTGGAGGGCCAACAACAGGGCACAGAGGTTAAGGCCTTCACAAGAACATCAGAAGAGCCCTGCTGGATCAGACCAGTGGTCCCTCTAGTCCAACCTCCTGTCTCACACAGTGGCCGACCAGTTCTTCTGGAGGGCCAACAACAGGGCACAGAGGCCAAGGCCTTCCCCTGCTGTTGCCTCCGGGCTCTGGGATTCGGAGGTTGACTGCCTCTGAACGAGGAGGTTTCCTTTAGTCACCATGATTCGTAGTCTCTGATAGCCCTATCCTCTATGAATGTGTCTAATCCCCTTTTAAAGCCACCTATGCCTCTGGCCATCACTATGACCTCTGGCAGCGAATCCCAGATTTTAATCACAGGGGTCGGCTTACTGGAGCCGCCGCTTGTCTCTGGAGAACAGATTGGCCCTTCCTGACCCATTCCACAGACTGCTTGCGAGGGTTGTACTTAGCAAAACCACAAACGGGCTGCCTCGACTTCTTCGGAGGAGGGAAGGGAGCCAGCGAGAGTGGGCCGTTGGCCAGATCCCGCAGGGGGGCAGCGGGGCGGGGGGAGTTTCCCCACGCCTCGTTCAAAGTGCCCCTTTCTCACGTTTGCAGGCCAGCGGGATCTGGGAGGAGTTGAGCGGGCGCGAGGTCCACATGCTGCTGCAGAACGAGCTCTTCCTCAACGTGGCGACCAGGGATTTCGAAGAGGGGGAGCTGCGGGGCCAGATCAACGCCCTGCCGTACAGCGGACTCCCGGCACGACACCGAGGTAACCGGGGGTGCGCCATGCTAGGAGCTGGACTGGCAGGTGGGAATAGGTTTGCCAGCCCCCTAGTCAGGGTGGGGGATCCCCTGCCCCCGGGTCCTGTCACTTGGAGCCCTGCATGTGAACCCAGAAGTGATAGAAGGTAGCTCTAGGTATTGCCAGAAACTCTATGATTTTACGACAAGACAGCTGGGCAGTTCCTAGAGCGACGTTACGTCACCTCTGGGTTTTCCCTCAAGAGAGACAGAGAGAGAGGAATAGACAGATGGGATTGGATTTATACCGCGCCCTTCACTACCCAAAGGAGTCTCAGAGCAGCTTACAATCTCCTTTCCCTTCCCCTCCCCCACAACAGACACCCTGCGAGGCAGATGGCGCTGAGAGAGCTCTTTCGAGAACTGCTCTGAAACAGATTGTAATTGAGGAGGAGGAAGAGATTAGATTTATACCCCACCCTTCACTTGGAGTCTCAGAGCAGCTTACAAACTCCTTCCCTTCCCCACAACAGACACCCTGTGAGGTAGGTGGGGCTGAGAGAAGGAGAAGGAGGAAGGAAGGAGATTGGATTTATACCCCGCCCTTCACTACCCAAAGGAGTCTCAGAGCGGCTTACAAACTCCTTTCCCTTCGCCTCCCCACAACAGACACCCTGGGAGGTAGGCGGGGCTGAGAGAGCTCTTTCCGGAACTGCCCTTGAGAGAACAGCTCTGAGAGAACTATGGCTTGCCCAAGGTCATCCAGCAACTGCAAGTGGCGGAGTGGGGGGAATCAAACCCAGTTCTCCCAGACTGGAGTCCGCGCACTCAACCACTACACCAAACTGGCTCAGGACTGCTCAGAGGTTGCCCAGTCATAGAAACGTGATATCACGTGCAGGAAAATAAATCTCCCCAGGAGTACGTCGCAAAAAGTAAAACATTTGTTCAAGCAGGTCCAGTTCATATTCAGGTGACAGTCCGAACGGAGAGAGAGAAGCCCGATCTAAAGGGTGCTTTCCCTATCACAAGAGGGCAAATAATCCAGTGTCATTATGTGGAAGCATGAGGGCATTGTCTCTACAGGAGAGACCTGTAGAGATGTCTGGCCCCGTGAAGAGCCATGTGAGAAAAGGGGCAGAACAAAGAGCATAGAGAGAGAGGGGAGGGGTCAGAGGCTGGTCCGTAGCTAACATGGGGCCCACGGGGCCTGGCCCCCTAGTGTTTCTTCTGGGCCCCCTCCCTCTCGGGCTGCCCCCAAAGTGCTCCAACTTACCACCTGCACTGTACTTTCATTTAATTAACTGGTGCCCCCCCCCCCCGCGGCCCCCCCCCAAAAAATTCCCTCGCTATGGGGCTGGTCAGAGGGCAGCTCCCAGGTTAAGACAGAGGCTGATTCTGCATTGGCGTTTCCCTCCATTGTTTTACGAAACCCACTTGGAACAGAAAAATTCCCCTCCGCATTGCCTGCCGCTTTCGCTTCCTATGATTATCGGGTTTTATGGTAGCCTCCGCACTCCATGCCACTTTGGCTTCCTTTGGTCATCGGATCTTATGGTACCCTCTGCATAGATTTAATGGCCCTTTTACGGCCATTCAGAGGTGACTTTGCAGTCCGTACCGTATTTGAATGTGGTTTTGAGCTGCACCTTTCTCCTCCCAGTTGAGAAAACGCGGGGCGAACGCTAGATGCAGAATCGCCCAAAGAGAGCAACATCCCATTCAAGGATATAAAACGCTTACACACACGTAGAGTGATTTAGCACCCCCTCCCCAATTCTCCAGACACGCCGAGTCGCTCACTCCAACACCAATTTCTAAGTGTTCTAATTTTGAAAACTCACTTTTTTTGGGGGGGGGGGAGATGGCAGAGGGAGCCGGATCCGAAGACCGCTTCCAAACAGTTGCTCAGGAAGTTCCGATTAATATGTGAAATGCGGCTTCCCCATCCATCGTCTCCAGCAGCCGCCTCCTCCTCCTCTGCCTCATTGCACACTTACGGGTGCCCAGTCAAGGTGCTGCGGGACTGCAGGAGCAAGTGCTTAGCCGAACGCACCTTCCCTACATCTGTTACGGGAGCCCTCTTTGGGTCTAGATCAGAGGTGGGCAAATTATGGCCCAGGTTCCACATCTGGCCTATGAGACGTCTTCTTATAGCCCTCAAAAGTGCCATGACGTTGGCTTCAGTTTGGTGTAGTGGTTAGGAGCGCGGGCTCTAATCCGGGAGAACCGGGTTTGATTCCCCACGCCTCCACGTGAAGCCACCTGGGTGACCTTGGGTCAGTCACAAGTTCTCTCAGAGCTGTCCTCTCAGGAGCAGTCCTGAAAAGAGCTCTCTCAGCCCCGCCAGCCCCGCCTACCTCACAGGGTGTCTGTTGTGGGGAGGGGAAGGGAAAGGAGATTGTAAGCTACTTTGAGACTCCTTCAGGTAGTGAAGGGTGGGATATAAATCCAGTCTCCTTCTCCTCCTCCTAAATGCCCAGATCTGGAACTGACCAGCCCTTTGCCAAACTGCCATGCATGCAGACTTTAGGCTGGCCCCATGTCCATGAGAGCCAGTCTGGTGTCGTGGTTAAGTGTGCGGACTCTAATCTGGGAGAACTGGGTTTGATTCCTCCCTCCTCCACTTGCAGCTGCTGGTGTGACCTTAGTTCTAACAAGAGCTGTTCTCTCAAGAGCAGTTCTTGATCAGAGGTGGGCAAATTATGGCCCAGGTTCCACATCTGGCCTATGGGACGTCTTCTTATAGCCCTCAAAAGTGCCATGACGTTGGCTTCAGTTTGGTGTAGTGGTTAGGAGCGCGGACTCTAATCTGGGAGAACCAGGTTTGATTCCCCACGCCTCCACGTGAAGCCACCTGGGTGACCTTGGGTCAGTCACAAGTTCTCTCAGAGCTGTCCTCTCAGGAGCAGTCCTGAAAAGAGCTCTCTCAGCCCTGCCTACCTCACGGGGTGTCTGTTGTGGGGAGGGGAAGGGAAAGGAGTTTGTAAGCTGCTCTGAGACTCCGAGTGAAGGGCGGGGTATAAATCCAATCTCCTCCTCCTCCTCCTCTTCTTCTTCTACTAAACTCCTGCCTTTTGTTCTCTAGAGCTGCCCATCCCCCTCGCTGGCCACTTCGTGTCCCCTCCTGTACGTGCCGGGTCTGCTGGCCACGCCTGGGTGTCCCTGGACGATCACTGCCACCTGCACTATGAGATTGTGGTCGCCGGCCTTGGCCGGGCGGACGACGGAACCGTCAGCGCCCACCTGCACGGCTTTGCCGAGCTGGGGGAGCTCCAAGAGAGCAGCAGCCGGGAGCACAAGCGACTGCTTAGGGGCTTCTACGGCACGGAGGTAAGGCGCTTGGCGCTGCAGGGGTCGGTGGGTGGGTGGGTACGGGCGCCAACTTCGGATTGGATGTATTTCTTCACACGATGCAGAAGTCTTAGAGAGTCGCCGTGACAAGATGTGAGCGATGTTCGTGAGCGTTCGGAGGCTTTGCAAGCAAACAAGACCGGTTCGTGGAGATTAGGCTGTTAGCTGTGATGGAGCGTCCATGTCTACAGGCAGTATACCTCTGTGTACCAGATCACACTAGGGAATGTTATCGCTTTCATTACAGGAGCTCCAAAATCCCAAAAGCATAACTGAAAACAGAATGCTGGTCCAGAGGGACCTAATTGATGCAGCCGCCAAATCGCTCGCTCACAGCTTTCATGCCAGTAGCTCACAAAGTAGAAAAATTTTTGCTCACAAGAGTCCACAACGTAGAGGGAGCCTTGCTCTGTCTCTGTTGTGGGGAGGGGGAGGGAAAGGAGTTTATAAGCCACTCCGGGACTCCCGAGTGAAGGGCGGGGTATAAACCCAATCTCCTTCTTCTTCCTCTTCTACTTCTGCTGGACTAGACACAGGCTGTGTTGATATTCCAGAGTGCCCCCATTGGGGAACTCTAGGCCATTCACATGAGATCTCCAAGAGGTCTCCCACAGAGGCACCGTCCAGGCCCTGATCCACTTAGGTGGATCCACTTAGGTGGGTCAGGACTGCTGGATCACAACCCCGCCAACATTCTTGGATACATATTACAGGGCTTTTTTTGTAGAAAAAGCCCAGCAGGAACTCATTAGCATAATAGGCCATACCCAACAGCAGACACTCATTAGCATATTAGGCCACAACCCAGACAGCACAGCGCATTAGCATATTAGGCCACACCCCATGGAGCTGCGGTGGCTCAAGTGGTTAAGACGCTGAACTGCAGGCTGTGGAAGGTCGGTAGTTCAGCAGTTCGAGACCCGAATGTGCCGCATGATGGAGTGAGCTCCCATCTCTAGTTCCAGCTCCTGCCAACCTAGCAGTTCGAAAGCAAGAAATTGCAAGTAGATAGATAGGTACCCCTTCGGTGGGAAGGGAACAGCGTTCCGTGCGCGTTGGTGTTTAGTCATGCCAGCCACATGACCACGGAAACGTCTTCGGACAGCGCTGGCTCTTCGGCTTTGAGATGAGCACCGCAACCCTAGAGTCGGATTCGACTGGCTTTCGAGCAAGGGAACCTTTACCTTTACCATGCCTTCCCTTGGCTTGCCCAGGCGCCCCGCGGCTGTGGGGAGCCTGGGCAAGCCGGCCCTTGGACAGGCTGGGGAAGGCATGGTGGCTGTAGTGGGCGTGGCCAACTCTGAAGCCAGCCGGAACTCCGTTCCTGTGCCTTCCTGCCCAAAAATAGCCCTGAATTTAACTGTAAGACACAGGAAGGGGAAAACAAACTTGACCCAAAAACTGGACTCAAGAACGGGTCAGGTCATCATGTGTATTGGCCCTTGTGTCTAGGCCACGAATACTTTTTAACGAGGTTTTCATTGGGCCCTTAGATGTTCTTAACTGTTTTTCTAATAAATATTATTTTTGTAATTTCTAATAAATGTATTTTTGTATATTGTAAGTTTTTCATATTGGCCCTTTATGAAGAATTCTTACACATTTAACTGTACCAGATAGGCATTGTGTGGGGTGTGATATGCTTGCTTGCCAGACCTTTCCTTGCTTTGAAAAACTGAACCTTGAGCACTTCTGCATAACTCAAAAGCCTGCACTTTCAGGTTTTTTTAAAAGCCAATTCAGGAAAAGTACTTGCTCACTTACACAACATTTGAGTCAAATTTGGGCCAGTTAAGATGGATGGCTGATTTATGAGCGTAAGAACTCAAGAGAGGCCAATGTTGGATCAGGCCAACAGCCCATCCAGTCCAACACTCTGTCACACAGTGGCCAAAAATACTTGGTGCCATCAGGAGGTCCACCAGTGGGGCCAGGACACTTGGAGCCCTCCTACTGTTGTCCCTTCTCCCAAGCACCAAGAATACAGAGCATCACTTGCCCCAGAGTCCCTATCTATACCTTGTGGCTAACAGCCACTGATGGACCTCTGCTCCTTATGCTTATCCGATTCCCTGTTGAAGCTGTCCATGCTTGTATCCGCCACCACCTCCTGTGGCAGTGAATTCCAAGTGTTAATCACTCTTTGGGTGAAGAAGGACTTCCTTTCATCCGTTCTAACCCGACCGCTCAGCAATTTCATGGAGTGCCCACGAGTTCTTGTATTATGAGAAAGGGAGGAAAGTACCTCTTTCTCTGCCTGCTCTATCCCATGCATAATCTTATAAACCTCGATCATGTCACCCCTCAGCCGTCGTTTCTCCAAGCTAAAGAGCCCTAAGCACTTTAACCTTTCCTCATAGGGAAAGTGTCCCAACCCTTTTATCATTCGAGTTGCCCTTTTCTACACTTTTCCCAAACCTATAGTATCCTTTTTGAGGTGTGGTGACGAGACCTGTACACAGTACTCCAAATGAGGTGGCACCATCGATTTATCCAGGGGCATTATGATACTGGCTGATCTGTTTTCAGTTCCCTTCCTAATAATCCCCAGCATAGCATTGGCCTTTTTTTATTGCAGTCGCAATAAAATTTGCCCACATTTCAAGGGTGCAAAAATTTAATTTGGATTTTTGGGGCGTGGGTGCTCTCTGTCAGATCACGACTTTCGTGCTGCTGTTTCCCGTGCAGGCCCAGGGCGTTGTGAAGGACCTGGATCAGGAACTGCTTCGTCACCTGGCTCGGGGCACCGCCTTCCTGCAAGTCAGCACCAAAGCGAATCCGCGAGGGGAAATCCGGGGCAAGGTAGGCACGGGATGCCAGTGTTTTCTCCGCCTCGGGCAAAATAGGGATAAAGGTTCTGGCCTGCCTTGCAGGGTCGTTGCAAGATTTGCTAAAACAATTTACGTGAAGCGCTTCGGATGTTTGGGCCGCAATTTGAATGAAAGTTGAACAGCAGGAAACCATACAGGCTGATCTTCCCTCGTGTGCTAATGTTAATACATGATCATAACCAGGGCTTTTTTTGGTAGAAAAAGCCCAGCAGGAACTCATTAGCATAATAGGCCACACCCAACAACAGAAATCCATTAGCATATCCAGCCACACCCATGAGAGCATAGCTCATTAGCATATTAGGCTGCACCCCCGTGTTACCAGAAGTGTGGTCATCCAGCCACACTCACCTTTCCCTTCTTATTCTGTTTACCTTGTTTGTTGTCAAAACCCAGGGCCTTTTTTTGTAGCAGGAACTCCTTTGCATGTTAGGCCACACCCCTAATGTAGCCAATCCTAACGAGTTTCTGCTATTGGGTGTGGCCTATTATGCTAATGAGTTCCTGCTGGGCGTGGCCAATTTGGGAGCCAGCCGGAACTCCGTTCCTGTGCGTTCCTGCCCAAAAATAGCCCTGCTCATAACAACTCCCTTTAGGCCTAGAAAGTTAGTTTGGTATAGTGGTTAAGAGCGGCAGATCTGGCGAACTGGGTTCAATTCCCCACTTTCCCACTTGAAACCAGCTGGGTGACCTTGGGCCAGTCACACAGCACTCTCAGTCTAAAAATGATAAATATAGTCGCCACCTAGTGGTGCCAAAAAAGAGCTACACTTTCAGACAGCCAAATAATCCGTCGGGATCTCCTGACGATTCCACACACAATGCCATACGATAATTTAATTTAATTCCTTTAGCCCTGAGCCTTGTCAAGCCGACACAAAGAAAGCTCCGTTTATGTAGCACACTCAGGGGAGCTCCTGGATACGACAGCCAGTCTGGTGTAGTGGTTAGGAGCACGGACTCTAATCTGGGAGAACCGGGTTTGATTCCCCCACTCCTTCACATGCAGCTGCTGGAGTGACCTTGGATCAGTCACAGTTTCCCCAGAGCTGTTCTGGAAACGGCAGTCCTCAAAAGGGCTCTCTCAGCCCCACCTCCCTCACAGGGTGTCTATTGTGGAGAGGGGAAGGGAAAGGAGATTGTAAGCTGCTCTGAGACTCCTTTGGGTAGTGAAGGGTGGAGTATAAATCCAGTCTCTTCTTCAATACAGATGGGCTGCAGTGCTGTGGAAGGGAGTATAGCTCTTTCTCTACACATTGTTTTCCTTATTGGAAATATTCCCCCCTTCCTAACCCTTCTGCTTTAGTAATAAAGCTGGTTCCTGATCTTTTCCCCCCTCTGTGCTGGGACTGAAAGCAGTGCATGGAGGACATGGGAAAGAGCCAATCAGCCCTGATCCACGTCACCCTCCCAGAGTGCTTTTGAAGGACAGGATGCGCTTTGGGAGATCCAGTGATGGAATTCCAGCATCGTATGTAGTGCGACTCTTATAAGAACCCAACGACCTTCCCCGCATGAAGATCAGCGAAATGCATCAGGAATTTTTCCACTCAGTAACAACTGGCTTCGCCTTTGGAGTCTCTTGTCCAACAAAATTCCCTAGTGGTGTTGCTGATTTGGCGTCTTCAGATTGCCTCAAGTTTTGCTTCGTTATGAAATTCAGTGGAAGCTAACTGCTAGTTTTCTCAAAACTCTTCTAAACACTCCCTCAAAGTTCCTGCAGCGTTTGACCTGATCTAGAACGCTCCAGATTCACCCTCAGGGATGTTTGGTGGCTTCTCTAACAGTTTGGTGTAGTGGTTAAGAGCCAGTTGGGTGTAGTGGTTAAGACTGTGGACTTTAATCTGGGAGAACTGGGTTTGATTCCCCACTCCTCCACGTGCAGCTGCTGGTGTGACCTTGAGTCAGTCACAAGTTCTCTCAGAGCTGTTCTCTCAAGGGCAGTTCTCTCAGAGCTCTCTCAGCCCCGCCTACCTCACAGGGTGTCTGTTGTGGGAAGGGGAAGGGAAAGGAGATTATAAGCCGCTCTGAGACTCCTGCGGGTAGAGAAGGGTGGGTTATAAATCCAATCTCTTCTCTTCTTAACGGAGAGCAGTGTTTGCTTTCAACCAATGGCTAAACTGTTTCAAAAGACATCCGGGCAAGAGAGCCATCAAAATTTGAGCTTCTTGGGGGGCATGGCTGGGTCTCTTCTCCTCCATTCGAAGTGCACAACAATCCTGTAAGGTTGGTTAGCCTGAGATTGAGTGGGTTGCCAACTGGCATGGTTCATTTCCTGCGGGAGCGCACAGGAGCGGAGCTCCGGCAGTAAGGAGCCCAGGGGGTGGGCACATGCAGCAAGCCCCGCCCCCTGCTCCCAGCACCCTCAATCGGGCCACAAGGAGCAAGAAGCAACCAGGTAAGTTGCAGAGCCCCCCCCCCCTTTCCGGTACAAGCTCTCCCTCCTCTGCGAGGGCAGATATGCACATCCCCTTCCCCCATAGCTAACAATCCAAAACAGTCCAGTGGAGCCTGAGCGGTGGGTGTTGCCTTCTGACACACTTCCGGTGATGTCAGGGGGTGTGGCATATGCAAACAAGTTGTGCTAATAAGTTATGCTAATGAGCTCCTGCACCTCTTTTTCTACGAAATGACCCCTGCCAACTGGTGTGGAGAAATGTGTCCTGCCACTTTAGTGGATATCAGCAGGTGAAACTTTCCATGGCACGGGGATAAATAACCGGGTATTTTGGTTTCGTGGCAATACGGACACTAAGTGCCAGCGCAGTTGGGGGAGGGGCTCTCCCAGGCAATGTTCCCCGTAATCTTTTCCCCGAGCGGAGCCATTCACATCCTCAGCAGAATACAACTGCTGTCATTTTAAAATGAACCGAACATACAAAAGCAACCTTGAAGAATATGAACAAAATGTAAGTTTTTTGCAAAAACATTTGTAGTGATCTAAGATAAGCTATCACGTAAAGTGCAAATAAAGTACAAAGTGCATGATTACATCGAAAAGCCTACAAAATACAAGTGGGAAATAAACCCTGCTGAAATACAGTCTTGATTATAGAGCCCTGGCCCTTGGTTTTGACATCTAGCCTGTGCCGCCGCCCGTATTTGGAAGATCGTGGAGCAGAATAATGGTTAGACTTTTGTATGCACTCTTACAAAACGCCACCGTTAAGCAATTAATTGGATATCGCCAGCACTTGATGCCATTGAATGGTTATGCTTGAACTGTTTTTGGATGCTTTTATGTGGATTTTAATTGTTAATGATGTATTAACCAGTGTAAGCCGCCCTGAGCCTGCTTTTGTGGGGAGGCCGGGGTACAAACTAATTAATTAATTAAATAAATCAAGGGACCAATCCAACAATCTACTTTATGCTGTTAAGAGTAGAAACACCATTCTCTTTAACGGCTGAAAATAAGTCCCTCGGAGCAGGAAGACGTCAAGGTTAGTACTACACGATAGGCCTGTTTCGAATCGATATCTTTATCAAGCCGTTAGTCTTCATAAGGCTTGTGGGACTCCCACTAGTTTCCGAGAATTCAGAAGTGCATGGCGGCAAGCGTCTCTAATGACAAGCTTGAGCTAGCCACTCGGTCCCGTCAAGATTGTATGCAGCAGGGTTTACGTCCCGCTTGGAACTGTATGTCTTTCAACGTAATGGTGCGCTTTGTTCTTTATTTGCACTTTACGTGATAGCTTATCTTACATCACTATAAATATTTTTGCAAAAAAAGAAGAAGAGAAGAGATTGGATTTATACCCTGTCCTTCACTCAGAGTGGCTCACAAACTCCTTTCCCTCCCCCTCCTCACAACAGACACCCTGTGAGGTAGGTGGGGCTGAGAGAGCTCTTTTGAGGACTGCTTTTACAAAAACAGCTCTGAGGGAACTTGTGACTGACCCACGGTCACACCAGCAGCTGCAAGTGGAGGAGTGGGGAATCAAACCCGGATCTCCCGGATTAGAGTCCGCGCACTTAACCACTACACCAAAAAAAACCCCTAAACGGATTGTGTTTATATTCTTCAAGGTTGTTTCTGTATGTTTGGTCGATTCTATTATTGACCACCTTCACCTTGCTTGTTTGATCATTTTAAAATGGACTATGGGCAGGACAAGACCCTGGGCGGCTCCAGATTGCTGCTGAGCGGGGCTTCCTGTGTTAATGGGCGGCCACTCGCACGCACAGCTTAGCGGGAACACTGCGAGTCCCGAGTCCTGAGACAGGAACTGGTGGAAATCAGTAAAGTAAAGGTAAAGGTTCCCTTGCTCAAAAGCCAGTCGAATCCAACTCAAGGGTTGCGGTGCTCATCTCCGTTTCAAAGCCAAAGAGCCAGCGCTGTCCGAAGACGTTTCCATGGTCATGTGGCCGGCATGACTAAACACCAAGGCGCACAGAACGCTGTTACCTTCCCACCGAAGGGGTACCTATCTATCGACTTGCAATTTCTTGCTTTCGAACTGCTAGGTTGGCAGGAGCTGGAACTAGAGACGGGAGCTCACTCCGTCATGCGGCAACTCGGGTCTCGAACTGCTGAACTACTGACCTTCCACAGCCTGCAGTTCAGCGTCTTAACCACTTGAGCCACCGCTCAAATGGAAATCAGTACATCCTTATATATGAGCACCATCACTTTTTAAGCAACCAAAACCCACCCCCTGATAACTGACATCCCCTTAAGCCTCTGTTAAAGGGGCGGGGAATTTTCTCTTGCAGGTCACTTGTCAACTCTTAGTCCAAGATTGCCCAGTGAGCTCTGCGGCTGAGTAGGGATTTGAACCCAGGCCACCCTCAGCCTAATCCAAACCTCGCACCATACTGGCTCTTGCATACACCACTTGGGAGAAATCCTCACTTTTCAGAATATGGGGAGAGGGGCCGGTTTGCAGTGGCGCCAGCAAATCCTTTCCTTATCTTAGTATTTAAACTGGAATACATTCAGAAATGTGGAACATCCTTTTCTTGGAATCGTCCCCAGAGGAGAAGTTGCAATTCCTGGGCAGTTTTGCCCCGATAAGAGTCTTCTCGAATATATCACCCTCGCAAAGAATGGCCTGAAAGCCCTGGGATGCAAAAGGCTTTCTCTGTTGACAGAGTTGAAGATCAGACAGAGAGAGAAAGAGGTTTTCCAAAAGGGATGATGATGTTTTTCCAAAAACCGTCACGTGGTCCTTAATCTGGGAGACAGTCTGGAAACGTGTTTGGCTGGCAGCGGCCGTCACTTGCCAATAAACCGTCTTCTGCATTGAGCCAAAGGATCCTGTGTTCTTGACGGAAGGCAACTTCCTTTTGTCCCAGCAGAGCAGAGCAGGGGGGCCTTGAATAGCAGCGCAGCAGGCGGGAGTTCAGCAGGTGGAGCTTTTCTCGGCGTGGAGGTAAAATGATGGGGTGGGGGGGGGAACCTTCCCTTCTCCAAATACTCAGTGACTTAAGGAGAGAAGGGCTATGCTGGATCAGGCCAATGGTCCATCCAGTCCAGCAATTTGGAGTCACACAGTGGCCAAAACCCAGGGGCTCTCAGAAGGTCGACCAGTGGGGCCAGAACCAATACTCCCTCTAAGCTGTGGAGTCTTGTGAGCAAAGATTCTACTTTGTGAGCTACTGGCATTAAAGTGGTGAGCGAGCGATTTGGCTGCTGCATAAATTAGTTTGTGGACATTCCTACAAGATTTATATTGTCATATTCATTTGTATATCTCTTTTGTCATTGTTATCAGTGCACTGTAGTTATTAGGTTGCAGTAGGGCCTTCACTGTATATTACAAGCATATGATTTAATCAAATGATGAAGTTATAGTCGCATATAATATATATCAACAACCTCAGATATGCAGACGATACCACTCTAATGGCAGAAAGTGAAGAGGACCTAAAGAGCCTCCTGCTCAGGGTAAAAGAGGAGAGCGCAAAAGTGGGCTTGAAGCTCAACGTCAAAAAAACTAAGATCATGGTATCCGGCCCCATCACTCTTTGGCAAATAGAAGGGGAAGTCGTGGAAGTAGTGACAGACTTCACGTTCCTGGGATCCCAGATCACCGCAGACTGTGACAGCAGCCATGAAATTAAAAGACGCCTGCTCCTTGGGAGGAAAGTGATGGCGAACCTAAACAGCATGATAAAAAGTAGAGACATCACCCTGCCAACAAAAGTCCGCATGGTTAAAGCAATGGTATTCCCAGTAGTCATGTATGGCTGCGAGAGTTGGACTATAAGGAAGGCCGAGCGCCGAAGAATAGATTCTTTTGAACTATGGTGCTGGAGAAGACTCTTGAGAGTCCCTCGGACTGCAAGAAGATCAAATCAGTCAATCCTAAAAGAAATCAACCCTGACTGTTCCCTGGAAGGCCAGATAATGAAACTGGAGCTCAAATACTTTGGCCACCCAATGAGAAGGGAGCACTCACTGGAGAAGGCCCTGATGCTGGGAAAGATTGAAGGTCAAAGAAGACGGGGATGGCAGAGGATGAGAGGGTTAGACAGTGTCATCGATGCAACGAACATGAAATTGAGCAAACTTCAGAGGACAGCGGAAGACAGGAGGGCCTGGCGGGGTCTGGTCCATGGGGTCGCGAAGAGTCGGACTCGACTGTGCAACTGAACCACACAACCAGTCGCATATCAGAACTGTGTGCTTTGTTTAAACCGGGTGACTTTCCGCGCTTACCCCACCTGGAGGTTGGCAAGCCTAGCTCCTGCCCCCATCCTGTCGCTTAGTAAGACAGCTCAGAATCCTTGCTTAGGGGTCCCCAAATCCCACGCCGTCCACATTGGCCCATGCATCAGCCGTTTTTCCTGGAAAGAGGGAACGGACCCCACTCCGTTTACATTTGTTGCTTCGACTTGACCCTGGCAGTGTTGAGGCCACCCGTACTTCCGGGCCCAGTTTCTCACCGCGCCTTCCTCTCTCCGAGCCCGCAGGGCAGCTCATGCCCCAGCTGGGTGGCAAGGGATTCCTCGGCGCCGATTCTCCCCGACGCCTGCGCCGGAAGAATCCAAACGGGTGATTTCGCAAAGACAGCCTGTCCTCCGCCTCCCGCTTCCGGGCCCCGCGCCAGCCTCGCCGATGGGTTCCCAGAAGCTCCATGGGGCTGGGCGGATGCCAGCTCTTCTGGCACACGGCCTCGGCACGTGCGGCTCCTTCCCCTCCTCCCCGCTGCTGCCGAGCCCCGTCGGAGCTGGTTCTCCGGCCGAAGGGGACCAGAGCAGCGCCACCTGCTCCGGAGAGTTGGCAGGACTGGGCGCCATGCAGGTGGATTAGCCAGGGACCGAGGGCAGCCACTTGGCACGGGCAGGGACTGATGCCGCATTTGCAACGGAGAGAGGATGCCACATCAGCGTACAATGCAACCACATGGAATTCACTGCCACAGGAGGGGGTGGCGGCTACAAGCATGGATGGCTTCAAGAGGGAATTAGATAAGCATATGGAGCAGAGGTCCATCAGGGGCTATTAGCCACAAGGTATAGATAGGGGGTCTCGGGCAAGTGATGCTCTGTCTTCTTGGTGCTGGGGGGGCCCAACAGTGGGAGGGCTTCTAATGTCCTGGCCCCACTGGTGGACCTCCTGATGGCACTGGTATTTCTGGCTACTGTGTGATACAGAGTGTTGGACTGGATGGGCCTTTGGCCTGATCCAACATTGGCGTCTCTTATGTTCTTATGTTCTTAAAACCAAGCGGTGCTGAAGTGCCAGGAAAGATCACAGCAAATATGTCGACAGTTTCTCACGTGAAAAAGGGTTAGAGATCTGTTCTCGGCTACTGTAGAGGGCGAGACGAGATCGATGGTTTCAGGAGGGTGGATTTTAGCTGAAAGTCAGGAGGCACGGCCATGCTGTCAGATAGGGTTGCCAACTCCGGGTTGGGGAATTCCTGGAGATTTGGGAGAAGGAGAGGTTGGATTGATACCCCGCCCTTCACTCGGAGTCTCAGAGCGGCTTGCAATCCCTTTCCCTTCCCCTCCCCACCACAGACACCCTGTGAGGTCGGTGGGGCCCAGAGAGCTCTTTCGAGGACTGCCCTTGAGAGAACAGCTCTGAGGGAACGTGTGACTGACCCAAGGTCACACCAGCAGCTGCAGGTGGAGGAGTGGAGGAATCAAACCTGGTTCTCCCAGATTAGAGTCCGCACACTTAACCACTACACCAAACTGCCTCTCTGAGAAGAGATTGGATTTATACCCCGCCCTTCACTACCCGAAGGAGTCTAAGAGCGCCTTACAATCTCCTTCCCCTTCCCCTCCCCACAACAGACACCCTGTGGGGCGGGTGGGGCTGAGAGAGCTCTCCCGAGGACTGCCCTTGAGAGAACAGCTCCGAGAGAAGTTGTGACTGACCCAAGGTCACACCAGCAGCCCCCCTTTCCTGGTGAAGCACGAAGCTGCGCTCCGCCGGGAAAATCTCTCTCCCCCCCCCCCCCCCCCCGCCCACCCCCCCCCCCCCCCCCCCCCCCCCCGTGGAGGTTGAACTAGGATCTGAGAAACCCTGGTTCGAATCCCCACTCTGCTCTGGAACCTTGCTGCGTGGCCTTGGGCCAATCACACACTCTGAGCCTAACCTACCTCGCAGGGTTGTTGGGAGGGTAAAAAGGAGGCAAAGAGAACGAAGCGAGCCACTGTGAGTCCCCATCGGAGAGAACGGTGGGATATAAATGGAAATTTAAATAAATCCTGCCGTTGTTGGAGGCCAGAGCAGACACAATGGCATAGTGGTTAGAGTGCTGGACTAGGAACGGGGAGATCCGGGTTCAGATTCCCCACTGTGCCACAGAATCCTGAAGAGGAAGAGAAGAAGAGCTGGGATTTATACCCCGCCCTTCACTCGGAGTCTCAGAGCGGCTTAGGAACCCTTTCCCCTTCCCACAGTAGACACCCTGTGAGGTGGGTGGGGCTGAGAGAGCTCCTTTGAGAACTGCCCTTGAGAGAACAGCTCCGAGAGAACTTGTGACTGACCCAAGGTCACCCAGCTGGCTTCACTTGCCCCAGAGCCCCTATCTATACCTTGTGGCTAATAGCCACTGATGGACCTCTGCTCCATATGCTTATCTAATTCCCTTTTGAAGCCATCCATGCTTGTAGCCGCCACCACCTCCTCTGGCAGTGAATTCCATGTGTGAATCATGCTTTGGGTGAAGAAGGACTTCCTTTTATCAGTTCTAACCCGACCGCTCATTGTTCTGACCTGATTGTTGCCAGTTCACACAGTGAAATCCAGTCGGAAAGTGCATTGGAAGTGGATTATTTAGCATGTGCGACCACAGCCAGAGGCAGGCAATAGCAAATTACCTCTGAACATCTCTCGCCTTCAAAACCCTGTGGGGTTTCTGTCAGTCGGCTGTGATCTGATGGCGCTTTTCAACAACACGACGTCCGTCCTGGATATATTTTTTGACACCCCCCCCCCGATCCACATAACGGAATGCCTTCCTGCCCCACACGCCCTAAAAGCCGCTGTTCTTTCAGGTGCACGTTCCAAACCACTGTGAGGCGGGGGGCATCCGATTGGCCCCCGGAGATCCAGAGGACGAGCTGCCGGAGGACCCGGTCCCCAAGAACCCCGAAGAGCTGAAGAGTGGCCCGAATTCCTGCTTCTTCGAAGGTCAGCACAGACCTCACGGCTCCCACTGGGCCCCGGACTATGACAAGAAATGCTCCATCTGTAGCTGCCAGGTGGGTAGAATGAAAGGGCAGGGCGTTCCGGAAGTACCGATCTGACGACGGCGGTCAGTCCCTGGATCCCATGGCAGGGCGCGTGGGCTTCTAGGCCAGGGGTTCCCAACCTTTTTGAGCTGGTGGGCGCCTCTGGGATTGGCATGCTGGGCGCAGCAACAAAATGGCGGCCAGAGGAGGTGGAGCCAGCCACAAAACAATTGCCGCAGATCTTTGTGCTGTGGTGGTGGATGCCACCGAAGCAACATTCTAAAAAAATAATAATCTGCACAGTCAATCAAATCTCCAGTGGCCAATCAGAAGCCTTGCTGGGCAAAAGTCCCACCTGGCCCCGCCTTCTTTCAAAAAACACTTGACGGGCACCACATTGGGAACCCCTGTTCTAGACTAAAGTAGAGTCTGCCTGTGACGACCTCTTATTTGGGGAGGTCTAGTTTTACTTTTAAAATGTTCTTTATGTTTGCTCTCAGGGTAATCTGGCTGCCACCAGGGAAATTTAGGCTTTCCCGGACCTTGTCCTTTAATATTTTTCCTACTGGTTTTGGTATTGTGACCCAGGGTTTGGGCTTTCGAAGGACTAAGTGTTTCCTGGGAAGAATTTCGTTCAGAACTTGTGTCTTAAATAAAAGTAGATTTATTTGATGTTCACACACTCTTCCCTCTTATTGACAGGGATCAGGGCATGTCACTTTGTAACAATCTTTTCCTTAGGCCATATATGGTTACTGTTTCTTTATGCTTTAACTTTTCATAACACACACCAGACTTCTCTCTCTCAGACCTTAAAACGAACAAACTGCTTAACTCTTTTACTACACAGAACCCAATCTTTCCCTCACAGGGACCTCAGGACAACTCTCATTTTAACTGCTTTTATACAGCACTCTCTGCTGTCTCTGCTGTCAGTTGTTTAACTGACAACTCTTAACACACTCCTGAAAGACATTCCAATCATCCACACAGCATCCATTCCAAAACCCCTCCCCCTCTCTGTCACTCACCAATCATATCACTTGCCTGAGTCCAGCATCCTAGTCCGTCATACATCCATACAAACCAAACTTTAAAGACACACACACCCAGTAAAACATGGAATCGTTACACTGCCGTTGAAGACCCTCTCCTGAAGCCCAGATCTCTGTGTCCCCACCTGCAGAGGGGAGGTGGCCGGTGACTAGAGACAAGGCTTTTTTGGTGGTGGCACCTTGTCTCTGGAATGGCCTCCCCCTTGAGGCTTGCCTGGGTCTTACCCTACCTTACTGTCTTTTTGAAGAAGTGTGCAGTGACTCACGAAAGCTCCTACCCTGACACATATTTTGTTAGTCTTTAAGGTGCTCCTGGACTCTTGCTCTTTTCTACTGCTGTGGACAGACTAACACAGCTACCCGTCTTGATCTCTCTTTTAGCAGCCAGGGCAAACTCTTTCGCTTTCCCCAGGCTTTTAACTAAGGGGGTGGGGTTTTTTGCCGTGAATCTCCTGCATTGTGCAGGGGGTTGGACTAGATGACTCTTAGGGTACCTGCCAGCTCTATGTTTCTAAGTTTCTAAGGGCTCCAGCTTTTTTAGATGTTTTATGACCCACTTCTAGCCCGAGGACTATTTTATTAACATAATTTGAGACTGCGCTGTGCTTTTATGCCCTGGCTTGTTTCTGTCGACTTGTTTTTATTTATTTTCTTATTGTCTTGACTCGTTTGTATTTACTTGGCTTTATTGGTGTGATCTCTTTTGATTGACTCCACAACGTTCAAAAACCAGTGGGGAAACATTTTAACCTTCCAGGACGTTCAGTTGCTGACCTAAAAGTAGCAGTTCTCTTACAAAAGGAATTTCAAAGTGAGATTAGAAAGAGAGACTGCTGAATTGCAACTGGTAACAAAGCTCAAGACAATGCATCCACCTGGACTGAATCAAGACCTAGGTTTCCTGTCTCATTACCAATGCTGATTTCTCCACGCCTCTGCATATCACACCTAATCCAATCACACCCGCTATTGTCATTTGCCTGCTAATCTGCCTGAAATCACTTCACTTTGCAATATATAGGATAGATGGACTCACATTCTAGCTGTATCTGAAGAAGTGAGCAGTGGCTCACGAAAGCTCATACCCTGCCAGATGTCTTTAAGGTGCTCTACTGCTACAGACAGACTAACACGGCTACCCATCTTGATCTATCTCCTTTTTATTGTCTTGGTTGGTTCTGTTTTACTGTTTTTGTTGCAAGCCACCTCAGGCAGCTCTGGAGAGGCAGGATGCACATTTCATGAATTAAAGAACAGAATGAATGAATGAATGAATGAATGAATGAATGAATGAATGAATGAATGAATGACTTACCTGCAGGGGAAGAAACCAAGTTGATCCTATACAGCTCTCCCAGATGGGGAATGTTCCCTCAGAAAAAAGGGGGCAGGGAAACACTGTTGTTGTAATTATTTAAGACTGAATTTCGAAGAGAGCCATGGCTCAGTGGTAGAGCATCCACTGGGCATGCAGAAGGTCCCAGATTCAATCCCCGGCATCTCCGGTTAAAAGGGACCAGGCAGTAGGGGATGGGAAAGACCTCAGCCTGAGACCCTGGAGAGCTGTAAAGAGGGGCTGTGGCTCAGTGGAAGAGCCTCTGCCTGGCATGTAGAAGGTCCCAGGTTCAATCCCCGGCATCTCCAGTTAAAAGGGACCAGGCAGTAGGGGATGGGAAAGACCTCAGCCTGAGACCCTGGAGAGCTGTAAAGAGGGGCTGTGGCTCAGTGGAAGAGCCTCTGCCTGGCATGTAGAAGGTCCCAGGTTCAATCCCCGGCATCTCCAGTTAAAAGGGACCAGGCAGTAGGTGATGGGAAAGACCTCAGTCTGAGACCCTGGAGAGCCACTGCCAGTCTGAGTCGACAATACTGACTTTGACGGACCCGGGGGACTGATTCAGTAGAATAAGATGAGCCTCTTTGAAGCGCTTTTTCAGGCCCTCTCCTATAGTTGGAGCACCCCTTTGGGAAACAGGCCCTTCCAACAGGTTGCAACCAATGTTCCCCCTAAGCTGTGGAGTCTTGTGAGCAGAAATTCTACTTTGTGAGCTACCGGCATCAAAGTTGTGAGAGAGGGATTTGGCTACTGCATCAATTAGTTTACTCCGGAGCCATCTTTCCTGAGCGGAGACAAAAATGTGTGAGCCACAGGCTAAAAAACTGTGAGCTAGCTCCCACGAACTCAGCTTAGGGGGAACACCGGTTGCAACAGATATCGAGGGCCGTGCAGCAAAGCTCGCGGGACCCACGTTCTGAGTGGGCAGAAGGCCATTCATTCCTTGGGTTGTTGCCAATTCTGTGTGCTTTGGGGGATCTGTGATCGAATTCCCCTGAGAACCCTGAGAACTAGCCGGGGCAGGGTTGAACGGCTTGCCACACCGCAGGAGCCAGAAAGTTCAGCTTTGAAGGTTTCCGGGAGCGCCGGATGCGAGTCCCGGCCCACACCTCCGACGCTCGCGCTCCCCTCCGCGTTCAGCTTCCGAATCCGCTTCCGAAGGGCTGACTCTCCTCTCGTTGCATGTCTCCCGCCACCTCGGCAGAAGCGCACCGTCATCTGCGACCCGGTCCTGTGCCAGCCCCTCAACTGCTCCCAGCCAGTGCTTCCGGAGGACCAGTGCTGCCCAGTGTGCGAAGGTCAGGAGGGACATGGCAACGCGGGTGGGGGTGGGGGTTGTTAAAGGGCTTCTTCTCCTTGTCAATCGCTGAAAACACTACTCTGGGGCGGGAACCTTCGACTTCCGGGTTGGGAACCCTCGAGAGGGTGGCGGCGCCGCCTCTGCCGGATCAGAGAGCCTTGCAGGGCTTGTCTAAAGACATGCTCCGCATCTGTGCGCGTAGAGAACAAGTAGTGTTGCCAACATCCAGGTGGGGCCTGGAGACTGGCCCGTGGCTAGAGTGTGGCTGTTCGGGGCTCAGCCCCCTTCCTTAAAGGTCCAGCCCCCTTCCTTAAAGACCCCCCCCGCTTCTTAAAGGCCCCCCCTTTTCCCAAAAGCATTTAAAGGGATCCTTTAAATGCTTTTGAGAAGAAGCAGGGGGGTGGCGCACGCCCCTCTCCCTCCCCTCCTGCAGGATTTAAAGGGCCCTTCAGCTGAACGCAAGGCCGCAGTGGCTCAGAGATTAAGACGCTGGGCTGCAGACCGGAAGGTTCGGCAGTTCGAGACCCGAGTGTGCCACATGACGGAGGGAGCTCCCGTCTCTGGCCCCAGCTCCTGCCAACCGAGCAGTTCGAAAGCAAGAAACAGCAAGTAGATAAATAGGTACCACTTCGGTGGGAAGGCGACAGCGTTCCGTGCGCCTCGGTGTCTAGTCATGCTGGCCACATTGCCACGGAGACATCTTTGGACAGCGCTGGCTCCTCGGCTTGGAAACGGATATGAGCCCCGCATCCCTAGAGTTTGATTCGACTGGCTTTCGAGCGAGGGGAAGCCTTCACCTTTACTTTTACCTCAGCCGATTGGGGGGGCAGCATGGGGCCCGTCGATCAGCTGGAAGGCCGTGTAGATCTTGCAGGAGGGGAGGGAGAGGAGCGTGCGCCACCCTCCCTCTCTTCATTATGGCCGATCATAGCAGCCCCACCGGGAAACGTTTTGCCCCACAAGCCACAAAATCCCAGCCACGGTGGCCACTTCTGTCTCTGTTTGTGACCCTTCTGCATCGTTTCTTTGTGAACAGAGAGGAGGGAAGTCCTAGAAGGGCAGACAGCCGAGAAGGCCCGAGACAGCAGCGAAGGTAAGCGTGGGATCCGAGGCTCAGGACACGTGGGCCGGCTGAGGGGGGGAATCCGGAGTCTGAGCCCAGGGGGCACCTTGAAGGCCAACAGAGTTTTATTCTGGATATAAGCTTTCGTGTGCAGGCACACGTCTTCAGATCCCGGTCGAGGGGTTTATCTGGCCTGGCCTGCCTGCAAATGCCCGGCGAGGGTTGGAACCAGTGTTCCCTCTAAGCTGAGTTGGTGTGAGCCAGCTCACAGTTTTTTTAGCCTCGGGCTCACACATTTTTGTCTTCGCTCAGGAAGGAGGGCTCCAGAGCAAATTAATTTATGCAGTAGCCAAAATCGCTCAGTCACGACTTTAATGCCAGTCGCTCACAAAGTAGAATTTTTGCTCACAAGACTCCACAGCTTAGAGGGAGCATTGGTTGGAATCCAAGTCTTACGAGGAAAGGCTGAAAGAGTTCGGTACGTTTAGCTTGGGAAAGAGAAGGCTTAGAGGGGACATGATTGCAGTCTTCAAGGTGGAGCGGATCTATCCTCTCTCGCTCCGGATTGCAAGACTAGATCTAATGGGTGGAAATGACAAGAGAGTCGATACCGGCTAAATATCAGGAGAAACTTCCTGACTGTAAGAATGGTTGAGCAGTGGAAGAGTCTGCCTCGGGAGGGGGTGGATGCTCCGCTGGACGTTTTCAAGCGGAGGCTGGACAACCATCTTTCGGGTATGTTGTAGAGGCTGGACGACCATCTTTCGAGTATGTTGTAGGGCTATCTTTCAGCTATGGTCCTGCAGAGTGCAGGGGGTTGGACTAGATGACCTGTAAGGTCCCTTCCAACTCTCACATTCTATGATTCTAACCCCAGCTCTCAGATCCTTCACTGAGGTTTCTTATCTCATTACATATGCTAACTCATTCTGTCCTCACATATGTATTCTCAACAAGAAGGACCAGAGGTCCTCTGTATTTTAGTGTATTTCTTTTTCAGAATAGTATATTAGAATATTGAAAGTAATGCTAGGGATATTGGAATGTTTTGCTGACAGAACACTGCACCCACCTCAGAGAAGAAGAAAAAATGCTGTTAAGTTACCTCCACATCTGAGAGGAGACGAATGGAGAGTCTCAGTTTACTCCCCACAATTAGAAAAGATACCTTTACACATTTATCTCCTATTTTGACATAGTTATCGCTTTGGTGTTTTCCCCCCTTAATTAAATCAAAACAACTGTTGACCTTATAACCTTAGCTTGTTACTTAGTTTTTGTCTTCGCCTGTCTTAAAACATCTTCATCATGTTACATGTTCATTTGCTGTTTAACTCTTACCTTCCATTCCGATGTATTTGAAAAAGTGTGCCTTAGGCCCCGGTCACACGGGCCAGATATCGCGGGGGGGAGGCATAGCTGTTTGCCCCGGAGCGAACTACCGTGCGGCCGCCAAATCAAACATCCTGCCGACGTCCCATGGTTCGGGGGGAGGTGCCGATCATACATCAATCCTGCGGCGCGGCAAAGAAGCGGCGCGGCGGGGGTTGTGGGTTTTTTTACCCGAAGTGTGCGCATGCGCCGTTGGGTGCTTGTGCGCATCCCGTGGAGACTTGGGGGGAAAAAACCTTTTTGCGACGGGACATGGGCGGGCACCGGATGCCACAAGCTACCACCGGAAATGTGATCAGACGCCCGCCCTTGTCCCGCGGTTTCCGAAAACTAGTACCTCGGAGGTACTAGTTTTTTATGGCGCATCTTCGGTGGGAAGCCTCGGGTTAGCCACGGGAGCTCTACGCTCCCCAGATGTTACGGTTTGATCGCGCCCGGAAAATCCGCCTATCTTCCGTGTGACCGCAAGCCTTAGTAGGGCGGCGGCCCCCAAGCAAGGATATCGATTGAGGGAAAGAAGAGGAAAATGAGGTGCCAATTTTCTCTGAAGTTTGACTTTTGATTCTCATTATCTAACCGTTCTTGTGTATGGTTCTTTACTAAGTCAGAATACCTGGACTTGAATTATTTAAGCGATGTTAACGATCACCTACAATGTAACAAATTACTCTTTTTTATTCAAAGCTATTTTATTGTAAGCATTATATTACCCCCCACACACCTCTTGGGTTTTTAGTGGTTTATCTTTACTTCCTCCCGTAGCTTATCATTTCCCCTTCCCTATTTTTCTTGTAGGTTTTAGAAAATAAAAAAAAATTGGAAAAAGAAAAGAAAAAGTGTGCCTTGCACACGAAAGCTCATACCTTGAATAAATCTTTGTTGGCCTTAAAGGTGCCGCTGGACTCTCAATTTGAGAAATCAAAGTTGCACATGACATAGTGCATCTGCGCTGAAGCCGGCTTAATGGGACCAGCGCAGGAGGGGACAGTCTTTTGTAACTTTGACCATTTTAAGAGCCAGAGGTCAGGAGGCTTCGTTGCTTCCGACGGCTGCTCCCTTGGGCTACCCCTTTTGGATAATTCAGGGGTCCCCAACGTTTTGGGGCCTGCGGGCACCTTTGGGATTTGGACAGAGCGGTGGGCGCAGCCATGGAACAGCTGCAGCAGGAGGCGGAGCCAGGCACAAAATGGCTGCCGCAGTGAAGCTCTTAGTGCTGCCACCAAAGCAACATTTTTTAAAAATCTGCCGAGCCAATCAGATCTCCAGTGGCCAATCAGAAGCCTTGCTGGGCAGAAGACCCACCCGGCCCCGCCCACTTTCTAGAAACACTGTTCCCTCTAAGCTGTGGAGTCTCGTGAGCAAAAATTCTACTTTGTGAGCCACTGGCATTCAAGTTGTGTGAGTGAGCACTTTGGCTACTACATAAGTTAGTTTGCTCTGGAGACATCCTTCCTGAGCCAGGACAAAAACGGGTGAGCCGGAGGCTAAAAAACTGTGAGCTAGCTCACACTAACTCAACTTAGAGGGAACACTGGCTGGGCACCAGGAAAGGTGTTGGCAGGCACCCTGGTGTTGCCACCCACAGGGGCCATGTTGGGGACTGCTGGGATAAATGTGTACGGGGGGGGGGTAGCATCTGATCTAACCTCAAAAGGGAGGGGTTGTGACTTCTTCTCTCCTTCTCATGCCGTAGGTTGCTACTTTGATGGGGACAAGACGTGGCGAGCCGCAGGCACCCGCTGGCACCCCGTGGTCCCCCCTTTTGGCCTCATCAAATGCGCCGTTTGCACATGCAAGGTGAGACCGGCGGGCAGCCCCCTCGGGTGCATTTCCATCCTGCCCTCCGTCTGAGGAGGCCACAGCAGTGTCCGTGGTTCTCCCCCCCCCGTTTTATCTTCACAACAACCCTGCGAGGTAGGCGAGTTTGAGAGTGCAGGATCGGCCCCGGGTCACCCAAGTGAGCATCATGGCAGTGTGGCGGTTAGAACTCGGGTCCCCCAGCTCTGACGAGAGTCAGGGGTGTCTTCTCGGAGCTGGTCCCTCGTGCTCTGAAGTTCGCATTCTTACCTTGACGCTGCTGTCTACGCACAGGGAGCCACCGGGGAGGTGCACTGTGAGAAAGTGCAGTGCCCACGCCTGACCTGCACCAACCCCATCCGTGCCAGCCCCTCCGACTGCTGCAAGCAATGCCCAGGTGAGCCGTGCAACGCTCAGTTGCTGTTTGTTTTGAAGCCACAGTTCTGCCATACGAATGGGGGCATGCTGATTGCTGCTGTGAGATTTCCGCAGGAACTCTATCGCAGGAAATCTATCACTTAAGGAGTTGGGGGGTGGGATAATAATTGCCCAGTCTGCTGGTTGAGCCCCCCTGGGCTCAACCATAACGAGTATTATGAATATTAAATGGCAATCGGCGTAAAATATGGGATCATAACCAATGTTCCGTCTAAGCTGTGGAGTCTTGTGAGCAAAAATTCTACTTTGTGAGCTCCTGGCATTAAAGTTGTGAGAAAGCAGTTTGGCTACCGCATAAATTAGTTTGCTCTGGAGCCTTCCTTCCTGTGCCAAGACAAAAATGTGTGAGCCGGAGGCTTAAAAACTGTGAGCTAGCTCACACCAACTCAGCTTAGAGGGAACATTGATCCTAGCCTGTGTATACGGAAGTCAGCATTCCCAGAGCCCGTGAATAGTCACAGAGAGACTGTGTTGCTCAAATAATTATTTCTTTACTAAATGTTCTCAGGCATACAAGCAAAAATCACACACACAAGGCAGAGCTAGGAATACAGAGTTGAAAGGATAGCGACGTTTGCATGAGCAGGCAATGCCATTGATGGGTTCAGGTTACCTGTCCGATAAGACAAATAGATCATGCAGCAAAAAAATGGAACACAATGGGGGGGGGGGGTTGTGAGTTGGCCAGCAACACACGTGAACTGATTCCAAACAGGCCTAGAATTGGAACCAACAAGAGAGATCTCAGAGCCCCCCTTCCCTCCTCTGCCCACCACCAGGCACTCCTGCCTCCCCCCCCCACCTGCATGCCTCCCACCTACTTGTGCATCTTTCCCCTATCTGCTCACAAGCCCTTCCTTCTGCCCACGCTCACGGCTGCCTGCAGACCTGATTGGGATATTCGGTTAATAAAGCAGAGTTTTGCCCAATCACGGAAGCGTGATACCAAGTGCAGGAGATAAATCTCCCAAGAAGTAGATTGCACAAAAGGTAAATGTACATTTGTTCAAGTAGATCCAGCCCACGTTTAGGTTGCAGTCGAGAGAGAGAGAAGCCTAGATTTTCCCTACCACAAACGGTCAGCTTGCCCGGCATCATGGGTGTGGGAGGATGAGGGCATTGTCTCTTCAGGAGAGACCTGCAGAGACAAGTGTCTCCATGTAAGGGCATGTGCAGCGAGGGAGAGGACAATGGAAGGCCATGTGCAGAGAGGGAGAGGACAATGGAAGGGCATAAGAACATAAGAGACGCCAATGTTGGATCAGGCCAAAGGCCCATCCAGTCCAACACTCTGTATCACACAGTGGCCAGAAATACCAGTGCCATCAGGAGGTCCACCAGTGGGGCCAGGACATTAGAAGCCCTCCCACTGTTGAACCCCGCAAGCACCAAGACGACAGAGCATCACTTGCCCCAGAGCCCCTATCTATACCTTGTGGCTAATAGCCACTGATGGACCTCTGCTCCATATGCTTATCTAATTCCCTTTTGAAGCCGTCCATGCTTGTAGCCGCCACCACTTCCTGTGGCAGTGAATTCCATGTGTTAATCACTCTTTGGGTGAAGAAGTACTTCCTTTTATCCGTTCTAACCCGACCGCTCAGCAATTTCATGGAGTGCCCACGAGTTCTTGTATTGTGAGAAAGGGAGAAAAGTACCTCTTTCTCTACCTGCTCTTTCCCATGCATAATCTTATAAACCTCAATCATGTCACCCCTCAGTCATCGTTTCTCCAAGCTAAAGAGCCCCAAGCGTTTTAACCTTTCCTCATAGGGAAAGTGTTCCATGTGCAGCGAGGGAGAGGACAATGGAAGGCCATGTGCAGCGAGGGAGCGGACCATGGAAGGCCATGTACAATGAGGGTGAGGACAAAGTGAGAGAAGAGGGGTCAGAGCAAGGGCAGCTCCCAGGTTAAGACAAAGAGAGGCATCCCATTCAAGGAGATGACACCTATACACCCTTAAGAGTAATGTAGCACCCTCCAATGTCCAGGCATGCTGAGTTGCTCATTCCAACAGGTGTTTCCCTGGTTGCACTGGGCAGTGCGAGCAGCAGGGAGCGTCGGAGGCTGAGGGCTAGCGAGTGAGTGGCCGAGGGGAGGGGGCTGGCAGAAAACCTGGGCCTTGGCAGCTGCCCTACCTGATGCCAGCCCCTCACCCCCACCCCCACCCCCCATTTGAAATGGTTCACATCATTTTGCAAGTCTGTTTTTCAAGCCGCCCGGGCATCCTAGTCGTGTCGCTTAAGGCCCAGAACTCAAGCGTGGTGTCGCAGACACGCCCTGTTCCGGGGGAGATCGAAGAGCTCGCGACCTGGGACAGACGTGTCCAGTCACCTGAGCGAGCCGGTCCTTTTGTCCACCTGAAAAAGGGAGATAATTCTAGCCAGAATTGATTCTCCAAACAAAATAGTGGGATGAAGAACAGGCAGGGTTGCCGGCTCCGGGTTGGAAAATAACCTGGAGATTTTGGGGGTGGGGCCTGAGGAAGGTGGGGTTTAGGGAAGGGGGGACTTCGATGGGGGTACATGGCCATAGACTCCATCCCCCAAAGCAGCCGTTTCCTCCAGGGGAAGGAAGCTGTGCAGTCTGGAGATGAACTGGAATTCCAGGGGATCCCCAGGCCCCATCTGGAGGCTGGCATCCCTAGCTGCCAGCTCTGGGTTGGGAAATACCTGGAGATTTGGAGGGTGGAACCTAAGGAGGGCAGGGTTTGGGGAGAGGAGGGACTTCAGTGGGGTACAGTGCCAAAGAGCACCTTCCAAAGCAGCCATTTTCTCCAGGGGGACCGGTCTCTGGTCAGTTGTAATCCCGAGATCAGTTGTAACCAACGCTCCCTCTGAGCTGCGGAGTCTTGTGAGGAAAAATCCTACTTTGTGAGCTGCTGGCATTAAAGTTGTGAGTGAGCCATTTGGCGGCTGCATCAATTAGTTTGCTCCGGAGCCCTCCTTCCAGAGCTAAGAAGAATGTGAGAGCCAGAGGCGAAAAAACTGTGAGCCAGCTCACACTCACTCATCTTAGAGGGAACACGGGTTGTAATCCCAGGAGATCTCCAGCCACCACCTGGAGGTTGGCAGCCTTGGGGATGAAGTATGAAAAGTCCAGTCCACGTCAGGCAGTCGATTTGTCTCCCTCCCTCCAAACCAAAGTTTCCGCACTATCTCAAAAAAGGCAAGGATGGTTTCGGCTCGGGCACATAACCGGTTCCAATACAGCAAGGCTGTCGGTCACCAGAGGGGCATCTTGACCTCCAAGTCGACACAGATTGTTGATTCCCAAGAAGACGGTTAAATGTCGAGCAAAGTTCACAGGCTAGCTGATTGACGGGCGAGCCGGAAACAGGAACCGCTAATAGCAGAGCGGTCATCTACGTTGACCAAGTTCCCCCGAGATAGTGAACTTGTTTCTGGAGCCCGCGATCGGTCATTCGAGAGGGATTCTAGGGAAGTGGCAGTGCCAGCATGTGGGATCGTTTACAAAGGACTCTTTGCTCTCTCTAATCCCCTCCTGCCCCTTTCCCGTGCTCCCCACATCCCCTCTCCTTCCGACAGCGTCCGAGCAGAGTCCTGTCCTGCTGTCGGACATGATGCAGGCCGACGGACCCCGGGCCTGCCGGTTTGGGCGCCAGTGGTACATGCACAACGAGAGCTGGCACCCCACCGTGCCCCCTTTTGGGGAGATGAAGTGCATCACTTGCTGGTGTGTGGTAAGTGAGCGGCGGTCACGAGGGAGGGTGTGGAGGGGCGGCCCCACTCGGGGCCGGTTCCAGGATTTGGGGGACTCGCAGCAGAGAATATGGAAGTCAGAGTATAGGAGAAGAATTCAAGCAGAAGGATTCGAGAAGGAGGAGGAGGAGAGGAGGAGGAGGAGGAGATTGGATTTATACCCTGCCCTTCACTCAGAGTCTCAGAATGGCTTACAATCTCCTTTCCCTTCCCCTCCCCACCACGGACACCCTAGGAGGTAGGTGGGGCTGAGAGAGCTCTTTCCAGGAGTGCTCCTGAGAGAAGAGCTCTGAGAGAACCTGTGACTGACCCAAGGTCACACCAGCAGCTGCATGTGCAGGTGTGGGGAATCAAACCCGGTTCTCCCAGATTAGAGTCCGCGCTCCTAACCACGACACCAAACTGACATTCGAAACGAGAGAACAACATACCTGGGATCCTCGTGTGATTCCTTCTTGAATCCTTTTGCTTGGATCCTTCCGCTGTACTCAGACGTTCATTCTTGTATATAGAATATCACACTCTGATATCGTTGTAAGGGACATTGATCGCCAAACGAGTTATGGATTCTGATTCTGCTCTACTCTGATCCCCACATCGTGGAGAGCCTCGTACGTCGATGTCGTTCTATTTGATACTGATTGCTAAACGACTCTGGAAGTCGATAGCCTGTAGTTTGAAAAATACGCTATATCGGAATAATTTTGAAGCACGGTTTACCTGTGTTAGATTTATTTCCTAACTTCGGCGCGACCGTTACAGCGGCATCGTGTTCCTTTTATGATTCCTCCCTGGAGGCTGGCAGCCCTAGGGCAGTTGAATCTCCCTGGGGAGAGAAGTTTCCAGAGATTCGGTGCCATGACCGAGAAGGCCCTGCCCTGGGTCGCTGCCTGCCGAATCTCATAAATTCAGGCTGAGAGAAGGGACTGGCTTGAGCTCCCGCCATGAGCTCCATGCCTGAGTGGAGGGCTTGGTGTGGGAACCCGACTATTGGAAACACGCCCCTGTTTTCAGATGCGAAAGGCTGCCCCAAATCTTGGGCCCGTGTCTAAAGCCCCTCTCTGCACGCTCCTCCTTTCCAGTCTGGGGAGACGCACTGCCAGCGTCAGGAATGCTCTCCGGCCTCTTGCTCCAGAGAAGGGAGGACAGAGAACGCCTGCTGCTCCAAGTGCCAAGGTAACGATCCTGCCCTTTGGTTGGCCCTGCAGAGGGACTGGTTGGCCACTGTGTGAGACAGGATGCCGGACTAGAGGGACCCCGGTCTGATCCAGCAGGGCTCTTTTTTGGTTCTGACATTCACCACTGCCTTCGGAAGGGAGAATAGGCCAGCATTCTCCTTCCCGCCTTGGGTTTCCCACTGGGGAGAAAGAGGGGATAAATGAATTAAATCAATAAATGCCCAATAAAAATATGGGAGGGGGAATCGGTTGTCATTGGGGGAACCAGAGGCCGGCCCCGATCCTTTCAAAAAAGAATGGGAAGATCTGAATGCAGATCTCTTCCAAGCCCCTCCCACCCGTAAATCAAGAGGCACAGAGTGATTCTGCAGTTGCGCTGACCTCTTCCTTTCCCCTCCTCTGTCCTGCAGTGCCGGAAGACCTTCCCGAAGAAGCTCCAGAGATGCTCCAAGAAGAGGCCAAGAACTCCTGGAGGCGTTAGCTGGCCGCCCAGAGGCAGGAAGCCGGCGTGGCACCGCCAAGGCGCCGGAGGGAGACAGAAGCCAGAACCCTTTGCAGCTGACGCTGGGCAGGGCTTTCCCAAAGCCGCCCGCGTCTTGCTGGGCTCGTTAAGGACAAGGAGAAGTGCCTTCTGGTGCCACCCAGAGGGACAAGCCTGGCGAGTGTACAACATCTGCATCTGTCTCCAGGAGAGAAGGAGGTGGCCTCGGGAAGATGAACGTTTGGAATCGGCCGGGGGGGGAGGGCTCTTGGGGACTGCGGACCAACGCCGTGTATTATTGCTAGTGGGGCGCACGTAGCCCCCTTTGGTGAAGAGCAATGAGGCCCTCGAAGGGGTCGGATCCAGGACACTGCCCGGCCCAGCGGTTTACACACACGCAATGTAAAGATAAGATAAGCGTACGAGGCCGCCCCCGTTCCACCTGAAATGGTCAGCGCCACCTCTTTTGAGGCGAGTGCGCGGCTGTGCCTTTTGCTTGCCTGGCCCGCCTCCCCCCACCAATGTTCCCTCTAAGCTGTGGAGTCTTGTGAGCAAAAAATCTACTTTGTGAGCTCCTGGCATTAAAGTTGTGAGCGAGCGATTTGGCTACTGTATAAATTAATTTGCTCTGGAGCCCTCCTTCCTGAGCTAAGGCAAAAAATGTGTGAGCCAGAGGCTAAAAAACTGTGAGCTAGCTCACACTCACTTAGCTTAGAGGGAACACTGCCCCCCACTAGCCTGTACATAATGTAAAGTTGCTCTCCTTCGTGACATTTCGGGGGGGGGGGGGTCTTTTTGATTGTTTTTTCTTTGCCAGGGGCTGGTTGCTGGTCTTTTGTACTCCGTCCTGGTTGGTGACGTAATTTATGGTTCTGGAGAGCAAGGTCTGTTTCCCCTGCTCTTGGGATCGATAACGGGAGAGTCTGTATTTATTTTTTAAAACCTGATGGAGAAGAAGAAAAAATAACCGAATGTGACCCGGTGTGTTTATTTCCATCGTGCCCACCAGAGGGCAGTCAAATACTGGACGGGGGATACATTTCTGGGGAGATCTTGGGCTATGCGAAAAAGATTAACACAAAAGATTAAAGAGTGATTAACACTTGGAATTCACTGCCACAGGAGGTGGTGGCGGCTACAAGCATGGACGGCTTCAAAAGGGAATTAGATAAGCATATGGAGCAGAGGTCCATCAGTGGCTATTGTTGGATCCCCAAGCATCGAGAATAAATCCACGTTTCAGAAAAGCAAGATTTATTTCAAAGCCTTGGAAAGACACTCAAACAAGTTCTTTGTTAGGAATGGGTACAAACGACTAGGGCAAGCATAATAAAGGGATTTGAACCAGGCACATAACCAATGGGTCACTTTCCCGCTGGCGGGTGAAAGGAAACGGTTGCGCGCTCACTGCCTGGGAACACTGCTATCTCCAGACATAATACAGGTGCAGTTCCCAGGATCTAAAAGCAACAAGCTGGTATTCAAGCTCACTCCTACACCAAGTCCTCCAGTTGTTTGGCTTAGGCATTACAGCAGGATAAAATACAGGCTAGCAGGCAAAGGGGGGGAGGAAGAAACTATACAACCATACAAGTAACACAGAACACCATGGCAGCTTGCTGACATACTGCCCCCTCCAAAATACATCTTACCCTCCATCTCCCGGGCAGGGCGGGATATCTCCCAGATCGGGCGGGAGACCTCCCGGTTTGTCCGGGAACGTCTTGTGGAACTTACGAATCACATAAGGGGCCCGAATATCCCCTTCTTCCACCCATTCGCGGTGCTGGGGTCCGAAGTCCACCCACTCAATGAGGTACCAGAGTTTACCACGTTTCAGTCTGGAGTCGAGGATATCTGCAATCTCGAAATGTTCATCCCCCTCAAGTAGCACAGGCGGAGGGGGAGTAACCGAGGGTCTCCATGGAGAGGTACCAGGATCTTTTTTCAACAAACTCATGTGAAAAACAGAATGTAAAGCCCTCAGATTCTTAGGCAGTGCAACATCGACAGCAACATTATTGATGATTTTACGCACTTTGAAAGGCCCAATAAACTTCCAACCCAGTTTTTTACTTGGTCTTAACATCTTGATGTTTTTAGTAGAAACATACACCAGATCACCAGGTTTCAAATCCAATCCCACCACCCTTCCCTTATCAGCTTGGGCCTTATATGCTGCTTTAGCAGCATCCAGGGTTTGACACAATAAAGGCCAGGCATCTTGCAACGATTTACACCACGAACCAGCATCCCCCCCCTTACAAGTAGCATTCTCCCTCAAAAAGGGGAGAGGGGGGCTATCATAACCAAAGACCGCCTTGAAAGGGGACATTCCAGTAGAGCTATGTACAGTGTTGTTGTAAC
>NW_015161411.1:215836-216097 GCF_001447785.1 Gekko japonicus
ACGGTTCTCATCAGGTCGCGCATCGATTGCTCCAGCTCGTTTAGTCGCTCCCCGGTCTCTTCTTCCGGGATATGTTCCCGGGGTCGGTATCTCGGGGGTGGCTCATACTCCCTCTCGTCTGGAGGCAATTTTGCTCCTGCCTGCTCTCCCGCTCGGGCCCCTTCCCCCAGGGGTTCAAACATCCAGTCTTCAAGCTCTTGTCGCTATGGCCCCGAAGAGGTCGTCCTCTCCAGTTCAGGATATAGTCCTTTATCAAACAGA
>NW_015161411.1:216228-236660 GCF_001447785.1 Gekko japonicus
AAGGGGTTGGAGGCGGCCAGGCCAAATACGAAGGCAGACGGGGAATCGTTCCCCCCACCGCGCCCGACGTAGGTACCGTAGTCATGCCGGTGGTGATCAACTGCGTGGAGGTTACTGGGACCGATCCCGTGTCCCCCTCCGTTGTAGGTAATTTTCCCTCTGTCCCGCTCATGACTTCGTCAGACTCGGGGCGATAGGAAAATGATGGGATTCCTAACAATATGTTGGATCCCCAAGCATCGAGAATAAATCCACGTTTCAGAAAAGCAAGATTTATTTCAAAGCCTTGGAAAGACACTCAAACAAGTTCTTTGTTAGGAATGGGTACAAACGACTAGGGCAAGCATAATAAAGGGATTTGAACCAGGCACATAACCAATGGGTTACTTTCCCGCTGGCGGGTGAAAGGAAACGGTTGCGCGCTCACTGCCTGGGAACACTGCTATCTCCAGACATAATACAGGTACAGTTCCCAGGATCTAAAAGCAACAAGCTGGCATTCAAGCTCACTCCTACACCACGTCCTCCAGTTGTTTGGCTTAGGCATTACAGCAGGATAAAATACAGGCTAGCAGGCAAAGGGGGGGAGGAAGAAACTATACAACCATACAAGTAACACAGAACACCATGGCAGCTTGCTGACAGCTATTAGCCACAAGGTATAGGTAGGGGCTCTGGGGCAAGTGATGCTCTGTATTCTTGGTGCTTGGGGGGGGGTCAACAGTGGGAGGGCTTCTAGTGCCCTGGCCCCACTGGTGGACCTCCTGATGGCACCTGGTATTTCTGGCCACTCTGTGACACAGTGTTGGACTGGATGGGCCTTTGGCCTGATCCAACATTGGCATCTCTTATGTTCTTATGTTCTTAGATCTTGGGGCAAGGGTGGACTGTAAACTAAATATGAGCAGTCAGTGTGATGTGGTGGCCAAAAAGGCATATTCGGTCTTGGGTTTTATTAAAAGGGCCATAGCATCGAAATCGCAGGAGGTCATCGCCCCCTCTGTAGATTGCCTTGGTCAGGCCACACCTGGAGTACTGTGTGCAGTTCTGGAGGCCTCCCTTCAAAAAGGATGCGGGCAAAATCGAGAGGGTGCAGAAGAGAGCGACGAGGATGATCGGGGGTCTGGAGACCGAGCCCTACGAGGAAAGGCTGAGGGCCCTGGGAACGTTTAGTCTGGAGAAGAGGAGATTGAGGGGGGACAGGATGGCTCTCTCTAAATATTAGAAAGGCGGTCATTTGGAGGAGGGCAGGGAGCTGTTCCGGTCGGCAGCAGAGGATCGGACCCGAAGCGACGGTTTTAAATCACATGCAGAAAGGTGTCGGCGGGATATTAGGAAACACTTTCTCACCCTCAGGGTGGTTCAAAGGTGGAATCAGCTGCCTCGGGAGGTGACGAGCTCCCCTTCACTGGCAGCTTTCAACAAGAGGCGGGATGGACAAATATTTGTCAGAGATGCTTTAGGCTGCTCCCGCATTGGGCAGGGGGGGTCAGACGAGAGGGTCTGTATGGCCCCTTCCCACTCTATGATTCCATGTGCATACATTCAGGGATTGCTGTTGATGGTGAGAACTCCCGACCAAGACGGCCAGTCCAACCCACAGAAGGTGGACCGGGCCCGTAGCCACAGGGGGGCTCACGAGGGCACTGCCCCCTCGTGAATTTGCCCTGCCCCCTCACCATTAGGACCAGGGCTCTGCCACCACCAAGAGCAAGGTGGGAAAGGGGTGGGGAAGACCTCAGTGGGCCTGCCGGGAGCAGCTTCGGGCGAGATGCTAAGAGAAGTGAGGGGTGGAGGGGAGCATGGCTGGCCCACCCACCCAGCAGCAGCAGCAGCTCCAGGCAAGCCACTAAGAGCAGCAGGGGCAGGGCGGAAGCTTGGCTGGCCCCCCACCAGCTTGCCTGCAGTTGCTCTGGGTGAGCTAGTGAAGATCATAGAATCATAGAATGTGAGAGTTGGAAGGGACCTTGCAGGTCATCTAGTCCAACCCCCTGCACTCTGCAGGAGCATAGCTGAAAGATAGCCCTAGAACATACCCAAAAGATGGTCGCCCAGCCTCCGCTTGAAAACGTCCAGCGAGGGAGCCTCCACCACCTCCTGAGGCAGTCTGTTCCACTGCTCAACCACTCTTACAGTTAGGAAGTCTCTCCTGATATTTACCCGGTAACGACTCCCTTGTAATTTCCACCTATTCTATCTAGTCTCGCAATCCGGAGCAAGAGAGAATAGATCTGCTCCATCTTCTTCATGACAGCCCTTCAGATACTTGAAGACTGCAATCATGTCCCCTCTTGTATTGTGAGAAATGTCCCGCGAAGGAGCATCCGCCACCTCCCGAGGCAGACTGTTCCACTGCTCAACCACTCTGACAGTTAGGAAGTCTCTCATATTGAGCCGGTAACGACTCCCTTGTAATTTCCACCCATTAGATCTAGTCTTGCAATCCGGAGAGAGAGAGACTAGATCCGCTCCATCTTCTACATGACAGCCCTTCAAATACTTGAAGACTGCAGTCATGTCCCCTCTAAGCCTTCTCTTTCCCAGGCTAAACATACCCAACTCTTTCAGCCTTTCCTCGTAAGACTTGTGTTCCAACCCTCCCACCATCCTGGTTGCCCTCTCCTGGACACGCTCGAGCTTGTCGACATCCTTCCTAAAACGTGGTGCCCAAATGTGGGAGGATGAGGCGGGAAAGTCGACTGACCCTTACGGAGCAACTTCAGACAAACCCGCAAGGCAAAGGAGATTAGGGGGGGCAGGTCAGTCGGCTTGCCCAGAGCTCGTCCGGGCGGGCCAGTAAGGGGAAGGTGGGCTGGCTGCTCTGGGTGCTGAGCCCCCCACCCCCCACTCTCAGCAGCTCACCCAGAGCTGGGCGAGCTTGTGAGGAAGGGGAGGAAAGGTTGGCCGGCCGGCCTAGAGCAACTCCTGGCGAGATGCCGAGAGCAGGGGGCTTGGCCCCCTTAACAAAAGACTTGCCCCCCTACAAAAAAAGTCTGGCTACGGAGCTGAGGTAGATAGATAACGTTGCCAACTGTGGCCTGGGAAATCCCTGGATAATTCCTAGAGATACCCGAGACACCTTTGTGACATTAGAGACACCTTTGGGTAGTGAGGGGCGGGGCATAAATCCAATCTCTTCTTCTAATTCCTAGAAAGCCAGTTTGGTATAGTGGTTAAGAGAGGATGGACTCTAACCTGGGAGAATCGGGTTCGATTTCCCACTCCTCCACATGCAGCTGCTGGTGTGACCTTGGGTCAGTCAGAAGTTATTTCAGAGTTGTTCTCTCGAGGGCAATCCTCAAGAGAGCTCTCTCGGCCCTGCCTACCTCACAGGGTGTCTTTTGTGGGGAGGGGAAGGGAAAGGGGATTGTCAGCAGCTTTGAGACTCTTGAGTGAAGGGCGGGGTATAAATCCCTCCTCCTCCTCTTCTTGTGAAGGGGGGAGTGTGGACGGAGCCTATGGACGGGGGCGGAGTCTGCAGAAGGGGGAACATGGGGAGGGGTTTCACCTACAATCCACGGTGCATCCTAGAGTCTGCCCTCCAAAGTAGCCATTGTCTCCAGGAGAACTGATCTGTGTAATCAGGAGATCAGCTGGAATTCCGGGAGTTCTCCAGGCCCTGCCTGGAGGCTGGCAACTCTAACAGTGGAAAGGGGGTTGGAAGAGTCACAAGTTTTTGCTGTTAGGAGAGAAGAAGAAGACGAGGAGATTGGATTTATACCCCCGCCCTTCACTACCCGAAGGAGTCTCAGAGCGGCTTACAAACTCCTTTTCCTTCCCCTCTCCACAACAGACACCTTGTGAGGTAAAAGAAGAAGAAGAGATTGGATTTATACCCTGCCCTTCACTACCCAAAGGAGTCTCAGAGCGGCTTACAAACTCCTTTCTCTTCCCCTCCCCACAACAGACACCCTGTGTGAGGCAGGCGGGGCTGAGAGAGCTCTCCAAAGGACTGCGCTTGAGAGAACAGCTCTGGGAGGACTTGTGACTGACCCAAGGTCACACCAGCAGCACCAAGTGGAGGAGTGGAGAATCAAACTTGGTTCTCCCAGATTAGAGTCTGCACTCCTAACCACTACACCAAACTCAGACCTTGTGTGGTGTTCCCTGATGCATTTGGGAAACAACAGGGGGACACTATGGTGGTTTCATGTGTCGCAGGGCTGTTTTTGTAGAAAAAGCCCAGCAGGAACTCATTAGCATAATAGGCCACACCCAACAGCAGGAACTCATTAGCAGATTGGGCCACACCCCTGACAGCACAGCTCATTAGCACATTAGGCCACACCCTCATGTTACCAGAAGTGTGCTCTTCCAGCCACACACCCCTTTCCCTTCTTATTCTGTTTACCTTGTTTGTTGTCCAAACCCAGGGCCTTTTTTTGTAGCAGGAACTCCTTTGCATGTTAGGCCACACACCCCTAATGTAGCCAGTCCTAATGAGTTCCTGTTGTTGGGTGTGGTCTATTATGCTAATGAGTTCCTGCTGGGCGTGGCCAACTTGGGAGCCAGCCGGAACTCCCTTCCTGTGCGTTCCTGCCCAAAAATAGCCCTGCATGTGTGGTTCTTACAGTTCCCAGAGCCTCCCAGGGCATCCCAGTTCTCAAGGCAGTCCATGATTGGCCTATCTGGCATTACATGGCATTCACTCACTGTTCAAAAGGCCGGTGCCCAGCCTGCACCATAGATGTGTGAGGATAGAGTGCCACTCTTACCCAATGTCACAAATAGCAACTTTTGATTCCGTAGGAGGAGCTCAGTCCGTGTTTTGCGCTAGTCATTCTTCCCTTGTGGCTTCTCCTTCCATGCCCTGCCAAGTTCCAGGGCCTATTTAATGTGAGCGGCCTTGACCACAAGCCAGCCTCTTTCGTAAGGTCCGGAGCGTCCCAAGAAAGAAAGGCCTGGAGGCTTCTTTTCAGACATGTACAAACCCCCCCCCCAGACATGCCTCTTTAGGGAACATTTCTGCAAAACAAATGAACTAACGGGCGAGAGGGAGCGTCCCAAGAAAGAAAGGCCTGGAGGCTTCTTTTCAGACATGTACAAACCCCCCCCCCAGACATGCCTCTTTAGGGAACATTTCTGCAAAACAAATGAACTAACGGGCGAGTGGGAGCCAGAGCACGCTGCAGTTTCCTGCGGGGCCGCACAGAATCCGAAAGGCAGACAGCATGCAACGCGAGAGGCAAGACCCATCTTTCGATCGGCCGTGCTGTAGACTAGTTTGCAAAATGCACGAGCTGCGGAAATCGATGCCATTGACAGTCAAGGGGGGTCTTTATGTCATCTTTGGAGCCGAAGTTTCAGAGGTCCGGGATTCGCCTCTTGCAATTTCCCGAACGGCACGTGATCGTTTTGTGTGGGTCTGGACACACACACACACCCCCGCTGTGCTGTCCCTGTGCCAATAGCATAAACCGTTATCCTCCACGGTGGACCGAAGGAGGGCTGTTCGGTACCACTGAACGAGATCAGTTGAGACGGCCGTTCTCTTTCAGCCGAAAAGGTCCCCCGTTTCCAGAGCAACCTGGTGTCAAAGCACACAGCGCGGAGACAACAACAAACATCCATGCCAATTTGTTTCCAATTTCTGACGAAAAATCAGTTCCAGCTGAAGGTTTTGCAAAATACTTTTGGCAACGGTCGAGGCTCCTTTCTAGATCAACAGCGCCTGCGTTCGGGCTGTGCCCCCTTGGACTGTAGGGGTGGGGCTGCATGGTGGGATTCTGTACCAGGGAACAGGATACAAACAAACCCCAAGGGAAAGGCTAGCCTGGCTCCCTTAATCTAGTGTCCTTCAGCTAATGTCACAGAGGGGCCATGGTAGAGCAACAGCTTGGCATGCTGAAGGTCCCAGGTTCAATCCCCAGCATCTCCAGTTAAAAGGACCAGGCAGGAGGTGATGGGAAAGACCTCGACCTGAGACCCTGGAGAGCTGTAAAGAGGGGCTGTGGCTCAGTTGAAGAGCCTCTGCCTGGCATGCAGAAGGTCCCAGGTTCAATCCCTGGCATCTCCAGTTAAAAGGGACCAGGCAGTAGGTGATGGGAAAGACCTCAGCCTGAGACCCTGGAGAGCTGTAAAGAGGGGCTGTGGCTCAGGGGAAGAGCCTCTGCCTGGCATGCAGAAGGTCCCAGGTTCAATCCCCAGCATCTCCAGTTAAAAGGGACCAGGCAGGAGGTGATGGGAAAGACCTCAGCCTGAGACCCTGGAGAGCTGTAAAGAGGGGCTGTGGCTCAGTTGAAGAGCCTCTGCCTGGCATGCAGAAGGTCCCAGGTTCAATCCCTGGCATCTCCAGTTAAAAGGGACCAGGCAGTAGGTGATGGGAAAGACCTCAGCCTGAGACCCTGGAGAGCTGTAAAGAGGGGCTGTGGCTCAGTTGAAGAGCCTCTGCCTGGCATGCAGAAGGTCCCAGGTTCAATCCCTGGCATCTCCAGTTAAAAGGGACCAGGCAGTAGGTGATGGGAAAGACCTCAGCCTGAGACCCTGCAGAGCTGCTGCCAGTCTTAGTAGACAGTACTGACCCTGATAGACCAAGGGTCTGATTCGTAAGAACATAAGAGAAGCCATGCTGGACCGGGCCAGTGGCCCATCCAGTCAGACACTCTGTGTCACACAGGGGCCATCAGGAGGTCCACCAGCAGAGCCAAAACTCCAGAAGCCCTCCCACTCTTGCCCCCCCCCAAGCACCAAGAATACAGAGCATCACTGCCCCAGAGTGTTCCATCTGTACCTTGTGGCTAATAGCCACCTCTGCTCCATATAAGAACGTAAGAGAAGCCCTGTTGGTTCAGGCCAAGGGCCCATCCAGCCCAACACTCTTGTGTCACACAGGGGCCAAAACCCAGGTGCCCTCAGGAGGTCCACCAGCAGGGCCAGAACTCCAGAAGCCCTCCCACTCTTGCCCCCCCAAGCACCAAGAATACAGAGCATCCCTGCCCCAGACAGAGTGTTCCCTCTATACCTTGTGGCTGAGAGCCACTCACAGTCAAAGAAACGTTAAGTCGAATAAATAAATAAATAAATAAATAGTAAATAAGAATATGGTATGGGAGGGTCAGTTACGATTGAGGAAACTAGAGTCTGACCCCGATCCTTCCAAAAATGATGGAAGATCTGAATGCAGATCTCTTCCAAGCCCCTCCCACCTGTGAATCGACGGGCACCAAGGCTCATCATTTTACCGAGGGCAAAAAAACCTCGGGGCCAGCCCTGGTTGGACTTGTGGGCCCCCATAGTGAAAAGGCTGAGAAATGCGGCCTTAGAATTCCATGGTCCCCGTTGTTACCCCCACAACATTCCTTCCTCATTGGGTTCCAGACCAGTGTTCCCTCTCAGCTGAGTCAGTGTGAGCTAGCTCACAGTTTTTTAGCCTCCGGCTCACACATTTTTGCCTTAGCTCAGGGAGGAGGGCTCCAGAGCAGACTCATTGATGCAGTAGCCAAATCACCTGCTCACAACTTTAATGCCAGTAGCTCACAAAGTGGAATTTTTGCTCACAGGGCTCCACAGCTTAGAGGGAGCATTGGTTCCAGTCATGCCGCATTTTCGATGCACCGCCCGCCATCAGAATTAATCTGGCCTTCCTACTGAGAACTACTACTTTGTTGTTGTTCAGTTGCACAGTCGAGTCCGACTCTTCGCGACCCCATGGACCAGATCCCGCCAGACCGTCCTGTCTTCCGCCGTCCTCTGAAGTTGGCTCAATTTCATGTTCATTGCATCGATGACACTGTCTAACCATCTCATCCTTTGCCGTCCCCATCTCCTTTGACCTTCAATCTTTCCCAGCATCAGGGTCTTCTCCAGTGAGTGCTCCCTTCTCATTGGGTGGCCAAAGTATTTGAGCTTCAGTTTCATTATCTGGCCTTCCAGGGAACAGTCAGGGTTGATTTCTTTTAGGATTGACTGATTTGATCTTCTTGCAGTCCAAGGGACTCTCAAGAGTCTTCTCCAGCACCATAGTTCAAAAGATTCTATTCTTCAGCACTCGGCCTTCCTTATAGTCCAACTCTCGCAGCCATACATGACTACTACTACTACCGCTTGGCATTTTCCCTGGAGATAGCATGGTGCCCTGATTGTTAAATAGAGCCTCCAGGAACGGAGGCAGTGTACCTCCGACTGCCACTTGCGGGCAGGCAAGAGGCAGGAGAGGTTGCTTGCTTTCCGGCTCTGCTTCCCGAAGGCATCCGGTTGGCCACTGGTGGGAACAGAATGCTGGTCCAGAGAGGCACCTTTGGCTCGGAAGATCAGGACCCCTTACAGCGGCCTGCCTCTTTCTCCCGGGAGGGTGCCCATGTATCTTTCAGAACTGCACGACAAGAAGAAATTTGGTTGCCCTTCCCCCCCCCAAGCAGAGATGGGCAACACATCCACTGAGAAAGATCTGCCTGTCACTCGTGTAAGGTTGTCAGCCTCCAGGTGGAGCCTGGAGACCTCCAGGGATGACAAAAGATCCCTAGAGGACAGAAAGCAGTTCCCCTGGAGAAAGTGGCTGCTCTGGAGGCCAAACTCTATGCCATTGTGCACCACTGGGGTCTTTTCCCAAACCCGTCCTCCATTGAGAGCCAGTTTGGTGTCGTGGTTAGGAACATGGACTCTAATCTGAGAGAGCAGGGTTTGACTCCCCACTCCACCACATGCAGCTGCTGGTGTGACCTTGGGTCAGCCACAAGTTCTCTCAGAGCTGTTCTCTCAAGGGCCCTTCTCGAAAGAGCTTTCTCAGCCCCACCTACCCCACAGGGTGTCTGTCATGGGGAGGGGAAGGGAAAGGAGATTGTAAGCCCCTCTGAGACTTCTTTGGGTAGTGAAGGGCGGGGAGGAGGAGGAGAAGAAGGAGAAGAAGGAGAAGGAGAAGAAGGAGAAGGAGAGGAAGAAGAGGAGGAGGAGGAGGAGGAGATTTGATTTATACCCCGCCCTTCACTTGGAGTGTCAGAGCGGCTTACAAACTCCTTTCCCTTCCCCTCCCCACAACAGACACCCTGTGAGGTGGGTGGGGTTGAGAGAACTCTGACACAAACTGCTCTTTTTCAAGGACAGCTGTGCCAGAGCTTGTGACTGACCCAAGGTCACATCAGCAGGTGCAAGTGGAGGAGTGGGGAATCAAACCTGGTTCTCCCAGATTAGAGTCCGCGCACTTAACCACTACACCAAACTGGCTCTGGTATAAATCCAGTTCCTATTGAGATATATGTCAGTGTGATAGAGGTAGCAAGCAGTGACTATAGATCAGTTTGATCGGTTTGTCAGACCTAGCTGTCATGCTAGTAATCATGTAATTACAGCCAGGTGTTTTCTAGCAGGTGTCACTCTTTCAGGTCTTGTTAGAGTTAGTGATTACATCACCTTGTTAGAGATTGGCTGGGGTTTAGCATAATAGCTATCAGCTTAGTAAACTGGATGGGGACTTAGTTCTCATAGGACATGCTGTTCAATAGCCTGTAAATATCTCTGTATATATTCACCTTTATAACTATCTAAACTCTCTATGCACCTTCATAACTGGCCAGTCTCCCGCTTCTTATTTACAACATCCAATAGTTCCCCCCCCTCCTCCTTCTGTGGCTCTGCCCCCAAATCTTCAGGAATTCCCCAAGTTCACAACCCTACCCCAAGCACTAACTACACTCAGTGTCTGGCCCTGTGCCAAACGGACAACGGGTCCCATCCTGACCACAAGCGGGCATTGTGCCACTGTAGGAGGTGGCTCATTCCCTGCTGCCCCCCTCTGCTGCCAAGGCTGCAGCTGCGGCAGCTGCCAAAGCCCCCCCACCCACCCCAAGCGAGGCGGGCGGGCGAGGAAGTGGCCAGTGAATGGGAGACGTTGTTATTTGAGCGCATCCGGGAGCGGCGCTTGCAAAGAGCCTGGCCGAGGCTGCAGCGAAACCACCTGCGTTGGCTCCGGGACGACCTCCGCGCTTCTGACCGTCTCCCCCGTCTTTCTCCTTCTCACCACAAGAGGGAGCTACAAGACAGAGGATGGCGGAGCAGCGTTTACTACAATAGGCGCTTCCCTGGTTCAGATTTCAGAAGCTAAGCAGGGTCAGCCCTGGTTCGTACTTGGATGGGAGACCAGCAACGAAGTCCAGGGTCCTCTACACAGAGGCTGGCAATGGCTAACCTGTGCTGTTTTCCCAATCTAACTGCCCCCCCCCCCAGCCAACTTATTCATTTGCTTCCTTTGTACTTTGCCTTTCTTCCCAACAAGGAGGGCCCAAAACAGCTTACATCATTCTCCTGTCTCCTGTTTTATCTTCACCGCTATGCTGAGGTCAGGGCCCATGGCTCAGTGGCAGAGCTTCTGCTTGGCATGCGGAAGGTCCCAGGTTCAATCCCCCGCCTCTCCAGTTAAAAGGACCAGGCAGGAGGTGATGGGAAAGATTTCTGCCTGAGACCTTAGAGAGCTGTAAAGAGAGGCCGTGGCTCAGTGGTAGAGTATCTGCTTGGCATGCAGGAGGTCCCAGGTTCAGTCCCCGGAATCTCCAGGTAAAAAGGACCAGGCAGGAGGTAATGGGAGAGACCTCAGCCTGAGACCCTGGAGAGCTGTAAAGAGGGGCTGTGGCTCAGTGGAAGAGCCTCTGCCCGGCATGCAGGAGGTCCCAGGTTCAATCCCCGGCATCTCCAGTTAAAAGGACCAGGCAGGAGGTGATGGGAAAGACTTCTGCCTGAGACCTTAGAGAGCTGTAAAGAGAGGCCGTGGCTCAGTGGTAGAGTATCTGCTTGGCATGCAGAAGGTTCCAGGTTCAATCCCCGGCCTCTCCCATTAAAAAGGACCAGGCAGTAGGTGATGGGAAAGACCCCTGCCTGAGACCTTGGAGAGTCACTGCCAGTCTGAGTGGACACAACTGACTTTGATGGACCAAGGGTCTGATGCAACATAAGACAGCTTCCTGTGTATGTTTTTGGGGAGGGGCCATGGTGCAGTGGAAGAGCCTCTGCTTTTCATACGGAAGGTCCCAGGTTCAATCCCTGAGATGTCCAGTTACAAGGCAGTAAGTGATGTGAACGACCTCTGCCTGAGACCCTGGAGATCTGCTGCCAGTCTGAGTAGGCAATACTGACCTGGAGGGACCCATGGTCTGATGATGTATAAGGCAGCTTTGTGACACCCAGCAAGCTTCCATGCCAAAGGAGGGATCTGAACCTGGGCCCAACTACTTGGAGGGTGGGTGAAATAAAAAAGGCACTAGACAGATTAATTTCTCCTCTCAGCCTTGCAAAAGCCCTTACGGATTTTAACAACCTGAGCAAAAATGGGAAGTTGCCTTGGGTGCCCATTGGGGGGAAAGGCAGGGCATAAATCAATTTAATCAATTAACTGGATTATCTGCAAATACTGTGATTGTGAATGCTCTCTGTACTTTTCCATCACATTTGAATTTTACATAATGCCATGCAAACCTGTATGGTGGCAAGGCCTGTAATTCTGCTGGTTGGAAAACGTCTGTGTCATTTATGCTGTCAGTGATTTCCCTCCCTCCTTCCCCCTCCTGCTGCCCTTATCGGAGAGTGAAAACGTATCATCAAGGTGTTAAAACATTAAGGAAGAGTGACCTTTTCTGATTATTTCCAAAGGCCGTTCTTTGTTGGAAGCTGGGTTATTTTTTAAAAAAGATGGGTAGCCGTGTTTATCTGTCTGTAGCAGTAGAAAAGAGTATCTAGTAGCATCTTAAAGATTAACAAAACTTGTGGCAGGGTGTAGGAGCTTTTGTGAGTCACTGCTCACTTCTTCGGATACCTGGTATATCTTACCACAAATTTTGTTAGTCTTTAAAGTGCTACTGGACTTACTCTATTTTCCTTTTCTTTTTTTTTGAGATCCCCGGAGAGATATTTTTTTATTATATTTTATAAGACTACAAAACTACAAAGAAAATATGAGGAAGGGGGATAACATCTAAGGATAAAGGATAGATGACCACACTACACTAAAAACCCAAGAGGAGGAGATCATATCCGTGTTAGTCTAAATGTTATTAATAAAAGTGTTAGTACAACAATATACTTGTAGAGTTCTTGTTTGTCTCGGCTTCAATGTTAGTATGTTAGTTGTTGTGAGAGAACTTTCTGAGCATCTTCTTGTTAGTTGCTTCAAAAAGGCAATTTTCAGAGTCCTTCTGCCTTTACTTCAGTTTTCTGTCTCTGAAATCATATGTAACTTTCGTTGCACCTGCACCTATTTCTACAGCAGAGTCCTCTTCCGTTCCAGAGGTGGCAGTCACTTGATTTCGATTCTTCATCTTTGGATTCTTCTTCCATTCCCAACTGGGGTCTCAAAAATTCTTTAGCTTTGAAAATGGAGTCAATCTTTTCTCTTTTGTCGTTGATTTAAAAGATGACACCCTCTGGAATCGCCCACCTGTACGAAATTCCATTGGTTTGAAGAAAAGTCCTTATAGCTTTTCCTCTTTTGGCGAATTTCAAATTTGAATGTCTTTTAAAGTTTAATGTTTATATTCCCCATTTTCTGTGGAGTTGCTGAAGTCGCTTTTAAAATAGCATCTCTGGTCTGTCTTCTTGAGAATCTGACCACAATTTCTCCAGGCAGGCTACTTTTTAAATATAATTGGAGTATGCCCTATAAGCAGTCCCATCTCTTTTACCAGTTCATCCACTGTTGAGCCTATTGCTGGAGCAATGATCTCACTGAACAACTTCCTCAGATCCTCCGTTTGTGATTCTGGAACTCCCTGGAATCTGAGAATCATGTTGGCTTTTTCCATTTGTAGCTGTAACAAACGGTTTTCTTGAAAGTTTTGTTTTGCTTCAACTTCCCCCATTCTTTTCTTCATTTTCTTCTTTGTGGTGTCTATCTCTTTAATTCTCTCAGTCGTATGCTCCACCTTCTTCACCGTTTCTGCCAGTTGTAGCTGCTGGGATGCGAAGTTTTGATTCAGCGAGGTCAGTTGCTGGTTAATACCATCGAGTTGCTCCATCACTGGCTTGAGCATATCCGCTAACATTTTCATGATGTCTGCTCCCTCTTCCAGTTTTGGGCTCTGACTACCCGCCGGGTTTGCTTTAAACTTTCTTTGCGAGGCCGCCATTTTATACAATTGTTTACAATTCCAAACCGCTTCTCGTGGACTCGAAAAATCGTCAGCTCGATGTCAGCGCTCAAGTAAGTCTCTCAAAACAAAATCGCTGCTTGTTCCCCCCCCCCTGCCCCTTTCGTTACGCTTATTTGTCCGTTCGCATAAGAGGCGTCCTTCTTTGCGCTCCGCTTTTCCCAACGGGGGGGGGGGGGTGTAGTTCACTTTTAAAATATTCTGTTTATTTTGAACTCATGTTCATTGTCGGTCATTTCTCTGACCTCGCTCACAGTAAGCGGTATTCCGCTCGATCTCCAGCGCTTGTCCCAGTCGAATCAGCTTGTGCCTGAGGGCCACGCCGTGGCAGGACCGTCAGGGCAGAGGGAAGCCTCAATTCTCCGGCATTTAGCCGTCAAAGAGGCTGCCCCTCAAAAGCCCTATGGCCTGGAGCCTTTCGCAAAGGCTTCATGTGAGTGCTACTTGAGGTAGCACCCCTCCATACCGCTGGTGTGCGAGTCGCTCCCCCGAGGTCTGGGGAGAACGACCACCATCACTGATCCACAAACCGGAAGTTGACTTACTCTTTTTTTAAAGGATTTTATAAACAGCATTGGGGTTCACTTTTGGATAACATTAATGCCTGAATGCACATAAGAACATAAGAGAAGCCACGCTGGATCAGGCCAATGGCCCATCCAGTCCAACACTCTGTGTCACACAGTGGCCAAAACCCAGTTGCTATTAGGAGGCCCACCACTGGGGTCAGAACTCCAGAAGCCCTCCCACTGTTGCCCCCCTGAAGCACCTAGAATACAGTGCATCCCTTGCCCCAGCCATAGTGTTCCATCTCTAAAGGTAAAGGTTCCCTTGCTCGAAAGCCAGTCGAGTCCGACTCTAGGGTTGCGGTGCTCATCTCCGTTTCAAAGCCAAAAAGCCAGCGCTGTCCGAAGATGTTTCCGTGGTCATGTGGCCGGCATGACTAAACACCAAGGCGCACGGAACGCTGTTCCCTTCCCACCGGAGTGGTCCCTATTTATCTACTTGCAATTTCTTGCTTTCGACCTGCTAGGTAGGCAGGAGCTGGAACTAGAGACGGGAGCTCACTTTGTCATGCGGCAACCCGGGTCTCGAACTGCTGAACTACCGACCTTCCACAGCCTGCAGTTCAGCATCTTAACCACTTGAGCCACCGCAGCTATCTATACCTGGTGGCTAATAGCCACTGATGGACCTCTGCTCCATATAAGAACATAAGAGACGCCAATGTTGGATCAGGCCAAAGGCCCATCCAGTCCAACACTCTGTGTCACACAGTGGCCAAGACACAGGTGCCATCAGGAGATCCAGCAGTGGGGCCAGAACTCCAGAAGCCCTCCCACTATGGCCCCCATCAAGCACCAAGAATACAGAGCATCACTGCCCCAGATGGAGTGTGCCATCTATACCTTGTGGCTACGAGCCACCGATGGACCTCTGCTCCCTATGTTTATTAAATTCCCTCTTGAAGCCGTCCATGCTTTTAACAGCTCCCACTTCCTGCAGCAGTGAATCCCACGTGTTAATGACTCTTTGGGTAAGCAACAGCAGACCCTCTCTAGGTTGCACAGAAGAGCCGTAAGGACAATATTTTGCGTTCCCATTATTCCTGCCCTGACTGGTGGCTCAGTTCTCCAACAGGCATCCCAAGGGACATGGCAGCAAAGGACTGTGATGCTGTATGTTTGCTGTTCAGATGCAAATTCCATGCTAGTAAGAGAAGCGTTCCCAGCCGCACACAATCGGGGCCGATGCCCCCTTGTTCGAATCGATGCAAACACATTATGTCGTTCACTGCAGAGAGCGGATTTCCCCTCTAAACGCCTCCTTTTGTATTCAGTGTTTAAGCCCACCGGTTCTCCCCAGAGCTGAAGGCAAGGCCCACGGGGAACGTTTGCATCAGGTCTTACAGGAGACCTGGGGACCTGCTGTCTCCGTTAATTCATGTTTCCAGACTGGCGTTTGCTGTGGGAAGAGGACGGCAGCTGCAATGGGAGAGTCGGCAGGCAGCCGCAGTGGCTGAGAAATCCACAGACAAGGGAGTCGATACCGGCTAAATATCAGCAGGAGAGACTTCCTAACTGTCAGAGTGGTTGAGCAGTGGAACAGACTGCCTCAGGAGGTGGCGGATGCTCCTTCGCTGGACGCTTTCAAGCGGAGAATGGACGACCATCTTTCGGGCGGGATGTTGTAGGGCTCTCTTTCGGCTATGCTCCTGTAGAGTGCAGGGGGTTGGACGAGATGACCCGCAAGGTCCCTGTGATTCTGTGATTCTATGAAAGGTTTATTCAAGGTATGAGCTTCCATGTGCATGCATACTTTTTCAAATACGTTGGCATGGAAGGTAGAGTTCAAGCTTACAGACAGGGAATTAACCACAAATTAACATGTAACGTGATGATGTTTCACGTGGGTAGGCCTGTTGGTCTGAAGCAACAAAACAAAGCCGTGTTGGTCTGAAACAAACCCACAAAGTTTTATTCAAGGTGTGAGCTTCCGTGTGCACGCACACTTCATAAGACGATGAAATGGAATTCCATTTCGTCGTGAAAGCTCACATCTTGAATAAAACTCTGTTGGTCTTAAAGGGGCCATTGGCCTCTAACTTTGTTCTATTGAAGATGTTTAAGTTATGCAACAGCGTTCTGTGCGCCTCGGTGTTTAGCCATGCCGGCCACATGACCACGGAAACGTCTTCGGACAGCGCTGGCTCTTCGGCTTTGAAACGGAGATGAGCACCGCAACCCTAGAGTCGGACTCGACTGGCTTTCAAGCAAGGAAACCTTTACCTTTAAGTTATGCAAAGTGAAAAACTAAATACCAAGTTAAGGTTATAAGGTCAACAGTTGTAAAGCAATAAATATGTCAGGGTAGCAGATAAATATCTCAAGGTGTTTTTTTCTAATCGTGAGAAGTAACAGAATCTTAATTATCTCCTCTCAGGCATGGAGGCCACTTAACAGTATATTTTGAGCTGGATGTAACATTGTCAGCAGATACCCATTCGTTATTTTGATATACTATTCTGAAAAAGAAATATGCTAAAATACAGAGGATTTATAGTTCTTTTTTCTGAGAATACAAATGTGAGGACTGAACGCGTTTATCCATATGCTAACCTGTTTATAAATTTAGAATCTCCTCTACCCTTCCAACGTATTTGAAAAAGTGTGCCTTGCACATGGAAGCTCATACCTTGAATAAGTCTTTGTTGGCCTTTCTTTGTTTTTAAAAAATATTTTTTATTTTCCACAACACAACACAACGGAATGTTTGCTCAATTTCTTTACATTCTTCTTAACGTGCATATACCTGGTCACTTGCAATTTTCATCACCCTATCTCATTAAATTAAAGGTTTGCAAACATATTGAAATGATCTTTTCAGAGTCTTTAAAAGATTAAAAATGTCTATGGCCCCGGTCACATGGAGAATTTGCCGCCCGAAAGGCACGAATGCTGAGCAGATTTTCGGGGCACGATCACACCGCAACATCTGGGGAGCATAGTGCACCCGTGGCGTGCCTGCAAAGATCTACTGGCAAATGGTTTGCCATGGGCTGCAGATGGACTCGTTCGGTGTGATCGCGCCGGTGCGCACCTATTCCCTCCGGCTGTCCTCTTTGCAGCGCGCACCGAAGGACGCAACCCCGGTGCGCCGCCATCACGTTTGATCGCATAATGGCGGATCAGAATGTTATGGCACAAGTAGCCACGCCTCCCCCCTCCCCCCGCGTTTTATGGCACGTGCGGCCGAGGCCTATGTTATCTTGTTAGTATAATTTTCAGTAAAACAAGTATAAAGCCAACAGTCGTGATAGTCTGACCCACAATCAAACAGTCATAAGACTTATAAAGAATGCTGCTTATGTATTGCAATCTAAAGCACTACAACATGATACACAACTCAATAGAAAATCCTTGAACCAAGGTACATAATCACATAATCAACGTCGTCTCCGGATTACATAACAACGTTTCAAAAAAATGGATCTTCTTCAGGAGATATTATAGTGGTGCCAAAGCTCTCAGTTTCATAAATGTTAGACAACAAGTCTTAAGAATATTAAATTCAGATAGGACACTGATCTCAATTAACATTCAAGCTCAAAATATCCTGCTATGTTTCTACTGGATCCTGGGCGTCTCTCAGAGATCAGCGACGTTGATTATGTGATTATGTACCTTGGTTCAAGGATTTTCTATTGAGTTGTGTATCATGTTGTAGTGCTTTAGATTGCAATACATAAGCAGCATTCTTTATAAGTCTTAGGACTGTTTGATTGTGGGTCTGTCTATCATGACTGTTGGCTTTATACTTGTTTAACTCCAGAGGTCATTTCGGGGGGGGATCGCGGGGGATCGTAGTCCCCCCCGGGTGAAGTACGGGGGGCGGGGCACATGACGAAGCCCCGCCCCCTGCTTCCGGCCACCCCGCTTCCGGCCCTCATTCAGCCAGGAGGAGGTAGGAGAAGAGGGAGGGTAAGTTGCTTCCTCCCTGCCTCTCCCCACCCCTGCCTGCCTGGGGCCAGGGAGGGCCTTCGCGGGGCTTCCTTGCCCTCCCGCCGGCCTTGCAGGTCCACCGCCGGGACCTTATGACACACTTCCGGTGATGTCAGGGGGTGTGGCCTTATGACACACTTCCGGTGATGTCAGGGGTGTGTGGTATATGCTAATGAGTTATGCTAATGAGTCCCCCTAGCTCTTTTTCTACGAAACAACCCCTGTGTGTGTCCAGTATAATTTTCAAGCCACTTCTAAAATCTTGTCCATGTATTCTCAAATATTGCTTCTGATCATTGGTCTTCAAGGTGCCACTGGACTCTAAATCTGTTCTACTCGGCTTGCATAACAGAGCGACTGAAGCCAGCCAGAGGCCTTGGGAATGGAAAAGCAAGCAGATGTTTGTGTTGCAACGGAGGCTGTGCCCGGAGCATAAATCTTCCCCTTGTAGGAGGGCAGTTCTTGGGTACCAAAGCAGAGATGCCCACAGAGATAAAGGCTAGAACAGAGAGGCCGTTTGTGCTGGGCGAAAGGAGCAGAGGTGGGCAGGAATGAGCCAATTCAGGCCGCAGAGGCCAGGACAAATTCCAATCTCCTGTGGGATGGAACTAGCATTCTCTGGACTGGGGTTGTGGGGAAGGAAGAGCCCAGGGAACTGGTCAACAACCTGGCACGTGAGGGGAGGGGCGTGGCTGGAGGCTTTCACAAACCACCAGAATCTCTTGTGCTTTGGAGGCAGAGCAGCTTTTACGACTCGCAAAGAGTCCGAGCTGAGTTAGTGTGAGCCAGCTCACGGTTCGTTAGCCTCCGGCTCACGCATTTTTGTCTCATCTCGGGAAGGGATGGCTCCAGAGCAAACTCATTCGTGCAGTCGCCAAATCGCTCGCTCACCACTTTAATGCAAATGGCTTGCAAAGTAGAATTTTTGGCTCACAGGACTCCACAGCTTAGAGGGAGCGTTGGCCTGGAGAGCCAGTTTGGTGGGGTGGTTAGGAGTGCGGACTCTAATCTGGGAGAGCCGGGTTCGATTCCCCACGCCTCCACATGCAGCTGCTGGTGTGACCTTGGGTCAGTCACAAGCAGTGTTCCCTCTAAGCTGAGTCGGTGTGAGCTAGCTCACAGTTCTTTAGCCTCCGGCTCACACATTTTTGTCTTAGCTCAGGAAGGGGATGGCTCCAGAGCAAACTCATTTAAGCAGCAGCCAAATCGCTCGCTCACAACTTTAATACCGGTAGCTCACAAAGTAGAATTTTTGCTCACGAGATTCCATAGTTTAGAGGGAACATTGGAAGTTCTCTCAGAGCTGTTCTCTCAGGGGCAGTCCTCGAAAGAGCTCTCTCAGCCCCACCTACCTCACAGGGTGTCTGTTGTGGGGAGGGTGGCTACTGTCTCACAGTTTTTTAGCCGCCAGTTCACAGACTTCTGTCTTAGCTCCGGAAGGGATGGCTCCAGAGCAAACTAATGTATACAGTAGCCAAATCGTTGGCTCACGACTTTAATGCCAGGAGCTCACAAAGTAGAATTTCTGCACACAAGACTCCACAGCTTAGAGGGAGAATCGTTTACAAGCCTCCTATGCACCAAAATGCACCCCACTACCCAAGTCATGTGCTATGCTCTGCCTGGAGACAAGCAACTCCCTGTATATTTTCCAGGCCCAGGCAAGCGGCTAAAAGCAGAGGGCTCAGAATTCTGAAGGCCCGAGGAGCTGAGCATTGTGGGGGACAGTTAGCGCTGCCAACCTCCAGGTGGTGGCTGGAGATCTCCAGGAATTACAACTCACCTCCAGGTGACGGAGATCAGTTCCCCTGGAGAAAATGGCTTATTTGGAGGGTGGACTCTGTGGCCTTGTACCTGCTAAGGATCCTCCCCTCCCCAACCCTGCCCTCCCCAGGCTCCACCCCTAGATCTCCAGGACTTTCCAGAGAGCCAGTTTGGTGTCGTGGTTAAGTGCGCGAACTCTAATCTGGGAGAACCGGGTTTGATTCCCCACTCCTCCACTCGCACCTGGCTGGATGAGCCATCGTTCTGTCAGGGCTGTTCTCTCAAGGACAGTTCTCTCAGAGCCCTCTCAGCCCCGCCTACCTCACAGGGTGTCTGTGGTGGGGAGGGCAAGGAGTTTGTAAGCCGTTCTGAGACTCTGAGTGAAGGGCGGGGTATGAATCCAATCTCTTCTTCTTCTTCTTTTACCTCACAGGGTGTCTGTTGTGGGGAGGGGAAGGGAAAGGAGTTTGTAAGCCGCTCTGAGACTCTGAGTGAAGGGCGGGGTATGAATCCAATCTCCTCCGCCTCCTCCTCTTCTTCTTCCTCTTCTTCCTCCTCTTCCTCTTCTTCTTCTTCTGCCCCACCTGCCTCACAGGGTGTCTGTTGTGGGGAGGGGGGGGGAAAGGAGTTTGTAAGTCGCTCTGAGACTCCGAGTGAAGGGTAAATCCAATGATCTTCTCTTCTTCTTCTTTTCCCAGCCCAGAGTTGGCATCCTTAAGGGCAGTAGCCAGGGGTCATTTTGTAGAAAAAGAGGTGCAGGAGCTCATTAGCATAACTCATTAGCATAACTGATTTGCATATGCCACACACCCCTGACATCACTGGAAGTGTGTCAGAAGGCAACACCCACCGCTCAGGCTCTACTGGACTGTTTTGGATTGCTAGCTATTGGGGGTGGGGGGGACGTGCAGATCTGTCCTCACAGAGGAGGGAGAGCTCGTACCTGAATAAAACCTGGTCTTAAAGGTGCCACTGGACTGTTTTGGATTGCTAGCTATGGGGGGGGACAGACAGATCTGTGCAGGAAGGAAGGAAGGAAGGAAGGAAGGAAGGAAGGAAGGAAGGAAGGAAGGAAGGAAGGAAGGAAGGAAGGAAGGAG
>NW_015161411.1:236694-238040 GCF_001447785.1 Gekko japonicus
AAAGAGGGAAAGAAAGAGAAGGAGGGAAAGACAGAGGGAAAGAAGGAAATAAGGTGGGAAAGGGAGAGAAGGAAAGAAGGAAGGGTGATTCTTGCTCCTTGTGGCCCAGGGCTGCTGGGAGCAGGGGGTGGGGCTTGTTGCATGTGCCCACCCCCTGGGCTCTTTACTTCCGGAGCTCCGCTCCTGTGCGCTCCTGCAGGAAATGACCCCTGACAGTAGTAATATGCCTTGTGCCATTACAAGCAGTCCCTTGTGCAGCTCGGGTGGAATACTGCCTTGACACACCAGCCACCATCCTCCATTCCGCCTACCACAGAAAATCCCGCGTGAAGGAGTGTTTTTCTCCCAAAGATATCTAGGGATCTCAATGGTCAGAGGTGTCAACAAAGTGAGGAATGACCAGGGGCTTTTCCTCAGGGCGACACTCTCCATCCCCCAGGGGATGTCTGGCTAGGGTTGCCAGCTTTGGGCTGAGGTAGGGTTGCCAGCTTCCAGGGAGGGTCTGGCGATCTCCTGGGATTACATCTGATCTCCACTCGACATAGATCGGGTCCTCTGGAGAACATGGCGGCTTTGGAAGGTGGATTCTATGGAGGGTTGTCAGCTCTGGGTTGGGCAGTGCCTGAAGATTCGGGGGGGCGGGGCGGTGAAGCCTGGGAAGGGCAGGATTTGGGGAGGGGAAGGTCTTCAACAGGGTATCACGCCATAGACTCCACCCTCTAAAGCCGCCATTCTGTCCAGGGGAAGTGATGTCTGGAGACTGGTTGTCATTCTGGGAGGTCTCCAGGCCCCACCTGGAGCCTGGCAACCCTAAAATGACATCTGTGCAGGGAAGGAAACTAGGATTGCACGACAGAGCAATGGAAGCCAGCCAGAGGACTTGCGAATGGGAAAGATGCTGGAGTAGATGGACCACTGGTCTGATCCAGCGGGCTCTTCTGATGTTCTTATGAAGGCCTCAGCCTCTGTGCCCTGTGGTTGTCCCTCCAGAGGAACTGGTTGGCCACTATGTGAGACAGGATGCTGGACTAGAGGGACCACTGGTCTGATCCAGCGGGCTCTTCTGATGTTCTTATGAAGGCCTCAGCCTCTGTGCCCTGTTGTTGGCCCTCCAGAGGAACTGGTTGGCCACTATGTGAGACAGGATGCTGGACTAGAGGGACCACTGGTCTGATCCAGCGGGCTCTTCTGATGTTCTTATGAAGGCCTCAGCCTCTGTGCCCTGTTGTCGGCCTTCCAGAGCAACTGGTTGGCCACTGTGTGAGACAGGAGGCTGGACTAGAGGGACCACTGGTCTGATCCAGCAGGGCCCTTCTGATGTTCTTGTGAAGGCCTCAGCCTCTCTG
>NW_015161411.1:238218-251109 GCF_001447785.1 Gekko japonicus
ACTCCGCCCCCCAAAGCTGCGTCACCAGAGGTGACACAGCCACGTCGCTCACATTGGGGGCGTGGCCCAGATCGTCGCGCCCCCAACGTGAGCGACGTAGCACGTCACTTCCCATGACGTGCTGGTGGCGTGTGCGCGCACACGTCCTGGGAGAGTTCCCGGAGCCCGGCAAGGCTCCCCTGCTGGCAAGGGTAAGTACACTTGGCAACCCTAGGTTGGCCACTGTGTGAGACAGGAGGCTGGACTAGAGGGGCCACTGGTCTGATCCAGCAGGGCTCTTCCGGTGTCCTTATGGAGGCCTCGGCCTCTCTGCCCTGTTGCTGGCCCTCCAAGGGAATTTGTTGGCCACTGTGTGAGACAGGATGCTGGACTAGGTGGGCCACTGGTCTGACCCAGCAGGGTTCTCCTTATGAAGGCCTCAGCCTCTGTGCCCTGTTGTTGGCCCTCCAGAGGAACTGGCGGGCCACTGTGTGAGACAGGATGCTAGACTAGAGGGACCACTGGTCTGATCCAGCAGCCGGGCTCTTCTGGTGTTCTTACGAAGGCCTCGGCCTCTGTGCCCTGTTGTTGGCCCTCCAGAGGAACTGGCGGGCCACTGTGTGAGACAGGATGCTGGACTAGGTGGATCACTGGTCTGATCCAGCAGGGCTCTTCTGGTGTTCTTATGAAGGCCTCGGCCTCTGTGCCCTGTTGTTGGCCCTCCAGAGGAACTGGTGGGCCACTGTGTGAGACAGGATGCTGGACTGGAGGGACTATTGGTCTGATCCAGCTGGACTCTTCTTATGGTCTTATGATATCTCCAGCCACCACCTGGAGGCTGGCAACCCCAAGCACAGCTCATTCCAAACGGTGGCAGGGTTAAGGCCTCTTCTTCTCACACCCATGGGCCTGCCAGGAATGTGAGTTTATCACAGGCATCGATTCGGCGCTGATGGATGTGGAAATTATGCAAGATTGTCGAAAGTTTCCTTGAACAGTCAGTTCTGGGCCCGGTAGTCTCTTTTAAAAAGATGCTGATCAAACCGGTGGGGGATCGAGCGAAAGAAGGAAACAATACCTTCGAGGTCTTTGGGTCATGTGAAAAAATTAAAACCAAGCCGATCTAGCCTGGCTGAACAATGGCAGAAACGGAGGAATGTGGACGTTGGGTGGGACGTGAAAAGTTATTGAGCCAAGGAAGACGAGAGAACAACTCGTCGTGACGTTGTACCAACTGGTCCCTTTTCAATTCCATTTTTATCCCCCCCCCCGAAAGAGCTTACGGGGGCCAAAATACCTCTCCCCTGCCCTCACAACAACCCAGTGAGGTAGGTTCAGTTGAGAAAGAGAGCCCAGCCCAGGGTCAGCCAGCAAGTTTTATGGGTGAATGGATCGTTCTGCTCAGACCACCCTACCCACTATAGCACACCAGTCGGTCCTTCGTGTTGGCCCTGAGGGAAGGTGTCTGTTGGGGCGCTCTATTGGGTCAGGGGTCCAGTGAGCTGCAGGTATTGCAAAAGAAAGAAAGAAGGTTGCCGCATTCTTTTGTGGCCATGCTCTTTTGCCTTTAGCAACTGCAGCAGACAGAAGCAGGGGAAATTGGAGAAGGAAAGCTTCAGTTCATAGAATCGGACCTCCAGGGTCATCTAGTCCAACTCCCTGCACAATGCAAGAAATTCACAAATACCCCCCCACACACACACCCCTAGTGACCCCTGCTCCATGTCCAGAAGATGGCAAAAAAACCCTGTTGGGATTCTTTTTGAGTAAGTCAGCAGAGTATTAAGAGACTGTGTCCATGGTGTGTATTAAAATATAAAAGTTTACTATAAACCTAACATGGGGAAAAGGTACACAGGATATGAAAAATAACAAAGAGCTAATATGCCTACATCCTTACAGCTAAAAGGTAAAACGGGAAGAGCCGAATGGCGTCTCCTTCTCAGTCAGAACAAAGAACGGGAGGAGAAGCCAATATGCTAAATACTTGACACCTGGGTTTCCAATCAGACCAGCAAATTAGCTCCAAAGTTCCCGGGCATTCTGTTGTCTAAACAGATTGGTTACAAACAAACATGTGACTTAACAAACATCATTAACCCTGTAAATACTGAAGTGTTTTGACTTGTAACACCCAACAAAACCCCTCCAGGATCCCTGGCCAAACTGGCCTGGAGAAAAAGGGCTTCCTGACCCCAAAGTGGCGATCAGCATTTCCCTGGGTGTGTAAGAAAGGGCCACAAGAACTAAGCATTGAGGCAGCCCTTTCTGCCCTCATGATCTGCCTCAGTTCACAGAATCAGCATTGCTGTCCGATGGCCATCTAGCCTCTGTTTGAAAACCTCCCAAGAAGGAGAGCCCACCTCCTCCCGAGGAAGCCTGTTCCACTGAGGAGCTGCTCTAACTCTCAGGAAGTTCTTCCTAACTTTTAGCTGGAAACTGTTCTGATTTAATTTCAACCCGTTGCTTCTGGTCCAACCTTCTGGGGCAACAGAAAATAACTCTGCCCCATCCTCTATAGGACAGCCCTTCAAGTACTTGAAGATGGTTATCCTATCACCTCTCAGTCATCTCCTCTCCAGGCTAAACGAGAGCACATCCAGCCTGAGCTGAAGGCATTGCACTGGCTGCCAATAGCACACCGGATTCACTTCAAGGTGCTGGTTTTGACCTTTAAAGCCCTATATGGTCAGGGGCCTGCCTACCTGAGGGACCGCCTTGCCCCATATGTCCCCCAGGGAGCACTGAGGTCAGGGTCACAAAATCGCCTGACTCTCCCTGGTCCAAAAGACGCCAGATTGGCCGCTACCAGAGCCAGGGCCTTCTCAGTGGCGGCTCCACACTGGTGGAATGAGCTCCCAGAAGACATCAGGGCACTGCAGGACCTCGTACCGTTCCGTGGGGCCTGTAAAACGGAGCTCTTCCACCAGGCCTCCAATTAGGAGCCGCCACTGAGGAATGAGCTATTAAAAACTGAACTGTTCTGGCCCTCATGTTAGTGGCACTAAGAACAACTATGGATACTGGTTTAGCCACACCAGACCACCATACAGCAATCGCCACCTGCACTTAACTGCACTTTGTATGTGAATTTTATAGTATTGCACTTATGCATCTGTGTTTTATTGTATTTTAACCTGTTGTATGCCGCCTTGAGCCTGCCTGTGCAGGAAAGGCGGGTTATAAGTAGAAAATAATAAATAAATAAATAAATAAATAAATAAATAAACAGGCCCAGCTCCATTAGCTTTTCCTCACAGGACTTGGTCTCCAGACCCTCACCATCTTCGTTGCCCTCCTCTGGACACGCTCCAGCTAGTTCTCCCTGAACAGACATGACACATCCTTCCACAAACCTGAGAAAAGTCAAGGTTTGAAGAAAATCCTGAAATCTAAAAAGAAATGCACGGGAGGGGGGTTAACCCCCTCAAATAATAGAAGCAGCACCTGCAGCTTTAAGAAACAAATGTCCTTTCAGTGGCCATTGTAGGGGTTGCTAGGCAACCACATTAGTATTTCCAGCATTCAAGCCTTGGTTTCTGCCAGTCAAAGGCAATGGGAGGGGGCAGAGACGTTTCCAGGCCTGCTTGGTTTTTCGAGGGAGGACTAGTTGGAGCCAAACCTCGCAATAACTGCTGGGCAACTTACTTACCATGCAACTTGCATGACTCATCACAGCCCAGTTGTTCACTCCTCCTCAATAGTAGCCACCAGATGATAGCTAATGTGATATAGTTAGTTGTAAAATTCATGGAGATTTGGGGGTGGAACCTGGGGAGAGTGGATTTGGGGAATGGACCTCAATGGGGTAGAATGGCACCTCAATGGGGTAGAATGCCATAGAGGCCCCCCTCAAAGTAGCCATTTTCTCCATGGAAACTGATCTCTATCACCTGGAGACCACCAGTTGTAACTCTGGGAGATCTCCAGGCCCCCACCCAGAGGTTAGCAGCCCTAGGTGCAGTGGCTAGAGTTTCAAGCCAAGATCTAGGAGACCCAGGTTCGAATCCATGGGAGCTTACTGGGTGACCTTGGGCCAGTCACACACTTGAAGCCTAACCTACCTCGCAGGGCCATTGCAAGGATAAAATAGAGGACAGGAAAACGATGTCAGCTGCTTTAGGCCCCCTTTAGGAAGGAAGATGAGGTGCAAATGAAGTAAATAAATAGTAAATATAGAAGAAGAGACTGGATTTATACCCCGCCCTTCACTGCCCAAAGGAGTCTCAGAGCGGCTTACAAACTTCTTCCCCTTCCCCTCCCCACAACAGACACCCTGTGAGGTGGGTGGGGCTGAGAGAGCTCTGACAGAAACTGCTCTTGAGAGAACAGCTCTGACAGAAGAAGAAGAGATTGGATTTATACCCCGTCCTTCACTACCCAAAGGTGTCTCAGAGCGGCTTTCAAACTCCTTTCTCTTCCCCTCCCCACAACAGACACCCTGTGACTGTGAGGTAGGTGAGGCTGAGAGAGCTCTGACAGAAACTGCTCTTGAGAGAACAGCTCTGACAGAAGAAGAAGAGATTGGATTTATACCCCGTCCTTCACTACCCAAAGGTGTCTCAAAGTGGCTGACAAACTCCTTTCCCTTCCCCTCCCCACAACAGACACCCTGTGACTGTGAGGTAGGTGAGGCTGAGAGAGCTCTGACAGAAACTGCTCTTGAGAGAACAGCTCTGACAGAAGAAGAAGAGATTGGATTTATACCCCGTCCTTCACTACCCAAAGGTGTCTCAAAGTTGCTGACAAACTCCTTTCCCTTCCCCTCCCCACAACAGACACCCTGGGAGGTACGTGGGGCTGAGAGAGCTCTGACACAAACTGCCCTTTCAAGGACAGCTCTGCCAGAACTACGTCTTGCTCAAGGTCATCCAGCAGCTGTGAGTGGAGAAGTGAGGAGTCAAACCCGGTTATCCCGGATTAGAGTCCACGCACTTAGGAGGAGGAGAGGAGGTTGGATTTATACCCCACCCTTTACTTGGCGTCTCAGAGCGGCTTACAATCTCCTTTCCTTTCTTCTCTCCACAACAGACACCCTGTGAGGTAGGTGGGGCTGAGAGAGCCCTTTCCAGAACTGTCCCTGAGAGAACAGCTCTGAGAGAACTCTGGCTTTCCCAAGGTCATCCAGCAGGTGTAAGTGGAGGAGTGGGGAATCAAACCCGGTTCTCCCAGATTAGAGTCCGCGCACTTAACCACGACACCAAACTGGCACTCTTAACCAGGGCTTTTTTTGTAGAAAAAGACCAGCGGGAACTTATTAGCATAATAGGCCACACCCAACATCAGAAACTCATTAGCATATTAGGCCACACCCCATGCCTTCCCTTGGCTTGCCTGGGAAGGGAAGGCAGTATAAACTGCCTTTCCTTGGCCTGCCCGGGTGCCACGCGGCTGCGGGGAGCCCAGGAAAGCCGGCCCTTGGACAGGCTGGGGAAGGCACGGGGAGGCATTTAAATGCCTCCCCGATCCTTCCAGGGGGTCCCCGGCCCACCTGCCTCAGAGTTGCTGGCGGGTCGCTCTCCAGGCCTTCCCTCTGTATCCACGCATGTAGAGGTTTTGGCTGTAGTGGGCGTGGCCAACTATGAAGCCAGCCGGAACTCCGTTCCTGTGCGTTCCTGCCCAAAAACAGCCCTGCTCTTCACCAAACTTAACCACTACAGTCCCATAAATGCAGTGAGGATGTCTTTGGAGTAGAGTCTTGCGCTCTGAAGGTTATGAACAGAGGTTGGGGAGAGATTACGCTGAAGGTTGTCGGAGGAGAGGAGGACCGGTTCTGGCGAGTTCCACTTGGACAGACCAGACGCTTCCTTTCCTGCCCTAAATCCCTTCTGTTTACCACGCTCGAGCGTAAAGAGGTAAAGTCCACCTGGAGCGGCAGCAGAGATACACTTCAGGTTCCAGCCGGCTGGACGGAGGACACAAAGCCCACAAGCTGTCCAAAGGTAACCTCTGCCTAGTGTTTGGAACAGGAAAAGGGAGGCGTGTGGACGCCCCGTTGAAAGGTCAAGGGCTGAAGTGCGCCGAGCCGTCTCCCCGCATCGTGCCGAGCTGTGCCAGTTTTCTTTTTCTTTTTTTTAAATCCTTGAATTGTTGAGCGGCTCTCTTGCCATTTCTGGGATGAGAATGCAGCCACAGAAGTCAGCGTACTGCTTACAAAACACCAGCTTGTTTCCACTTGGTCATTCTCGCTTAGAACTGTGATGTCTCAGAGAGTCATTCCCAAACTGCCCCGGCCTGGATGGGCCAGGCAAGACCGATGCTGCCAGATCTCAGAAGCTAAGCCGGGTCAGTCCTGGTGAGCCCTTGGATGGGAGCAGAGGTCATTTTGGGGGGGAACGCGGGGGATCGCAGTTCCCCTGGGTGAGGTACGGGGGGCGGGGACGCCCCCCGCTTCCGGCCGCCCCGCTTCCGGCCCTCATTCAGCCAGGAGGAGGCAGGAGAAGAGGGAGGGTAAGTTGCTTCCTCCCTGCCTCTCCCCACCCCTGCCTGCCTGGGGCCAGGGAGGGCCTTCGCAGGGCTTCCTTGCACTCCCGCCGACCTTGCATGTCCACCGCCAGGCCAAAATGACCCCTGGATGGGAGACTGTCAAGGAAGTCCAGGGTTGCTACGCAGAGGCAGGCAACGGCAGACCACCTCTCCTCGGTCTCTTGCCTTGAAAACTCCATGAGATCTCTGTAAATCGGCGGCAACTTGAGGGGCGCTTTCCCACCCACCAATTCCCAAACTGTGGGCTGGGACATACAGTCTTCCCTCGAAGCTGAGTGTGAGCTAGCTCAGTTTTTTTAGCCTCCGGCTCACACATTTTTTTTGTCTTCGCTCAGGAAGGACGGCTCCAGAGCAAACTAATTTCTGCAGCAGCCAAATCGCTCTCTCGCAACTTCGATGCCAGGAGCTCACAAAGTAGAATTTTTGCTCACAAGACTCCACAGCTTAGAGGGAGCATTGGACATACCATGTGATGCCGAGCACATACCACGAGAAGGAAATGGCTTATAGTCTCCTGGAAGGATCAAGAATCCATTTTCAGAGGAGGCTGCCAACTCACTCTGTATGAGTTACCGTTCTACTATCATTGCACTTCCAAGCTGCCCCTGCTGGGGTTAAGTGGACAATTCATACCCTGCTCTGCCTGAGATATGGTTGGACAGGCCTGTAGCTACAGTGGGGCTTAAGGCACAGCCCTACAAGAATTTCTCCTGCAAATGCTTTTTTCAATCATTTTAAAATGTTTTTAAAGGTGTGCACTCCTTTAAGCAGAGTGGGGTGCTGTAGTTGACTAATTCCCGCACTGAGCAAGGGGGTTGGAATGGGTGACCTCTAGGATCCCTTTTCCCTTTGTGTCCTTTAAGAGAGTTTTTCTGCCTGAGTGTGAGCTTCCTTGACTACAGAAGTCATCACCCCCACCTGCTGGCTTGTAATCAGAATTGTTGCTTGGCTGGAAGAAGTGATTAACTTGCAGCAGCTGAGAACTGTCAGCTAAAGAAGTTGACAGCTTGCAACTGAGAGATCTATCCTGGTAACAGCTTTCTACTGGCTAAATGGCTTTTCTTTCTGCACTGAGAACTTCCGCCCCACCAGAAGGAAATTTGCCCCGCAAGCCACAAAATCCTGGCGGCGGGCCTGTGGTTGGTTCGTATCATTTCTCCCAAAGCAAAATGAACTGATTTCACCGGAGTCTCCCTCTTATGTCTCTGCCTGCCACTGCTCCAAGTCACACCCAGTTATGCCCAGGTGTCATTTCGAAGAAAAATAGGTGCAGGAGCTCATTAGCATAACTTATTTGCATGTGCCACACCCCCTGACATCACCGGACGTGTGTCAGAAGGCAACACCCACTGCTCAGGCTCCACTGGACTCTTTTGGATTGCTAGCTATCGGGGGGGGGGAATGTGCAGATCTGTCCTCGCAGAGGAGGGAGAGCTTGTACCTGAATAAAACTTGGTCTTAAAGGTGCCACTGGACTGCTTTGCACCGGGGGGCTGGGGGGGGAGCTTTGCAACTTACCTGGCTGCTTCTTGCTCTGACTGAGGGCTGCTGGGAGCAGGGGGCGGGGCTTGTTGCCTGTGCCCGCCCCCTGGGCTCCTTACTGCCGGAGCTCCACTCCTGTGCGCTCCTGCAGGGAATGACCCCTGGTTGTGCCCATGAGAGCACAAAGTGTGCACTTTTCCCTCTGTACCTTGAAGACAACCCTTCTGAGGTATAAAAATCGAACTCTCTCCCTCATTGCAATTTGGCAAAAGAAGCCCGGGCCCCCGACCTGGATGGCCCAGTGTAGCCCGGTCTCATCAGATCTCGGAAACTAAGCAAAGTTGGCCCTAGTTAGTATTTGTATGGGAGACCACTCGAGGGAGTCCAGGGATGCTGTGCAGAGGCAGGCAAGGGCCAACCACCTCTGGACATCTCTTTCCAGGAAAACCCTACAGTAGGAGTTCCCGACCTTTTGGAGCCTGGGGCACCTTTGGGGTTTTGAGAGGGCGTGGTGAGCAGACCAGGGCTCTTTTTGTAGAAAAAGCCCAGCAGGAACTCATTAGCATAATAGGCCACACCCAACAGCAGGAACTCATTAGCATATTAGGCCACACCCCTGACAGCACAGCTCATTAGCACATTAGGCCACACCCACGTTACCAGAAGTGTGGTCATCCAGCCACACCCACCTTTTGCTTCTTATTCTGTTTACCTTGTTTGTTGTCCAAACCCAGGGCCTTTTTGTAGCAGGGACTCCTTTGCATGTTAGGTCACACACCCCTAACGTAGCCAATCCTAATGAGTTTCTGCTGTTGGGTGTGGCCTATTATGCTAATGAGTTCCTGCTGGGCGTGGCCAACTCAGGAGCCAGCCGGAACTCTGTTCCTGTGCGTTCTGCCCCAAAAATAGCCCTGAGCACCACCCCAAAATGGCTGTCGCAGGAGGTGGATCCGAACCCTAAATGGCTGCTTCAGGAGGCAGAGGCAAACAGAATGTCTCCCTCTTCACCCCGCCTAGGAAGAAGGAAAGCCTGAAGGGGGGGATGGACCCTCACACTGCCTAAGAAGAGAAGGAGAGGAAGAGACTGGATTTATACCGCGCTCTTCACTCGGAGCCTCAGAGCGGCTTACAATCTCCTTTCCCTTCCCCGCCCCACAACAGACGTCTTGTGAGGTCGGTGGGGCTGAGAGAGCCCTTTCGAGAATGCCTCCTGAGGGAACAGATCCGAGAGAACTCGTGACTGACCCAAGATCACACCAGCAGCTGCATGTGGAGGACTGGGGAATCAAGCCCGGTTCTCCCAGATTAGAGTCCACGCTCCTAACCACTACACCAAACTGGGTCTCTAAGGAAAGCTCAGGGGCTTCCCGATTCCTCTTCAATCAAAGCGTGATTAACACATGGAATTCACTGCCACAGGAGGTGGCGGCAGCTACAAGCATGGACGGCTTCAAGAGGGAATTAGATAAGCAGAGGTCCATCAGTGGCTACAAGCCACAAGGTATAGGTAGGAACTCTCGGTCTGCAGCAAGGGATGCTCTGTATTCTTGGTGCTTGGGGGGGGGGCAACAGTGGGAGGGCTTCTAGTTTCCTGGCCCCACTGATGGACCTCCTGATGGCACCTGGTCTTTTTGGCCACTGTGTGACAGAGTGTTGGACTAGATGGGCCATTGGCCTGATCCAACATTGGCTTCTCTTAGGTTCTTATGTTCTTATGATTCTCCTCATCCTCCAGTGGGAAACCCTTTCAGTTGAATGAAAGGAGGCAGCAATAACAAGCCCTGCCTTACAATGGCCCCCTTCCACTTTCCAAAAAGCTTGGTGGCGCCAAGGGCAGTACTAGCAGGCGCCATGACGCCCACGGGCACCAAGTTGGGGAACCCTGCCCGACAGGTTCACCATAAGGCGATTCTTTCCATTGCCCCCAAAAGAAGCCTCTGAAGTTTTGGGAAACTATTTTCATGTTTTGCAGCTGCCGAGACTCACTAGACCTGCTCTCTGGCCTCTGTGCTGATAATGTATCGCCCCTTCCGCATGGGCGAACGGCGGCCGAGTGAACGGACCTCCTGTCTTTGCACATGGATCTGGAGACCCTTTGTACCCTCTCCACAGGACCAGGGCCTTGAGAATAAACAGGATTCCCGATCACATGGACAGAACTCTGCTTACAAATATTTGTAGGCACATAGTACCTATGACCTTCAAACACATTTATTTATTTATTTTTGCCATGCTCAAGGTGCGCATAGTTCCCACCCCTTCCAGTTCTCTGCAAAACATACATTTGGGTAGCAAGTCCTGTGAATATCAGTGGGATAATTTTTTTAAAAAAGACATTTTATTTGTATAAAGTATTACATAACATAGAATGTCCATTCGGCTTGAAACGTTAATGACATGAAATGCATACAATAAGAGAAAAAAGAAGGAACCGTGACATATAATAACTTTAAAAAAGGTTAGTATTCTATATTTGGTATGGAAAAATTTATACAGATGTGCGCTAAAGGCCCACAGAATAATACAATGACAAAAGAGACGAGATTAAAGCCGTAACATCATTTAGTGTCTGGTAATGACAAACAACCACTTACTCCTTCATAGAAAAAATACAAAGGTCAACAAAATTACACAGACACTATTGACCTTTGTAATTTGATTGACCTTTCTAATTTGATTGGTCTTTGTATTTTTCCTATGAAGGAATAAGTGGTTATTTTTCATTAAAAAGGTAAAGGTTCCCTTGCTCAAAAGCCAGTCGAATCCGACTCTAGGGTTGCGGTGCTCATCTCCGTTTCAAAGCCGAAGAGCCAGCGCTGTCCAAAGATGTTTCCGTGGTCATGTGGCCGGCATGACTAAACACCAAGGTGCACGGAACGCTGTTACCTTCCCACCGAAGTGGTTCCTATTTATCTACTTGTAATTTCTTGCTTTCGAACTGCTAGGTTGGCAGGAGCTGGAACTAGAGACGGGAGCTCACTCCGTCATGCAGCAACTTGGGTCTCGAACTGCTGAACTACCGACCTTCCATAGCCTGCAGTTCAGCGTCTTAACCACTTGAGCCAACGCATCTCCTATAGGGTCATTACCAGACACTAAATGATGTCATGGCTTTAACCTCGTCTCTTTTGTCATTGTATTATTCTGTGGGCATTTAGCACACATCTAAATATATTTTTTCATACCAGACTGTCTTGGGATTGTCTGTTATTCTTGTGGATAGTATTCTATATTTTTCAGGTACTGTTTGTTTTCTTTTCTTTTTTTCTTTTCAATAAAATCAAAGACATTTTCCCACTAAATTTGACCCGCACATTGGGTTTTCTGCAGCTAAAATTTGATCAGAGACTTTTCCCCATGCCTAAGTATTCCCAGATTTTATCTAACCATTGGTTTTTCAAAGGTTATTCATTGGTTTTCAATGGCTGTGCCACTAGAGACTTAGCTGCTACCGGCAGGGGTCATTTCCTGCAGGAGCGCACAGAAGCGGAGCTCCGGCAGTAAAGAGCCCAGGGGGTGGGCACATGCAACAAGCCCCACCCCCTGCTCCCAGCAGCCCTCAGTCAGAGCAAGAAGCAGCCAGGTAAGTGGCAGAGGCCCCCCTGGCCCAAAAAGGTCCAGTGGCACCTTTAAGACCAAGTTTTATTCAGGTACAAGCTCTCCCTCCTCTGCCAGGACAGATCTGCATATCCCCCCACCCCCCATAGCTAGCAATCCAAAACAGCCCAGTGGAGCATGAGCGGTGGGTGTTGCCTTCTGACACACTTCCGGTGATGTCAGGGGGTGTGGCATATGCAAATAAGTTATGCTAATGAGTTATGCTACTGAGCTCCTGCACCTCTTTTCCTACGAAATGACCCCTGGCTACCGGCATAACTGATATAATATCTTCTCTCATCTTTGGTATCGTAGTATCTTCCCATAAATGTAATAAGATGATCTCAGGATGTGGCAGGACTGAATATCCTGTAATGTTTCCTATCATATATAGTATGAGGCGTTAATTTATTTCAAGATACATGCCCAGTGTTTCTTCCTGATGAGGAACTAAAGCGGCTTATTGCCACACTTCTCCTGTCTTCTGTTTTATCCTCAACAACAACAACCCAGTGAGGTAAGCCACGCTGAAAGAGAGTAACTGGCTCAAGGTAACTTGGCAACCTTAGTGGCAGATGGGGATTTGAACCTGGGTCTTCCATATTCCTAGCTAGGGTTGCCCGCCTACACAGGTTAGCTGGAGATCTCCTGCTATTACGACTAAAACTGATATCTGGAGAATAGAGATCAGTTCCCTTAGAGAAAATGGCTGCTTTGGAGGGTGGACTCTGTGGCATTGTACCCTTCTGAAGTAATAAGAGCATCAGAAGAGCCCTGCTGGATCAGACCAATAGTCCATCTAGTCCAGCATCCTGTCTCACACAGTAGCCAACCAGTTCCTCTGGAGGGCCAACAACAGGGCAGGGAGGCCAAGGCCTTCATAAGAATATCAGAAGAGCCCTGCTGGATCAGACCAATAGTCCATCTAGTCCAGCATCCTGTCTCACACAGTAGCCAACCAGTTCCTCTGGAGGGCCAACAACAGGGCAGAGGCCGAGGCCTTCCTAAGAACATCAGATGAGCCCTGCTGGGTCAGACCAGTGAGGGTCCATCTAGTCCAGCATCCTGTCTCACACAGTAGCCAACCAGTTCCTCTGGAGGGCCAACAACAGGGCACAGAGGCTGAGGCCTTCATAAGAACATCAGAAGAGCCCTGCTGGGTCAGACCAGTGAGGGTCCCTCTAGTCCAGCCTCCTGTCTCACAAAGTGGCCAACCAGTTCCTCTGGAGGGCCAACAACAGGGCACAGAGGCTGAGGCCTTCATAAGAACATCAGAAGAGCCCTGCTGGATCAGACCAGTGGTCCCTCTAGTCCAGCATCCTGCCTTACACAGTGGCCAACCAGTTC
>NW_015161411.1:252023-270757 GCF_001447785.1 Gekko japonicus
TACACAGTAGCCAACCAGTTCCTCTGGAGGTCCAACAACAGGGCACAGAGGCTGAGGCCTTCATAAGAACATCAGAAGAGCCCTGCTGGGTCAGACCAGTGAGGGTCCCTCTAGTCCAGCCTCCTGTCTCACATAGTGGCCAACCAGTTCCTCTGGAGGGCCAACAACAGGGCACAGAGGCCGAGGCCTTCATAAGAACATCAGAAGAGCCCTGCTGGGTCAGACCAGTGAGGGTCCCTCTAGTCCAGCCTCCTGTCTCACAAAGTGGCCAACCAGTTCCTCTGGAGGGCCAACAACAGGGCACAGAGGCTGAGGCCTTCATAAGAACATCAGAAGAGCCCTGCTGGGTCAGACCAGTGAGGGTCCCTCTAGTCCAGCCTCCTGTCTCACAAAGTGGCCAACCAGTTCCTCTGGAGGGCCAACAACAGGGCACAGAGGCTGAGGCCTTCATAAGAACATCAGAAGAGCCCTGCTGGGTCAGACCAGTGAGGGTCCCTCTAGTCCAGCCTCCTGTCTCACAAAGTGGCCAACCAGTTCCTCTTGAGGGCCAACAACAGGGCACAGAGGCTGAGGCCTTCATAAGAACATCAGAAGAGCCCTGCTGGGTCAGACCAGTGAGGGTCCCTCTAGTCCAGCCTCCTGTCTCACATAGTGGCCAACCAGTTCCTCTGGAGGGCCAACAACAGGGCACAGAGGCTGAGGCCTTCATAAGAACATCAGAAGAGCCCTGCTGGATCAGACCAGTGGTCCCTCTAGTCCAGCATCCTGCCTTACACAGTGGCCAACCAGTTCCTCTGGATGCCCAGCAACAGGGCAGAGAAGTCGAGGCCTTCCCCCGATGTTGCCTTCTGGCTCCGGAGTTTCCCCTCAGTCCCCATGGCTAGTAGCCATTGATAAATTTATCCTCCATGAATCTATGTAGTCCCCTTTGAAAGCTGTTTACTCCTATGGCCATCATGACATCCTCTAGCAGCAAATTCCACATTTGAATCACTCTTCTTCCCCTCTTCTCCCCCAAACCCCGCCCTTCCCTGGCCCCACCCCCAAAACCTCCAGGTATTTCCCAACCCCAGAGCTGGCAACCTAGTTCCTAACCCACAACACCGCGCTGGGATTGCATGAGTCTCAAAAGATCCATCCAACCCAGAAATGTGCTGTGACTCACTCAGTCTTAAACTCGTATTGAAATAAATGTTACAAAGTCTGAGTCCAGTGGCACCTCTAAGACCAAGATTTCATTCTGGGTATAAGCAGAGGTCATTTCCTGCAGGAGTGGAGCTCCGGCAGTAAAGAACCCAGGAGGCGGGCACATGCAACAAGCCCCACCCCCTGCTCCCAGCAGCCCTCAGTCAGAGCAAGAAGCAGCCAGGTAAGTTGCAGAGCTCCTCCCCGCCCCCCAGTCCAAAACAGTCCAGTGGCACCTCTAAGACCAGGTTTTATTCAGGTACAAGCTCTCCCTCCTCTGCGAGGGCAGATCTGCTCGTTCCCCCCCCCCCATAATAGCGAGCAATCCAAAACAGTCCAGTGGCGCTTGAGCGGTGGGTGTTGCCTTCTGACACACTTCCGGTGATGTCAGGGGGTGTGGCATATGCAAATGAGTTATGCAAATGAGTTGTGCTAATGAGCTCCTGCACCTCTTTTTCTACAAAATGACCCTTGGGTATAAGCTTTTGTGTGCAGGACCGCTTCTTCATCTGTTTCACTGCATCCAAAGAAGTGTGGATGCACACACGGAAGCTTATACCCAGAATTCAACTCTGTTGGTCTTAAAGGTGCCACTGGACTCCGACTTTGTCCTATTGCTTCAGACCGACCCGGCTGCCCACCTGAAATAAATGTGGTTAGTCTTGACGGTGCCACTGGACCTTAGTTTTGTTTTCCTTCCTCACGGGCCAGTTCCGTTCACCTTTGTCCTTCATGGTCCCTGCACTGATCTCGAACAACCTTTCCTCCACCCAGAACTGCAGCCTTGAGGTTTATTTGAGGGGGGGTTGTTCATTTATTTATTTATAAAAAGCAAGCAAACACACCCAACCAGGACGATTGCACCCTGGGAACTTTGATGCAATTTACCCAAGGCCAAACAAGGAAGGAAGGCCCAAGGGACTGTGAGTGTGTGAAGTCAAGGTCAGCTCCTGCTAAAAGGAAAGATAATTTTCGCCACCTGCCCCTGGGTTTTTTTTACAAAATGTATTCCTGGAAGGTACAATCCGAAATGGCAGATCAGTGCGGGAGTAAACCTACGCAGTCCTGTTGCTGGATCTGAAGAAGCATTCCTAGTGGTGTAACCAGCTCTGAGTGGGGAAATACCTGTAGTTCTGGGGGTGGAGCCTGGGGAAAGCAGGAACTCCAAAGCAGCTACGTATTTCCTCCAGGGGAACTGATCTGGAACACCTGGAGATCAATAGTCAGGGGTCATTTCCTGCAGGAGCGCACAGGAGCGGAGCTCCGGCAGTAAAGAGCCCAGGGGGCAGGCACACACAACAAGCCCCACCCCCTGCTCCCAGCAGCCCTCAGTCAGAGCAAGAAGCAGCCAGGTAAGTTGCAGAGCCCCCCCCCCCGGCCCCCAGTCTAAAACAGTCCAGTGGCACCTTTAAGACCAAGTTTTATTCAGGTACAAGCTCTCCCTCCTCTGTGAGGACAGATCTGCACGTCCCCCCCCCCAATAGCTAGCAATCCAAAACAGTCCAGTGGAGCCCGAGCGGTGGGTGTTGCCTTCTGACACACTTCCGGTGATGCCAGGGGGTGTGGAATATGCAAATACATTATGCTACCTCTTTGTCTTTGTCTACGAAATGACCCGTCAATAGTAATAGAGAGATCTCCAGGTGCCACCTGGAGATTGGCAACCCTCTTTCCTAAAGTTGGAGGGGGAAAGTGCAGAAGAGGGCAACCAAAAAGATGAAGGGTTAAGGGTTAAGGGGCCAGTTTGGTGCAGTGGTTAGGAGTGTGGACTCTAATCTGGGAGAATGGGGTTTGATTCCCCACTCCTCCACATGCAGCTGCTGGTGTGACCTTGGGTCAGTCACTAGCTGTCTTTCAGAGCTGTTCTCTCAAGGGCAGTCCTCGAAAGAGCTCTCTTGGCCCCACATACCTCACAGGCAGTGTTCCCTCTAAGCTGAGTCAGTGTGAGCTAGCTTACCATTTTTTTAGCCTCCGGCTCACACATTTTTTTCTTTGCTCAGGAAGGGTTGGCTCCAAAGCAAACTAACCGATGCAGTAGCCAAATCGCTCGCTCACAACTTTAATGCCAGTAGCTCACAAAGTAGACGTTTTGCTCACAGGACCCCACAGCTTAGAAGGAGCATTGCTCACAGGGTGTCTGTTGTGGGGAGGGGAAGGGAAAGGAGACGGTAAGCTGCTCTGAGACTCCTTCGGGTAGTGAAGGGCAGAGTATAAATTCATCCTCCTTCTCCATCTTCTTCCTCTTCTTCCTCCCTAAAAGAAAAGGGGAGATACTGTAAAATGAAAAAAAAAGATTACAGAAGCAGGAGATATTCGTAGCAAGTGCTGAACTTCTATATGACTCACAGGAACATCTGAAAAAGTGTGCATGCTGGAGTCCTGTGTCCAGTTTTGGGCACCACATTTTAGGAAGGATGTTGACAAGCTCGGGCGTGTCCAGAAGAGGGCAACCAGGATGGTGAGAGGGTTGGAGTCCAAGTCTTACGAGGAAAGGCTGAAAGAGTTGGGTCTGTTTAGCCTGGGAAAGAGCAGGCTTAGAGGGGACATGACTGTAGTCTTCAAGTATTTGAAGGGCTGCTGTGTAGAAGATGGAGCAGATCTATTCTCTCTTGCTCTGGATTGCGAGACTAGATCTAATGGGTGGAAATGACAAGGGAGTCTTTACCGGCTAAATATCGGGAGAGACTTCCTAACTGTCAGAGTGGTTGAGCAGTGGAACAGACTGCCTCGGGAGGTGGTGGATGCTCCTTCGCTGGACGTTTTCAAGCGGAGGCTGGACGACCATCTTTCTGGTATGTTGTAGGGCTATCTTTTGGCTCTGCTCCTGCAGAGCGCAGGGGGTTGAACTGGATGACTTGCAAGGTCCCTTCCATCTCGAACATTCTATGATTCTATGAATGGTTATACCCAGAATTAAACTTTGTTGGTCTTAAAGGTGCCACCGTTCTGCTGCTTCAGACCAACACGGCTACCTGCCTGACTCTAGGGACAGCACTGAGAGACACCTGTCTCTCTGCTCCCTGCAGAATTTGGGATTGCCCAATGAAACTGACTGATATTAGATCTAGGAAAGAAAAAGGAATTCATTGATTCATTCATTCTTTACCTCTTTAAAAGATCTCTGTGCCACACTCCCCAAGGGAAAAAATCGCCGAAGGCAAATCTCTCCAACAAACAGATCGGATAATAAACAAACCCAGAAATGATCCAAGTTACAAATCATCGAAACTGATGTTGCAACAAATATCATAAAGGAGAGACTAAAATGAGCCGCTCTGTTTAAAACCTGGCATAAATGCAAACAGCTAGGTAGGACACCCATGCCAATGCAGCATATAGGTCAATGGGGTATAAAACCAGCGTTAAAAAGCCGGGGATGTAAAAAAGCTTCAATGTGATGCCAGAAAATAGAAAAACTGCAATAAGCAGGCGAAAAGACAAATGACAGGAGCTTCAAAAACATGGTGCCAGTACCAAAACGGGCCTGCCTTTCCTGACCCACTCGCAAGATTACCAATCTCCAGGTGGGACCTGGAGATCTCTCGCAATTACAACTGATGTCCAGGAGACCAAAATCAGCCCACCCCCCCGGAGAAAAACAGCTGCTTTGGTGGACTCTACGGCATTCTACCCTGCCGAAGTCCCTCCCCCTCCCCAAATCCCGCCCTCTCCAGGCTCCACCTCCCAAATCTCCAGGTATTTCCTAACCCAGAGCTGGCAAACTGACATCTACGGTGTGTGTGTAGGGGATGAAGCTGCTGATGATGAACCCGGAGCTCAGGGAGGCTCCTATGCGGGCGTTTTCACAGCACACTCAACGTTCACACTCAACCCAATGGCACTTCTGTTGCATCACTGGCTCAGTTCAGTTTATAGGCCTCTGCCCACAGTTAAATAATAGTTGCTGGCTAGCATCTCTGCAGAGGTCTTGGGGAGGAATTAACCGTTTCTAAGGTTTAAATTTGGTGTAGTGGTTAAGTGCGCGGAGTCTAATCTGGGAGAACCGGGTTTGATTCCCCACTCCTCCACTTGGACCTGGCTGGATGACCTTGGGCAAGCCGTAGTTCTGATAAGAGCTGTTCTTGAAAAAAAGAGCAGTTTCTGCCAGAGCTCTCTCAGCCCCACCGACCTCACAGGGTCTCTGTTGTGGGGAGGTCATGGGAGATCTCCAGGTGCCACCTGGAGGGTGGCAACCCTAACCATTTGTCTAAAGACACACCCATAGGTCCCCCATCCAGTCACAGCGAGGGATGACTTGACATATATAAAAGAAGAAGAGGAATAGAAGAAGAGTTGTTTTTAATACCCCACTTTTCACTACCCGAAGGAGAAGTGAGTTGCCTTGCCTTCCTCTCCTCACAAGAGGGAACATTGCTCACTGCCCTGTCCCTTGCAAGGTAGAAGAAGAGGAGGAGGAGGAGATTGGATTTACGCCCTGCCCTTCACTACCCAAAGGTGTCTCAGAGCAGCTTACAAACTCCTCTCCCTTCCCCTCCCCACAACAGACACCCTGTGAGGTGGGTGGGGCTGAGAGAGCTCTGGCAGAAACTGCTCTTTTTTTCAAGAACAGCTCTTATCAGAACTACGGCTTGTCCAAGGTAGTCCATCCAGGTGCAAGTGGAGGAGTGGGGGAATCAAACCCGGTTCTCCCAGATCCATGCACTTAACCACTACACCAAACTGGCTAGAAAGGAAAGGCTAGAAGCAGGCTCGGCGCTTCCCCCTTTAAAGACAGGCATTCAGATTAATTTAATTCACTGTAATCTAATTGCACCCTTAAAAATGTAAGTGCCCCCGGAACGAAAAAGTCCTGGCTACGGACCTGAGTGGGGAAGCCCCTCTTGAAGAGTTTTCTTTTATTATTTACTTATTTACGTGATTCATATCTCAGTGGGGGGGCCCAAAGAGGTTGAAACTTTCTCCTCTTCTCCATTTTAGCCTCACAACAACCCTCTGAGGAAGAAGAAGAAGAAGAAGAAGAAGAAGAAGAAGAAGAAGAAGAGACGAAGAGATTGGATTTATACCCCTCCCTTCACTACCCAAGGGTGTCTCAGAGCGGCTTACAAACTCCTTTCCCTTCCCCTCCCCACAACAGACACCCTGTGAGGTGGGTGGGGCTGAGAGAGCTCTGACAGAAACGGCTCTTTTTCAAGGACAGCTCTGACCAGAACTATGGCTTGCCCAAGGTAATCCAGCAGGTGCAAGTGGAGGAATGGGGAATCAAACCCGGTTCTCCCAGATTAGAGTCCACGCACTTAACCACTACGCCAAACACTACACTACACAACAGACACCCTGTGAGGTACTGAGAGAGAGAGCTCTAAGAGAACTGTGACTGACCCAAGGTCACCCAGCTGGCTGCATGTGGATCAAAGGGGAATCAAACCTGGTTCTCCAGATCAGAGTCCTGCCGCTCTTAACCTCTGCACCCTGCTGGCTCTCTCCAAGCCCCATCTGGAGGTTGGCAGACCTATGCAGGGTGCCCACCAGGGTATCAGAGGCCTGCCCAAAGGGCGTGTTTGCGACCTGCTCTTCCCCTTCAGTTGACAAACAGGACAGAGAGTTTATGCAAGATCACCGGTTTGCATAATTCAAATTACGCAAGGGGGCTTTTCTGTCTGGCTGCAGAATCCCCAGATTTCCCGATCCGGCCTCTGTGAGTGACGGTTTCCCTAGCCACTCCCCGTAAGGACTGAGCCTGGATCGGTTTTTCTGTGCCTGCCCGGATGACTGGAGTGAGCCAAACTGGAATTCCCGGGCTGTTGACACTTGAGACACACCATTCGGCTGAACTAAATTTACAAACAAAACAGGAACTGGGAGGAACAAAAGGAGACTGAAGTCAGAGGCACGCTTAGGAAATACTGATTCAGCCTGAACTAGAAACCAAGGCGAAGAGGCACTTGTCCCTGGCTTCCTTCACTGTGACCTGAATCACAACCCCCAGTAGGGTTACCAAACTCCAGGTAGCACCTGGAGGTCTCTCGCTATTACAGCTGGTCTCCAGACGACCAAGATCAGTTCCCCTGGAGAGGATGGCTGTTCTGGAGGGTGGACTTTATGGCCTTGTACCCCATTGAGGTCCCCGTCCTCCCCAGGCTCCATCCCCAAATCCCCAGGAGATTCCCAACCAGGATCTGGCAACCCTACCCCCCCGTCCCCACTGATGGCCAGAGTGAATCATAGAATCATAGAGTTGGAAGGGACTTCCAGTGTCATCTAGTCCAACTCCCTGCACAATGCAGGAAATTCACAAATACCTCCCCCTCTACGCCCGCAGTGAACGCTGTTCCGTGCCCAGGAGATGACAAAAAACCTCCAGGATCCCCGGTCAAACTGGCCTGGAGAATAATGGCTTCCTGACCTCAAAGTGGCAATCGGCATTTCCCCGAGCGTGTGAGAAAGGGCCACGAGAACTAAGCCCTGAGGCAACCCTTCCTGCCCTCCCTCTCGTGATCTGCCTCAGTTCACAGAATCAGCATTGCTGTCAGATGGCGCTCTAGCCTCTGTTTGAAAACCTCCAGAGCCTACAACCTCCCGAGGAAGCCTTTTCCGCTGAGGAACCACTCTAATCGTCAGGAAGTTCTTCCTAATGTTTAGCTGAAAACTCTTCTGATTTAATTTCAACCCATTGGTTCTGGTCCAACCTTTTGGGGCAACAGAAAACAACTCCACCCCATCCTCTATAATGGCAGCCCTTCAAGTACCTGAAGATGGTTATCCTATCACCTCTTAGTCATCTCCTCTCCAGGCTAAACATACCCAGCTCGTTCAACCTTCCCTCACAGGACTTGGTCTCCAGACCCCTCACCATCTTTGTTGCCCTCCTCTGGACAAGTTCCAGCTTGTCTATGGCCCCGGTCACACGGGCCGGATATCGCGGGGGGGAGGCGTGGCTAATTGCCCCGGCGCAGTTTGAACCGCGATCAGACGTGCCGGCTGCCGGCGGCACACCACGGGTCCTTCCCTCGGCGCCGGTGGGTAAACGAGGGTGGCGATCACACGACGATCCTGCAGCGCGGCAAAGAAGCAGCGCGGTGCGATCACACCAGCAATGGATAGGCGTCGCCGCCATGACAAACGGGGTCATTTTTTTTAAGCCGAAACGGCACTTTTGCTTTTCTCTTTGTGCTCATGCGCCGCTGGGTGCTTGTGCGCATCTTGTGACTTGTGGGGGGGGAACCTGTTTGCGAAGGGTCATGGGCGGGCGCCGGATGCTACCACCGGAAATGCGATCAAACGCCCGCCCTTGCCCCGTGGTTTCCGGAAACTACTACCTCGGAGGTACTAGTTTTTAACTCCGCATCTTTGGTGGGAAGCCTCAGGTTCGCCACGGGAGCTCTACGCTTCTCAGATGTTGCTGTGTGATAGCGCCCGGAAAATCCACCTATCTTCCGTCTCTGTAGCGTGGCTAATGCTCCGTGTGACCGCAGCCTATATTGTTCTTAAATTGTAGTGCTCAAAACTGAACACAGCACTCTAGGTGAGGTCTATCCAGAGCAGACTAAAATGGTACCCTCACTTCACGTGATCTGGACACAATACTTCTGTTGATACAGCCCCAAATCGCATTTGCCTTTTTAGCAACCGCATCACACTGCTGACCGCATCAGTGTATGGTCTACTAAGACCACTAGATCCTTTTCGTACATACCACTGCCAAGACAAGTCTTCCCCAACCTATAATTATGCATTTGATTTTTCCTACCTAAATGCAGAACTTTACATTTATCCCCTTTGAAAGTCATTAAATTTCTTTTAGCCCAGTTTTCCAGCCTGTCAGTATCATCTTGTATCCTGACTCTGTCTTCTACCTTGTGGCTATCAGCCACAAGGTATAGATAGGGGCTCTGGGGCAAGTGATGCTCTGTCTTCTTGGTGCTTGGGGGGGGTCAACAGTGGGAGGGCTTCTAATGTCCTGGCCCCACTGGTGGACCTCCTGATGGCACCTGGTATTTCTGGCCACTGTGTGACACAGAGTGTTGGACTGGATGGGCCTTTGGCCTGATCCAACATTGGCGTCTCTTATGTTCTTATGTTCTTACCATATTTGCTACTCCTCCCAATTTAGCATCATCTGCAAATTTAAGAAGCATTCCCTCTATCCCTTCATCCAAATCATTGATAAAGATGTTGAACAAAGCAGGTCTCAGGACAGATCCTTGAGGCACTCCACTTGTCACTCCTCTTCAAAAAGATGAGGAACCATTCACAAGCACTCTTTGTGTGCGATCTGTCAACCAGTTACAGATCCACCTTACAGTCATAGGATCCAAACCATATTTTTCCAGTTTGTCAACCAGAATATTATGTGGAACCTTATCAAAAGCCTTACTGAAATCAAGATAAACTATGTCTACAGCATTCCCCTGATGCAGCAAGGTAGTGACTTTCTTTAAAAAAAAAAAGAGATAAGGTTAGTCTGACATGACTTGTTCTGGCTCTTAGTAATCACAGCCGTCCTTTCTAAATGCTCAAGGACTGTCTGTTTAATTATTTGTTCCAAAACTTTCCCAGTGGCTTGGCAACCCTATCCCCCAGTATCATTTCTAGGTCTCACCCACATTGCTATTTACAGTTGCCAACCTCCAGGTGGCGGCTGGAGATCTCCTGGAATTATGACTGATCTCCAGACTGCATAAATCGCTTTTTATTTATTACATATTTATTTAAAACATTTACTCCACTTCTCCTGGAGAAAAATGGCAGCTTTGGATGGTGGGACTGCATTTCGTTTTGTTTATTGAATGTATAGCCCGCTCTCCCCGGCAACCAGGCTCAGAGCAGGTAACATCATTTATAAAAACATTCAACCATCTAAAACATTATAATTCCAATGCATAATTCTAATACATAATTACAGTAAATACATAATGAATAAAATACATAATGACTAGAACCAGCGACACAACTAAAATACGGCGTGAAATCTCAGGAGGAAGACATTAATGACTGTCTGATAAGAAGAGAAGGAAAAAAGGGGAGGGGGAGGGGAGAAAGGGAAGAAGGAGGAACTCTCCCAAGCTCCGCCCTCAAATCTCCAGTTCTTTTTAAGCCCAGAGCTGGCAACCCTATCTATCCGACCTCCCTCTGACTAGCTCTGTGCAGTTTCCACGGTTCTCCAGTCTCCAGGAGGGAGGGCCCAATCCAAATCCGTGCTTGCCCTGGAAATATATCAGGTGATCTTGGTCCGGTCATTCTGTCTCACCCGAAGCTACCTCACAGGGTTGTTGTCTGGGTAAAAACGGGGTGGGGGAGAAGGCCAGATAATAAAAACGGGGTGAGCTCCTCTCTGAACATGGCACAGTAGTTAGAGTGTCAGACTAGGATCTATGAGAGCCGGGTTCGAATCCCGGTTCTGCCACGGAGCCTTGCTGGGGGACCTCGGGCCAGTCTCACGCTCTCAGCCTAGCCTACCTCAAAGGGTTGTTGTGAGGATGAAACAGAGAAGGGGGGAAATGTCTTAAGCCACAGTGGATCCCCAGTGGCGAGAAAAGTAAAGTATGAATGACATCAATAAATAAATATGTCTAATTCAGCACCCTTTGACCACATGGGGTGAACAAATGGACTATTCTTATCCTTTGCGAATGCTTTTTATTATTTGTTAATGTAGATTCATACACCACTTTACTCTCCAATGGGACCTAAAGTGGCTTACAACATCATTCTCCCCAGATCTGTTTTATTTAGTTTAACAACAACATGGCTTCTCTTATGTTCTTATAGTGGTGGCAGCTACAAGCATAGACACCTTCAAGAGAGGAATGGATAAACATATGGAGCAGAGGCCCATCCGTGGCTACTAGGCACAAGGTATAGGTTGGCTTGAAACTCAACATCAAAAAAACTAAGATCATGGCATCCAGCCCCATCACTCCTTGGCAAATAGAAGGGGAAGTCATGGAAGTAGTGACAGACTTCACGTTCCTGGGATCCCAGATCACCGCAGACTGTGACAGCAGCCATGAAATTAAAAGATGCCTGCCCCTTGAGAGGAAAGCGATGGCGAACCTAAACAGCATGATAAAAAGTAGAGACATCACCCTGCCAACAAAAGTCCGCATGGTCAAAGCAATGGTATTCCCAGTAGTCATGTATGGTTGTGAGAGTTGGACTATAAGGAAGGCCGAGCGCCGAAGAATAGATTATTTTGAACTATGGTGCTGGAGAAGACTCTTGAGAGTCCCTTGGACTGCAAGGAGATCAAATCAGTCAATCCTGGAAAGCCAGATAATGAAACTGAAGCTCAAATACTTCGGCCACCCAATGAGAAGGGAGCACTCACTGGAGAAGACCCTGAGGCTGGGAAAGGCCCCCCCAGCACCAAGAATACAGAGCATCACTGCCCCAGACAAAGTGCTCCACCTATGTTGTTGTTGTTCAGTTGCACAGTCGAGTCCGACTCTTCGCGACCCCATGGACCAGATCATGCCATGCCACCCTGTCTTCCATCGTGCTCCGGAGTTTGCTGAATTTCATGTTCGTTGCATCGGTGACACTGTCTAACCATCTCATCCTTTGCCGTCCCCTTCTTCTTTGACCTTCAGTCTTTCCCAGCATCAGGGTCTTCTCCAGTGAGTGCTCCCTTCTCATTGGGTGGCCAAAGTATTTGAGCTTCAGCTTCAGTATCTGGCTTTCCAGGGAACAGTCAGGGTTGATTTCTTTTAGGATTGACTGATTTGATCTCCTTGGAGTCCTTGGAGGTGGGTGGGGCTGAGAGAGCTCAGACAGAAACTGCTCTTTTTTTCAAGGACAGCTCTTATCAGAGCTAAGGCTTGTCCAAGGTAGTCCAGCCAGGTGCAAGTGGAGGAGTGGGGAATCAAACCCGGTTCTCCCAGACCCATGCACTTAACCACTACACCAAACTGGCTAGAAAGGAAAGACTAGAAGAGCTGTCCTTGAAAAAAAGAGCAGTTTCTGTCAGAGCTCTCTCAGCCCCACCCACCTCCCAGGGTGTCTGTTGTGGGGAGGGGAAGGGAGAGGAGTTTGTAAGCTGCTCTGAGACACCTTTTGGTAGCTAAGGGCAGGGCGTAAAGTGATTTGGCTACTGCATCAATTAGTTTGGTCTGGAGCCATCCTCCCCGAGCTGAAACAAAAATGTGTGAGCCAGAGGCAAAAAACTGTGAGCTAGCTCACACGAACTCAGCTTAGAGGGAACTCTGGTGAGTGCATCAGTTCTTAGGAAAAAAAACAGCTCAGAGGTCATCTAATTGTCTTCAGAAGTTCCCTTCCACAGGGCAAGAAAGCCTAGAAGGGCACTCAAGAGTGGCACCTTCCATACATGTCCAACAATCCCCCTTTCTGCTAGCCCAGTCCTGCTGTATCCCACCTAGGTCACGGTGAGTCTTTCAAAAGCATTCCCATGAGCCTTTGGGAAACATGCAAATCAGTTTAAGGTTTCTGGCATGGCTATTTGTGGGGCAGGGCTTTTAACTAAGGGGCGGGCCCCCAAAGTGCCCCACCGTAGCTATGGGCATGACCCCACTGGAAGAAGAGATTGGCCCAATGAGGTTGATTTTTGCGGCGCTGAATTGGGGGCGGAGTGATCAGTGTCCCTTGATGCAGGGAGATTAATTGGCGGGGGTTACGGGACGGGTAATGGGGTTTTTAAAAATTATGTAACGCAATGTTTGTATTCATTAACATTGTAAACTGGTCTGAGGCTGCATTGTGCAGAGAAAAGCAGATTAAAAGTGCTGTAAATCAATAAGTATTTTCTCCAGGCTGCCTTCCCTCCTAAAGTGCTTGTATGCCCTAGGAACGTTCTTTCAGAGAATCTCTTGCAACTATGTTATGACCATTGGTGAAAAATAATGAAATTGTTGATACAGCTCCTGCCTACCTAGCAGTTCGAAAGCAAGAAATTGCAAGTAGATAAATAGGTACCACTTCAGTGGGAAGGTAACAGCGTTTCATGCGCCTTGGTGTTTAGTCATGTCGGCCACATGACCACGGAAACGTCTTCGGACAGTGCTGGCTCTTTGGCTTTGAAACGGAGACGAGCACCGCAACCCTAGAGTCGGCTTCGACTGGCTTTCGAGCAAGGGAAACTTTACCCTTACCTTTTTACCTGTTGAAATAACAGACCAAGAGTCGCTGTAAGGCTTTCATCCACATTCAGAAGAAGAATAGTATCGAAATGGTACAGCATTCCGGAGATCATCGTCAGTTTCACCATTTTCAGCTGCCTTTGTGCATGTATATATGCAGATTTTTGGTACACATTTTTGTATAAGAATTTTGTCATTGTTATTTAAATATTTTCTCGCGCAGTTACTTCACAGTTTCTTCTTTTTCCGGTCTGTTCTGTGATGGTGACCGTCATTTTTGAGCCACGGCACCTAGGGATCACCCACTATTCTAGTTGATCTCCAAATGACAGAGATCAGGCTGCTTTGGAGGGTAGGTTCTACGGCATTGGACCAGGCCCAAACCCCGCCCTCCAGGTATTTCCCAACCTGAGCTGGCAACTCTTATCTAATATTGCTGCACCAGTTTGGTGTAGTGGTTAGGAGCACAGACTCTAATCTGGGAGAACCAGGTCTGATACCCTACTCCTCCTCCACGTGCAGCTGCTGGTGTGCCCTTGGGTCAGTCACAAGTTCTCTCAGAGCTGTTCTCTCCGGGACTTTTCCGGAAAGAGCTCTCTCAGCCCCACCTACCTCACAGGGTGTCTGTTGTGGGGAAGGGGAAGGGAAAGGAGGTTGTAAGCCACTCTGAGACTCCAAGTGGAGGGTGGGGTATAAATCTAATCTCTCCTCTCTCTTCTGATTCCTCTCTCTTCTGATTCCCTCCTCCTCCTCCACGTGCAGCTGCTGGCGTGACCTTGGGTCAGTCACAAGTTCTCTCAGAGCTGTTCTCTCCAGGACAGTTCCGGAAAGCACTCTCTCAGCCCCACCTACCTCACAGGGTGTCTGTTGTGGGGAAGGGGAAGGGAAAGGAGGTTGTAAGACACTCTGAGACTCCAAGTGAAGGGCAAGGTATAAATCCAATCTCTTCTTCTTCTTCCTATCTATTAGAACAACTAACAGTTTTGGTTGGACAGCTCCCCCAAGTCACACAGTTCTCGCTTATATCCAGAATTAAACTTTGTTGGTCTTAAAAGTGCCACGGGACTCCAACTGAGTTCTCGCATCTGTTAACTCTTTTATCATCTGTATACCAGTTTGCCGCTTCTCGCAGGGCTCTTTTTGTAGAAAAAGCCCAGCAGGAACTCATTAGCATAATAGGCCACACCCAACACCAGAAACTCATTAGCCTATTAGGCCACACCCCTGCCAGCACAGCTCATTAGCACATTAGGACTCACCCCCCTGTTACCAGAAGTGTGGTCATCCAGCCACACCCACCTTCTGCTTGTTATTCTGTTTACCTTGTTTGTTGTCAAAACCCAGGTGAGGTGGGTGGGGCTGAGAGAGCTCTGACACAAACTGCTCTTTTTCAAGGACAGCTGTGCCAGAGCTTGTGACTGACCCAAGGTCACATCAGCAGGTGCAAGTGGAGGAGTGGGGAATCAAACCCGGTTCTCCCAGATTAGAGTCCGCGCACTTCACCACGATACCAAACTGGCTCTCCCTGATTGATATTTCTGTGTACTGTGTTTCCACTTTACTGGTTATCGCAGGGTCACTGAGAGGGCTCTCTGATAGTACAAATATCTCTATTATACATCTATCCCACCCTTCCATTAAAACTCTCAGGGTCCCATTCATGGTTCTCTGCACCTCCTTTTTATCCTTACAATCACCTTGTGAGGTACATTACACTGAACAAGAGTGATTAAGTCAACAACTTCTAATGAGCGTCACGGATAAGTGGGAATTTGAACACCCAACCACGACTTGAGCCAATCTGGTATAGTGGTTAGAGCAGGGGTGTTGAACTCATTTGTTATGAGGGCCGGATCTGACATAAATGAGACCTTGTCGGGCCGGGCCGTGTGTGTCCTAAAAGGTAATGCCAGGTAGCGGAGACATAAACTTTATAGGGGACACAAACACCAAGGGTTTCTTTTTAACTTAAAATAAAAACACACTTAAAACATTAGCACTCTTGCGATATTTTCTTTATTTAACAGTGTCTGATAACTGACACCTCTTGCTTTGAATTGTTACATCACAATGTCCGTGCTGTTGCAATCTTGAATATGCTGTTCAGGTGTGTATCTGTAAGCTGCAAACCTACAATGACGCAGCAGCAGAACTGGAAGAAGCAGCAGAAGACAGCCAGTTTCACTGAGGGCCTGATGGAAGCCCTCCGGGGGCCTGATCCGGCCCCCGGGCCGCATGTTTGACATGATATAAATCTAAATGAAGGGAAAATCTTGTATGAAATGCCAATTTTTGCTTCTTCTAGAAGTGAAAATTTGAATTGTCAGTAGAACCAGGATGGTTTCTCCAATCTGCCTAAAATTCAGGGTGTAATCCTGGTGCAGCCCTGGAGAATTTCTTCCCCTTTTAGTGAGCAGGGAAAGTTCCACCTGGTTTGCTGGAGAAACGAAGGGAGACCATTTCCTAATTCAACTATTTTTAATCCAGGCGTTCTTCATTGGTTTGCATCATCTATCGTGGTCAAGGTGAATTCCACGGAGTGAGTCAATACACTCAACAGCAGGGGAGACTCAACAAACAATGAAATCCAAAAAACAGAACCGAAGCAAAGCATTAAGTGTTAACACGACTCATAACACGATGCATGATTACACAGCGGGATTCAATTTACAGCCGACTATACCAAGCAGCAGAGACCACAATCCCTGATAATTCGTCCAAGTAACTTTGCAAATCGTTTTGTACAGGGCCACGGTGGCTCAGAGGTTAAAAACGCTGAGCTGCAGACCGGAAGGTCGGTAGTTCAGCAGTTTGAGACCCAAGTGCCACATGACGGAGTGAGCTCCCATCTCTGGCCCCAGCTCCTGCCAACCCAGCAGTTCGAAAGCAAGAAATTACAAGCAGATAAATAGGTACCACTTCGGTGGGAAGGTAACAGCACTACGTGCACCTCGGCGTCCAGTCAAGCCGGCCACGTGACCACGGAAACGTCTTCGGACAGTGCTGGCTCTTCGGCTTGGAAACGGAGACGAACCCCACCCCCTAGAGTTGGATTGAACTGGCTTTCGAGCAAGGGAAACCTTGAACTTTACCTCCTGTTGCCCGCGATTCCTCATTTATGCCCTGTTCCGCACAGCTTGTGGAAAGCCAGGAGAGTGGGAACCTCCCCGACCTCCCCAGGCAGGCCATTCCACAAGGCGGGGGCCACCACAGAGAAGGCATGAGTACAGGCAGTTTTCAGGCTGGCCCTGCACTAAAGAAACCCACGCAAGCTTTTCAAGTGATAAAAAGAACCAGTTCGGGATCTGATCAAGATGGGTAGCTGTCGATCACACGCGCCTTTAGATCCGACATAGGTGCAAATGCCTGCGGGATCTTGAAATATACTGGGTTCGAGACACATGTAGTGATCAGCTCACAGTTCAAGGGTCATTTCCTGCAGGAGCACATAGGCTCCTGCAGTAAAGAGCCCAGGGGGCAGGCACATGCAACAAGCCCCGCCCCCTGATCCCAGCAGCCCTCAGTCAGAGCAAGAAGCAGCCAGGTAAGTTGCAGACCCAACCCCCCCACCCCAAAACAGTCCAGTGGCACCTTTAAGGCCAAGTTTTATTCAGGTACAAGCTCTCCCTCCTCTGTGAGGGCAGATCTGCACATTCCCCACCCTCCCAATACCTAGCAAGCCAAAACAGTCCAGTGGCGCCTCAGCGGTGGGTGTTGCCTTCTGACACACTTCCCGTGATGTCAGGGGGTGTGGCATATGCAAAGCAGTAATGCTAATGAGTCATGCTAATGAGCTCCCGCACCTCTTTTTCTACGAAATGACCTCCGTCATAGTTTATTAGTGATTTCAGGTAAACTCTAAGACAACTCTAGCAGGACTGGAGCCCTGCTTATATGCATGCAAAACACCCCACCTCTCACACACAGACTCCCCGTGATAGGCTATTTACGTTACAACTCCTGCTCAATAGGTCCATTCCAGGATCCTGGCTGTCTATTGTTCTGGTGCACAAGCTTAGTCAGTTTCCAGGAACGCTTCAGGCTCAATACATAACAGACCTAAAGGGTGCAATCAGACAGCAACATCTGGGAAGCGTCCTGCAGTCATCCGCAGCTCATGGTGCTCCGCTGCAGAAGCGGATTTAAAAGACACCAGGGAAAGTCCAGTAGTAAACAGGTTCCGATGGGCCACGGACGGACTTTCCCCTGTCTGCATGCATGCTCCCCTGCAAGCACGCTCTCAAGCTGTTGGGATCGTCTGATCATGCCATCCTGGCTTGGTGCCATTTCCCCCCCCCCCTCTTCGCAGTATGCCCATCAGGGCTATTTCTGGGCAGGAACGCACAGGAACGGAGTTCCGGCTGGCTCCTGAGTTGGCAACGCCCAGCAGGAACTCATTAGCATAATAGATCACACCCAGCAGCAGACACTCATTAGGATTGGCTACATTAGGGGTGTGTGGCCTAACATGCAAAGGAGTTCCTGCTACAAAAAAAGCCCTGACAACAAAGTAAACAGAATAAGAAGCAAAAGGTGGGTGTGGTTGGATGACCACACTTCTGGTAACATGGGGGTGTGGCCTAATATGCTAATGAGCTTGCTATCAGGGGTGTGGCCTAATATGCTCATGTGTTTCTGCTGTTGTGTATGGCCTAATATGCTAATGAGTTCTCGCTGGGCTTTTTCTACAAAAAAAGCCCTGATGCACATCATCGCATACTCCAAAAGGGGCCCTAAGTGTGTAGGTGCACTTCCTCGTTTATGCGCATGGGAAACAAACGAAGGGGGGGGGGAACCCGACTCACCTGAAGTTGCTTCTGATCACACAGTGACAGGCTTAGCCCGCAGCTACAAAGGGATGTGTGATCTCGCGACCGTGTGTCAAATCCATGCAGAGGAAATAGCCTCGCTTCCCCTCCGCTTCAACTTGGGCGTGGGACCGCAGCCTGTGTTTATCCTTAGCAGTAGAAAAGAGCAAGAGCCCCGTAGCACCTTAAAGACTAACAACATTTGTGGCAAACGGTGAGCTTCCATGAGTCACCGCTCACTTCTACAGCACCCGAAGAACTGAGCTGTGACTCACGAAAGCACCTACCACGAATTTTTGTTAAGGCCTTTCATTTGGAATCTGACTGTTTTTGCCCACCCTTCACTTAGGAGGGTTTTAACGTAGTATCCAACACCATGTGTTGAATAGGGGGAAACATTCCCAAGTAGTGGTTAAGTGCGCGGACTCTAATCTGGGAGAACCGGGTTTGATTCCCCACTACTCCACTTGCACCTGCTGATGTGACCTTGGGTCAGTCACAAGCTCTGGCACAGCTGTCCCTGAAAGAGCAGTTTGTGTCAGAGTTCTCTCAGCCCCACCCACCTCACAGGGTGTCTGTTGTGCGGAGGGGAAGGGAAAGGAGATTGTAAGCCACTCTGAGACTCCAAGTGAAGGGCAGGGTATAAATCCAATCTCCTCCTCCTCCTCCTCCTCCTCCTCCTCCTCCT
>NW_015161411.1:270845-281130 GCF_001447785.1 Gekko japonicus
TCTTCTTCTTCTTCTTCTTCTTCTTCTTCTTCTTCTTCTTCTTCTTCTTCTTCTTCTTCTTCTTCTTCTTCTTCTTCTTCTTCTTCTTCTTCTCCCTTCCCATAATCTCACACCACCCAAAAGAATCCCGCAGAACTCCCAAGAGAACTTCTTCCATGACTGCTGGGCTTCTATCCATATTGTAGGACAAGGGGAAAAGAATGTGATTTCTGAATGTGATTTCTGACACTCTCTCTTCTTGATGTATATTGACAGCTGTCACTGTGCCTTCAAAAGTTTGATCATAATAGATCCAGATTTTGGTATGTGACCTAGAATCTTTATTAGAGAAACTTATAGCAGAACATATATTTTATATCTGCATTTCTGTGTATAAGAAGCCTCTGTAGAAGGAATTGGGATGCAATAAGAATGGAACGCTATTTAGACATCGCAAGCCTGCCGTGAGCGAAGTTTAATGTGATTCACAGCCCTTATCAGCTAGCTCTCTACATGCGAGCCCAGGAAGGAGCCAGTGTTCTCTAATGTTCCCAGTGTTCTGAAGACAAGGTAAACGCGTGTAATTACTGACACCACTGAGAGGTACACTGAGTCCATTTAAGCTTGTATGGTGTTAACTGCTGGGTACCAATTAGAAGAAGCTGCGGTGGCTCAAGTGGTTAAGACGCTGAACTGCAGGCTGTGGAAGGTCAGTAGTTCAGCAGTTCGAGACCCGGGTGCCGCATGATGGAGTGAGCTCCCATCTCTAGTTCCAGCTCTTGCCAACCTAGCAGTTCGAAAGCAAGAACTTGCAAGTAGATAAATAGGTACCACTTCGGTGGGAAGGTGACAGCGTTCCGTGCGCCTTGGTGTTTAGTCATGCCGGCCACATGACCACGGAAACGTCTTCAGACAGCGCTGGCTCTTCGGCTTTGAAACGGAGATGAGCACCGCAACCCTAGAGTCGGATTCAACTAGCTTTCAAGCAAGGGAACCTTTACCTTTACCTTACCAATTAGAAACTCTTTAATGTGTAAACTATATGTGATGTCACACGGGGTATAAGACCTTCTGCCCTTCCTGGTTATGGCAGAATACAGTTTTGGAATTGCTGAGGTGCTAAGGCATCCAGCCCTGTATTCCCTGTTTTCAATGCATTAAACAGATATTCATCTAACTCGTTGGACTTCAACATTGTGTTTCCAATTCTGCAGGGGAGCACGCAGGCACAGATTTGTGTATCAATCGGTACGTATTCCACTAAGCTTGGAAGTACTGTTTTTAAACACTTGGCCTAAAGAGTTAGAGAACAGGCCGCATAAACTCACGGTTGACGTGATGCTTGACGCTGCCAAAACAGCAATTGCTTCTTATTGGAAGGAGAAAACAGCGCCCAAAATAGAAATATGGTACAAAAAATTATGGGGTCACTATTTAATGGACACGGTCACCAACAAACTAAATTATCTGTCGCAAAATCCCGCAAAATCCACTTTTACAGAAAAATGGTTCCCAGTACTTGATTACTTGGCTCTCAAACAGTTAATTTCACCCGAATGGTCTCAATACCACAAATGGATATAACAACAATAGTTCGTGAATTTCATAGAATCTTGTTCATGTCTTTGTCTATCTTCTTCAATGTTGTGAAAGTTGTCTCTTCTCTTATGCATATTGTTTAGTGTTATATTACATGGGTTATTGGAGGTTGATGTAAGGTTGGATTTTCTATTCTAAAAGAAGTTAAAAATAGTTACACAGTACCCACTCTATAGTATATAGGTACAAGGCAAATATAGGATTTGTTGTAAAGTAAAACAATGTAACTTATCCAACTTGTTATTTTATTGTTAAAGCAAGAAGGAAAATGTTTTTGTTGAATATGGTAATAATATGCATGTATTGTTGTTTTAAAATAAAAATTTAATTGAGAAAAAAAATCGTGGTGCTTGATTTATGGCCGAAGGAAGCAAGCATGCAGTGTCTCCTAACAGACCTGTCGCGCTTCCGCCCACCCGCGCCAGCGTACCCCGGCCAAAAGCCCCCACGCTGCTCTTGGCTTCTGTAACTCCGGCCTGTAAGCCGGGAAGGACGGAGACTGAGGAGGACACATGGCTTCTTGTTTCGGAGGGCACCTCCTGCCAAGCAGCTGTGCCCGCTTCCAGGAATGACGCCTCCACTGCCAGCCACGTGACGCATTGTTGATGTTCCGCTTTCACCCGAGTCGCTCCAGATTCGGTGGCCGGATCCGTCTGCTACATGCCGGCAAAGAAAAGCCCAGGAAGACATCTTTAAAGAGCCACTTATTCAACTGGACCAGCGGGAGGGATTGGCTGATAGTCGGCCCTGAAGGTCTTAAAGTTTTTAAACATCCGTTTTTATAAAAACCTGCTGGCATATCAAAGCTGAGTGATGCAGCAATTTATTTACTTTAATTTAGATCCCACCTTTTACCCCAATGGGGGGGAAGAAGAAGAGGAGGAGGAGGAGGAGGAGGAGGAGGAGGAGATTGGATTTATACTCCGCCCTTCGCTTGGCGTCTCAGAGCAGCTTACAAACTCCTTTCCCTTCCCCTCCCCACAACAGACACCCTGTGAGGTGGGTGGAGCTGAGAGAGCTCTCGACAGAAACTGCTCTTTTTCAAGGACAGCTGTGCCAGAGCTTGACCCAAGGTCACATCAGCAGGTGCAAGTGAAGGAGGGGGTGGGATCAAACCCGGTTCTCCCAGATTAGAGTCCGCGCACTTAACCACCACACCGAACTGGCTCTCCAAACTGGAAATAAGCAGGCACCCAGAAACCCATCGGAGGCCCGTCCATGCTTGTAGCCGTCACTACTTCCTGTGGCAGTGAATTCCATGTGTTAATCACTCTTTGGGTGAAGAAGGACTTCCTTTTATCCGTTCTAACCCGACCGCTCTAACCGTTCTAACCCATTCTAACCCAACCGAGAAGATTGGATTTATACCCCGCCCTTAACTTGGAGTCTCAGAGTGCCTTACAATCTCATTTCCCTTCCTCTCCCTACAAAATCCACCCTGTGAGGTGGGTGGGGCTGGCTCTCCCGAACCAAGGAAAGGCATTAGAATCCTTTGCAACAGGATCAATACAAAGATGTCACTGAGCAAATACACGATTATTAGAATTAACTAAAAAAGGTAAAGGTTTCCCTTGCTCGAAAGCCAGTCGAATCCGACTCTAGGGGGCGGGGCTCATCTCCGTTTCAAAGCCGAAGAGCCAGTGCTGTCCAAAGACATTTCCGTGGTCATGTGGCCGGCATGACTAAACACCAAGGCGCATGGAATGCTGTTCCTTTTCTACCAAAGCGGTACCTATTTATCTACTTACAGTTCCTTGCTTTCAAACTGCTCGGTTAGCAGGAGCTGGGGCCAGAGACTCTGTCACATTGCACTGGAGTCTTGAACTGCTGAACTACCGACCTTCCAGTCTGCAGCTCAGCGTCTTAACCTCTGAGCCACTGCGGCCCTAGAATTAACTAGGTCTCTCAATAAAAGAATTGTAAATAGGGAGGTCCGGCTGTCCTCAGCTAGGACCAGGGACTTCTTGGTTCTGGCCCCGACCTGGTGGAACTCTCTGCCAAATAACGCCAGGTTAGTCAAGGGCAGCAACGGTGAAGACTGGCACCCTCTTTTTCTTCCTATGACCCCCCACATGCCCTGCCCTGCTGTGCAAAAAGCATTGTAGCCGGCAAAAGGGGGTTATATCGTAATCTGGACTGGTTCATTTATTGGTCTATTGTGAGAATTTTATGCCGATTGTATTTTTAACTGCTTCCAAGGTTGTCAGTCGCCCAGAGCCTGCTTGCAGGGTGGGCGATTCATAAATTTAAGACAATGCAATAAAGCTTCGTATAGCCACACGTGGTGGGATCGTCCGCATGTAACTCAATATTGGAAAGAAATTATTCAGCAAATCCATCATCTAACAGGATATAATTTACCTTATGATCCCGCGATAATCCTTCTCCATCTCTGGCAGGCAGAAAGTCCACGTGAAAATAGAAAGAAGTTAATTAATATTTTATTAATAGCTGCAAAAGTGTCACTGGCAAGAAAATGGAAAACTGATTCTCCTCCTACTTTGCAACAGTGGCTTCATAAAGTATGGGACTTTTTCCTACAAGAGAAGATATCTGTTTGGACTAACAATGAAGATGCCTAATGCCAGTTACTTAACCCTATAGATAAATGGTACCCAATAATGGAGAAAATAAATGTAGATCAGTTTGACTGGGAACATATCAAAACACCCAAATACGAGCTCCTATTGTTTGGATGAGGAACAGAAACACAAATACGATTATCACTTTTCGAACCAAACAAAATTCCAGGGGTCAGCACAATCATTAAGTATATATATATTAGAATAACATTTTGCATGAAACTAACTTTGTATTGGGAGCTGCGGTGGCTCAAGTGGTTAAGACGCTGAACTGCAGGCTGTGGAAGGTCAGTAGTTCAGCAGTTCGAGACCCGGGTGCTGCAAGACGGAGTGAGCTCCCATCTCTAGTTCCAGCTCCTGCCAACCTAGCAGTTCGAAAGCAAGAAATTGCAAGTAGATAAATAGGTACCACTTTGGTGGGAAGGGAACAGCGTTCCGTGCGCTTTGGTGTTTAGTCATGCCGGCCACATGACCACGGAAATGTCGTCGGACAGCGCTGGCTCTTCGGCTTTGAAATGGAGATGAGGACCACAACCCTAGAGTCGGACTCGACTGGCTTTCGAGCAAGGGAAACCTTTACTTTTAAATTTGTATTATGTATTGAATATAGCTGCTTATCGCTACGGATAATTCTAAGATGTACTGTTATATCTGTTAAAATTCATAATAACAAATAAAAAAGATTTATTAAATAAATAAATAAATAAATAAAAATTCACTTCTCCGTGAATGCCTGGTCTTGTACCCAAAGATTATCACGGGACGCTGCTACGGGGTGATGGAGACGTCCATTACTTGGCAAGTTATTTCCTAGCCACATTAAAGTATAAGATTCGCCAAGGCTACTTTAAGATCAGCTCTCGTGTCTCCTTCTATCGTTTCCCCAGCATTCCCGAAAGGACGAAATCCCAGAAATTAGAGACTACGTCACATCGCCACCACATATCAGAAAAGGGGGCCTTAAATAGCACATCCGCCCTGTGGCACTTTCTTGAAATGGTGTTCAGACGCAGCTGCGTGTTAATTCCAGCGCTGCGGTACTTTTAAGAATTGCATTCATCGCACTTCAAGGCAGCCGAGAGACCTCTGGGCTCTGACCCACTTCCCTGGGTCCTTCCAGAAAAAGATCTGTCTGTCGCGGTCCGGGGAAGGATGGGTCTTTGTTAGGAGGAGCATGACCCCCGTGAAACTGGGTCATCGCCCAAGGATCTGAATTCAAGAGACGCTTTGCTGATTTGGCACGGCCATCTGTTCAACCCCATCCCAATGATAATGGGCATGTAGTGGCAAAAAAAGGCTAATGTGGTCTTGGGGTGTATCAACAGAGGAATAACATCCAAACTGCAAGATGTGATAGTCCTGCTGTACACGGCATTGGTCAGGCCGCACCTGGAGTCTTGTGTGCGGTTCTGGAGGCCTCACTTCCAAAGGAATGTGGGCGGAATGGAGCAGGTGCAGAGGAGAGGGAATAGGAAGATCGGGGGGGGGGCTCTCACAAGCAGTTCTCTCAGAGTTCTCTCAGCCCCACCCACCTCACAGGGTGTCTGTTGTGGGGAGGGGAAGGGAAAGGAGTTTGTAAGGCACTCTGAGACTCCTTTGGGTAGTGAGGGGCGGGGTATACATCCAATCTCTTCTTCTTCTTTTACCTCACAGGGTGTCTGTTGTGGGGAGGGGAAGGGAAAGGAGTTTGTAAGGTGCTCTGAGACCCCTTTGGGTAGTGAAGGGCGGGGTATACATCCAATCTCTTCTTCTTTTACCTCACAGGGTGTCTGTTGTGGGGAGGGGGAGGGGAAGGAGTTTACCTCACAGGCAATGTTCCCTCTAAGCTGTGGAGTCCTGTGAGCAAAGATTCTACTTTGTGAGCTACTGCCATTAAAGTTGTGAGCGAGCAATTTGGCTATTGCATAAATTAGTTTGCTCTGGAGCTATCTTTCCTGAGCTAAGACAAAAATCTGTGAGCTGGAGGCTAAAAAACTGTGAGCTAGCTCACACTAACTCAGCTTAGAGGGAACTCTGCTCACAGGGTGTCGGTTGTGGGGAGGGGAAGGGAAAGGAGTTTGCAAGCCGCTCTGAGACACCTTTGGGTAGTGAAGGGTGGGGTATAAATCCAATCTCTTCTTCTTCTTCTTCTTTTAGTCTGTGGGGATCTTATTGATTTTAAATGGATTTGTTATAAAATGTTTTATTTGTAAGTCTACATTCGTTGCAGAGCTTAATTGTCAATTGTGAACTGTTTTAATTGCAAACCTGCATTATCGTAGACCTATACGTCGATGCCCGCCCTGAGTCTACAATGTGGGTAGGGCGGGACAGAAGTCTAACAAAAATAAATTAAAATAAAATAAATTGCTCTCTTGAAGTCTTTGAAGGGCTGTCACTTAGAGGAAGGCGACGGAGCTGTTCCTGTTGGCAGCAGAGGAGAGGACTCGCAAGAAATGGGTGCAAATGACAGGCAGAAAGATACCAGCTGGATATCACGAAAAATCTTTTTACAGTAAGAGTTGTTCAGCAGCGGAATTGGCTGCCTAGGGAGGGGGTGAGTCCCCCTCGGTGGCCATCTTCAAGCAACAGCCGTACGAAGACTGCTCAGGGGTGCTCTAGGCTGATCCTGCATTGAGCTCGGGGTTGGACTAGATGGCCTCTGTGAACCCTTCCGCTTCTATGATTCTGTGAGAAGTGGCAGTTACAGAAGGCCTTGAACACCCGGCTGCTTTATATAGGATCCGTCCATCACTCCAGCATTGTCTACATCAGGGTGTCGAACTCATAAGAACATAAGAGAAGCCAATGTTGGATCAGGCCAATGGCCCATCTCGTCCAACACTCTGTCTCACGGTGGCCAAAAATACCAGGGGCCATCAAGAGGTCCATCACTGGGGCCAGGACACTAGGAGCCCTCCCACTGCTGCCTCCCCCAAGCACCAAGAATACAGTGAATCATCTGCCCCAACCTGTGAGTTCCTATCTATTTGTTGTTCAGTCGCACAGTCGAGTCTGACTCTTCGCAACCCCATGGACCAGATCACGCCAGGCCCTCCGGTCTTCCGCTGTCCTCTGAAGTTTGCTCAACTTCATGTTCGTTGCATCGATGACACTGTCTAACCATCTCATCCTTTGCCGTCCCCGTCTTCTTTGACCTTCAGTCTTTCCCAGCATCAGGGTCTTCTCCAGTGAGTGCTCCCTTCTCATTTGGTGGCCAAAGTATTTGAGCTTCAGCTTCATTATCTGGCCTTCCAGGGAACAGTCTATACCTTGTGGCTAATAGCCACGGATGGACCTCTGCTCCATATGTTTATCCAGTTCCCTCTTGAAGCCGTCCATGCTTGTAGACGCCACCACCTCCTGTGGCAGTGAATTCCATGTGTTAATCACTCTTTGGGTGAAGAAGTACTTCGTTTTTTCTGCTCTAACCCGACCGCTCAGCAATTTCATGGAGTGCCCATGAGTTCTTGTCATTTGTTATGAGGGCCAGATCTGACATAAATGAGACCTTGCTGGGCCGGGCCATGTGTGTCATAAAACGTAATGCCAGGTAGCGGAGATATAAACTTTAGAAAGGACACAAACACAAAAGTTTTTTTTTTAAATTTAAAATAAAAACATGCTTAACACATTAGCGCTCCTGCGATATTTTCCTTATTTAACAGTGTCTGATAACTGACCCCTCTTGCTCTGAATTATTGCCTCACAATGTCTGTGCTGTTACAGTCTTGAGGATGCCGTTCAGGTGTGTCTCTGTAGGCTGCAAACCTATGATGATGCTGTGGCAGCAGAACTGGAAGCAGAAGCAGAAGACAGCCGGTTCCACTGCGGGCCTGATAGAAGCCCTCCAGGGGCCTAATCCGGCCCCCGGGCCGCATGTTTGACACCCCTGATCTACATGAACCAGAATGGCAGTCCAGAGTCTTGAACCATTCCAGGATTCTAGAAGCTCTTAAGAAAAATGCAAAGCCACTGGGATCCCTCCTGTAGGAAGAGATGTGGCACTGTGGCATGGAGACCAGAGATATCTCACAGGTCACCGTGACCTTCTTGGCTGCACCATGCACAGCCCAAATGGCAGGGCTATTAGGGTGGTGGGGTACCCTGTAAATGCCAGATCCTGCCATTCTGGCTCTGTTCCCAGCTCCACTGTCTGCGATCTTTGGAACCCAGTATGGTACCAGGCTAGGATTCACAAGAACCAGGTCTCAATCCTTCCTCTGCCCTAGAAGCTCTACTGTCTGACCTTGGGCCAGTTTGGTGTAGTGGTTACGAGTGTGGACTCTAATCTGGGAGAACCGGGTTTCGTTCCCCACCCCACCACATGCAGCTGCTGGTGAGACCTTGGGTCAGTCACGAGTTCTCTCAGAGCTGTTCTCTCAAGGGCAGTTCCCACAGGTTGTCTGTTCTGGGAAGGGGAGAGGAAAGGAGATTGTAAATCGCTCTGAGACTCCTTCGGGTAGTGATGGGCAGGGTATAATTCCAATCTCTTCTTCTTCTCTCTCAGCCTAACCTACCTCACAGGGTTGTTGTGTGGATAAAACGAAGGAAAGGAGAGTGGTGTAAGCCGCTTTGGCTGCCCCTTGGGTATAAAAGCAAAGTATTAAATATCTCTTGGAGCATTTGAAAAGCTATCCCTTAGAGGAGGACAGAGAGTCGTTCCTGTCTGTAACGGAGGATAGAACTCACAATAATGGGTTTAAATTACTGGCAATTTTTTTTTGCACAGTAAGAGTAGTTCAGCAGCAAAATGGCCTGCGAAGGAAGGTGGTGAGCTCCCCCTCACTGGCCGTCTTGAAGCAGGGGCTGGACGAATGCTTGTCAGGGATGCACTAGGCTGATCCCACACTGAGCAAGGATGGCCTCTGTGGCCCCTTCCAACTCCGTGATGAAGAAGAAGAAGAAGAAGAGATTGGATTTATACCCCGCCCTTCACTACCCAAAGGAGTCTCAGAGCGCCTTACAAACTCCTCTCCCTTCCCCTCCCCACAACAAACACCCTGTGAGGTAGGTGGGGCCGAGAGAGCTCTGACAGAAACTGCTCTTTTTCAAGAACAGCTCGTATCAGAACTATGGCTTGCCCAAGGTCATCCAGCAGGTGCAAGTAGAGGCGTGGGGAATCAAACCTGGTTCTCCCAGAGTAGAGTCTGTGCACTTAACCACTACACCAAACTGGCTCAGTGATTCCATCTAAACAAATAAATCCAGGATTTTTTGCATCCAAATGGGTGTTTCGCCAAAGAAAGGGGGTGTAATTAATGAAAAAAAATTAAAAATATGTAAGGCTACATTTTCTTTTTTCTTCTTCTTTTTAACAATCTCTTTATTGGCTTTTCCAAAAAAAATATATATAAAAAAACAATGAAAAGTCACAAAAGTTATTCCAACAATAATATCAATTAAATATTTTTCCTTCATTTTAACACAATACCTTTAACAATAAATACGCACTTGTTTTCTGTAAATATAATACTTTGAGAACATTATGCTCTGGCCATAGTAGTGAAAAATCGTCGGGATTATCTTTTTCCATAATCATACCTATAAAAAATTAAAAATATATAAGGCTACATTCTCTTTTTTCTTCTTTTTTAACAATCTCTTTATTGGCTTTAAAAAAACATATATATATAAAAAAACAACGAAAAGTTACAAAAGTTATTCCAACAATAATATCAATTAAATATTTTCCCTTCATTTTAACACAATAACTTTAACAATACATGCGCACTTGTTTTCTGTAAATATAATACTCTGAGAAAATTATGCTCTGGCCATAGTTCGGAAAAATCGTCGGGATTATCTTTTCCCCCTAATCATACCTATATTTGGATTTATGTTATTACTATTACTTTCCCACTAAGGTTATACCATAAAGTCACAGAAATCGATATTTATTTTCCTTACATATTTAGTTTATCTAGAGTTATAAAAAAATAAGTTAAACATAAATCTTCATAATTAATCCATTTTTCCTTATCCCATTTATTCTATAATCAGTTTAGAAATTAATTTTCTATTCAGGTAACTTCATATTTTCTATCACGATCCCTCCTATGTTATTCTACTTATTATTTGTTCAAGGGGACTGGCGGCTTCCAAAAACACATTATTTTAAAGAAACAGGATTCCCCAAAGGGACA
>NW_015161411.1:281226-297992 GCF_001447785.1 Gekko japonicus
TCAGCCCCCCCCCCCCCCCCCCCCCCCCCCCCCGCTCTATACCCAGAGGAAGGTAAAAAACGTCCAGGATCTCTGGGCCAATATGGCCTGGGGGAAAAATCTTTCCTGACCCCAAAGTGGCACATTGTCGGGCAGCTTTAAACCTTGAATGGGTTTATGCCACCACCTTGGGTATTTCCATGGTCTTGGGCCATGTTTGGTGTAGTGGTTAAGTGTGCAGACTCTAATCTGGGAGAACCGGGTTTGATTCCCCACTCCTCCACTTGCACCTGCTGGATGACCTTGGGCAAGCCATAGTTCTGATAAGAGCTGTTCTTGAAAAAGAACAATTTCTGTCAAGAGCTCTCTCAGCCCCACCTATCTCACAGGGTGTCTGTTGTGGGGAGGGGAAGGGAAAGAAGTTTGTGAGCCACTCTGAGACTCCTCTGAGTAGTGAAGGGCGGGGTATAAATCCAATCTCTTCTCTTCTTCTTGGGGGGGGGGCAGTCAAGGAAGCTCACTAGATCTGGGGCGATTCCTGCAAGCATTTTAAGGGGGGGGGGTTTTGGGATAAATTAGTGTCTCCCCCCCCCCCAGCCATCCGTGTTCCCTCCAATAACGTAATCCGCTGCTCTTCTGTTCCCTGTCCAGGGATGCCAAACCCCTGAATTACAGCTCTTCTCCACACTACAGAGATCAGTTCCTTGGAGAAAATGGATGCTTTGGAGGGTGGACTCTGTGGCTTCGTACCCCAATGGGGTGTAGGGTTGCCGGATCCCCCCTGGCCACTGGTGGGGGAGGGGGTGTAAGCAGGAGTCATTTCGTAGAAAAAGAGGTGCAGGAGCTCATTAGCATAATGTGTGACCGAAGGCAACACCCACCGCTCAGGCTCCACTGGACTGTTTTGGATCGCTAGCTATTGGGGGGGGGGGAAACGTGCAGATCTGCCCTCACAGAGGAGGGAGAGCTTGTACCTGAACAAAACTTGGTCTTAAAGGTGCCACTGGACTGTTTTGGACCGGGGGAGCTCTGCAACTTACCTGGCTGCTTCTTGCTCTGTCTGAGGGCTGCTGGGAGCAGGGGGTGGGGCTTGTTGCATGTGCCCGCCCCCTGGGCTCTTTACTGCCGGAGCTCCGCTCCTGTGCGCTCCTGCAGGAAATGACCCCTGGTCTCAAGTGTGATTTAAGAACATAAGAGATGCCAATGTTGGATCAGGCCAAAGGCCCATCCAGTCCAACACAGCTCCTGCAGGAAATGACCCCTGGGTGTAAGGTTGCCAGATCCAGGTCGGGAAACTCCTGGAGATTTGGGGGCGGAGCCCGGGGAGGACAAGGACCTCAGTGGGATATAGTGCCATACAGTCCACCCTCCACAGCATCCCTTTTCTCCAGGGGGAACTGTTCTCTGTAGCCTGGGGAGGAGCTGTAATTCCGGGGGATGCCCAGCATCGCTCCCTCTGAGCCACGGAGTCCTGTGAGCAAAAATTCCGCTTGGTGAGCTGCCGGCATCAAAGTTGTGAGCGAGCGATTGGGCTGCTGCATCAATGAGTTTGCTCTGGAGCCCCATCCTTCCTGAGCGAAGACAAAAACGTGTGAGCCAGAGGCTAAACAACTGTGAGCTAGCTTACACCGACTCAGCTTAGAGGGAACACTGATCCCCCAGGTCCCACCTGGAGGCCGGCATCTCCAGGTGAGGTCCCTCACCTCCCCCAGGTAATGCTCTCTCAAAGGTGTGGGGTCTTGTGAGCAAAAATTCTGCTTCCTGAGCCACTAGCATTAAAGCTGTGAGTTGAGCGATTTGGCTCCTGCATAAATGAGTTTGCTCTGGACCCGTCCTTCCTGAGCTAAGGCAAAAAGTGTGTGAGCCGGAGGCTAAGAAGCTGTGAGCTAGCTCACACTAACTCAGCTGAGAGGGAACACTGCCCCCAGGTTCCATCCCCAAATCTCGAGGACTTTCCCCACCTGGACCTGGACCCCTGCCAGTGGCCTGGCTGTGTGTGTGTTTTGTTTTTTGACAAAAGCCTAACACACAGGGCCGGCTCCAGCTTATTTTGCACCCTAGGCGGATCCCTTCTCCCACCCCCACCCCCACCAATTTTCAAAAAGAAATGCATTTTAGGAAGCACGAAAAACACAAATAATCAAGAAACTCCCAGAGTACGTGGTCGGGTGCAGTTTGGTGCCCCTAAGTGCCGTCCTGCTCTAGGAGATAGCCTAGTTCGCCTAGTGAGTGAGCCGGCCCTGCTAATACACACCCCCGCCCGAGTAAACCCCACTGCAACCAGGGCCGGCCCCAGCTTATTTTGCACCCTAGGCGGGGATCCCTTCTGGCGCCCCCCTCCCCGTGCGCCCCCCAATTTTCAGAAGGAAATGCATTTTAGGAAGAACAAGGGGCGGGACCCGCGATACTCGCGGGGGGATATGATCTTCTCCCCTTGGGTTTTTAGTGTTAGTGTGGTTATCTTTCCTTTATCCTTAGATGTTAGCCCCCTTCCTTATATTTTCTTTGTAGCTTTGTAGTCTTATAAAAAATAATAAAAAATATCCCTCAGGGGATGCCAAAAAAAAGAAAATTTCTTGGTCTATTTTACCTTCATAAGGGTTTACTTCAATATCAGAACCAAACAATGCAGAGAACTTCAAACTCCAATAAACTTATCCTATTTTTATCATCGGGTCAATGAGGAGGTACATAGTTCTCTCCAATGAAATTACAGAAACTCCCAGAAGACTGAGGGTTCTTCTAGAGCAAAGCTTCCTTAACTTGATTAAAAATAGTCAATCTCTACATGTAATAAATCCCAAACATTCACACCAGGTTGGATCCAGAGGAAGAGTTCACGGAAACAGTTGGAGGAGTGGATCCTTCCTTGCCTTCTCTTTCTCCGAGCACCCAGGTGTTTGTTCCGGAACTCTTTCCTGAGGACTGGGAGAGGCTCACAAGTACAAGATGGGGGCACTAGAGCAATCTCATTCCTCACCTTCTTCCACTGATGCAAACCCTGAGTGAAACGGAGAGGAGGTGGCCATTTTGAGACCCAGTTTGGTGTGGTAGTTAGGAGCTGTGTCCAGCTTCCATTACCAACAGGCTCTCAGACTCCATTAGGCATTTTCAGGCATGCTGACCATCTTCTTGGAAAGCACCATTTTGAGGCATGCGAGAGTACTGGGGGCAGATCCATTCTCAATCCTGCCAACTTTTCCACCCTCCCGTCCGCCTTCCCGGCCGGCCTCCCCGCCTGGCCGTGCCGCAGTCGAGCGGGCGCCTTCTTCTGCTGCGCCTTCCCGCGCGCAGGCGGAGCGCGGCCCGTCCCGGGACCTCCTCCCCTGCCTGGGCAGACCCGCCCCGCCGCGCCGCGGAGGCGTGGGGAGGAGAAGGGGAAGAGCCGGGCAGAGGCCGAGCCAGCGAGTCAGCCAGCGAGCGAGCGAGAGCGAGGGGCCGGCCGGAGAGGAGGAGGAGGCGGCGGCGGGACAGGAGCGGAGCCGGCCGCCGGGGAGGGCGCGGGGCACACGGACGGCCGGGATGGCGGCGGACGGCGGCCTGGAGCAGCGGGCGCTGCAGTACGAGCAGACCCTGGTGAGTGCGGCGGCCGAGGAGGGAGCCCGGGCGGGCGGGCGGCGGGGCGGTCCTTCCTTCCTGCCTGCCTTCCCCTCTTCCCTCCCTTTCTCTCGCCTGCCTTCCCTCGCTGCCGATGCCGGAGCTGCGGGAGGGCGAGGGCGCCTCTGCTCATGCACAGAGCGCCTCCCCTAGGCGGCGCGCGCGTCGGCGTCTCTCTGCTCGTGTGCGGAGTGCTCCCCCCCGCCCGCGCCTTCCCCGGTCGGCGTGCCTCGGTGCCTCGTGTGCAGAGCGGGTTGCCAACTCCAGGCTGGGAACGGGGAGGGCCCCCGTGGGGTTTAACGGCCGTCGAGTCCACCCTCCAAATGAGCCGTCTTCTCCCGGGGAACTGATCTCTGTTATCTGGAGATCAGTTTGATTCTGGTATATCTCCAGTCCTCACCTGGAGGGTGGCAGCCAATGTTCCCTCTAAGCTGCGGATTCTTGTGAGCAAAAATTCAACTCTGTGAGCAACTGGCATTAGAGTTGTGAGCGAGTGACTTGGCTACTGCCTGAGTCAGTTTGCTTTGGAGCCCTCCTTCCTGAGCTAAGACGAAAATGTGTGAGCTGGAGGCTAAAAAACTGTGCGCTAGGCTCACATGAACTCGGCTTAGAGGGAACACTGGTGGCAGCCCTATGTGCAGAGGGCCTTCCCCGCCTTCCCTAGACTGCGTGCGTCAGTTCTTCTATTCATGCACAGAATGCCTTCACTGCCGCCCCCAGACTACATGCATCAGCATCTCTGCTCATCTGCAGAGTGCCGCCTTTCCCTAGACTGCATGTGTCAGCTCCTCTGCTCATGTGCAGAGGGCCTTCCCTGACATCCCCAGACTCCCTGCACCAGTGCTTCTGCTTGTGCACAGAGTGCCTTCCCTAGATTGCCTGCATCAGAGTCTCTGCTAATGCTCAGAGTGACATTCCTACTTTCCCTAGACTGCATGCATCAGCGTCTCTGCTCATGTGCAGAACGCCTTTCTGGCGTTCCCGGACTGCATGCATCCACATGTGCTTCCAAGACAGAGAGGCTGGGTGGGTGGGGGGGTTAGTTAGAAGAAGCGGAGGATTCCCCGGGTCACGTTTGGGGCACCTCTTGATAAGAATCTTGAGAGTGCCTCTGAGCATATGCAGCGTCTTCCCCCCCCCATTGTCGAAGAGAAAGGGTGGTGGGATTTCTCTCCCCCGGGAAGGGATACTTATGGGAGGGGGCACCATAGGTGTTGGCTTTAAGGAGCCCTGGAAGGGAGCGTTCCTGGTAGGTTTTCTGGCACCAGGTATATATGCCTACCCACCAGAGAGCCACTCTTAAGGTGAGAGTATTTATGGGCATAGTGAGCTTCCTAGAAGGGCATCTAGGAATCAGCTGGTTTCAGAAGGCTGACACGGCAGCCTCTGGTTAAGCAACAGGTTTTGTAGGGTTGCCAGCCTCCAGGCGGGGCCTGGAGATCTCCTGGAATTACAGCTCATCTCCAATGCTCCCTCTAAGCTTTGGAGTCTTGCGTGAGCTACTTTGTGAGCTCCTGGCATTAAAGTTGTGAGCGACTGATTTGGCTGCTGCATGAATGAGTTTGCTCTGCAGCCGTCCTTCCTGAGCTGAGACAAAAAAATCTGTGAGCTGGAGGCTGAAAAACTGAGCTGGCTCACTGTAACTCAGCTTAGAGGGAACACTGCCCATCTCCAGACTGCAGCGATCAGTTTCCCCTGGAGGAAGTTGCAGTTTTGCTTGGGGGGAGGAATCTTTGGCATTATACCCCACTGAGGTCCCCCCCCCCAAATCTCCGGGAATATCCCAAGCTGGAGTTGGCAACCTGATGGAGTAGTGAAGGCATGTGAAGAAAGGGTTAACACAGCCAGGGCAGTAAGAGTGTCCAACTAGAATATAGGAGAACCAGGTTCAGATCTCCACTAGCCAGCTGGTGCAGGGGTCAGTCATGCTCTCTCAGCCTAAGCTATTCATTTATTTAGAACATTTTAAAAAATAATGCCGCCTCTCCAGGAACCTGCCCAGCTTGGGAAATCAGCTACCTCGCAGGGTCGTTGTGAGAATGAAATGGAGGCAGGGGGAACGCTGAACTCCTTCTGGTCCAAAGGGACCGTGGTGAATGATGCCTTGGGGAGTCCATTGGGCTCTTGTGAACACCACAAATACAGTGTCTATATGTCCCCCCCTCTGGAAAAAGGGCACTTGCCCTGTGTAAGAATGCAGGGGCTCACTTGTTGTCGGTCAATGCAGTGCTTAGGGAGGGTAGCGAAACCGTCCACTGGCCTGAAGTCCTGTATCATGGTGGGTGAAGACCAGGTCAAGGAGACCTTCTGGAAGCAGGCATGAATCCGTAGAATGGGAATTTTGTTGGCTGATGGAATCTTTGGTGTAGTGGTTAAGAGTGGTTAAGAGTGCGGGCTCTAATCTGGGAGAACCGGGTTTGATTCCCCACTCCTCCACAAGCAGCTGCTGGTGTGGCCTTGGGTCAGTCACAAGTCCTCTCAGAGCTGTTCTCTCAAGAGCAGTCCTCAAAAAGAGCTCTCTCGGCCCCACCTGCCTCACAGGGTGTTTCTTGTGGGGAGGGGAAGGGATTGTAAGCCGCTCTGAGACTCCTGCAGGTAGTGAAGGGCGGGGTATAAATCCAACCTCTTCTTCTTCTCTTTGAAAGAGAAAGATGTTGTCGGCAGTGTTCCCTCTAAGCTGAGTTAGTGTGAGCTAGCTCACAGTTTTTTAGCCTCCGGCTCACATGTTTTTGTCTTAGCTCAGAAAGGATGGCTCCAGAGCAAACTAATTTATGCAGTAGCCAAATTGCTTGCTCACAACTTTAATGCCAGTAGCTCACAAAGTGGAATTTTTGCTCACAGGACTTCACAGCTTGTCGGGTGTGTGTAAGGCTCACATTTAGCAAAATGACACGTTATTTCTTGTTTGCGGGAGAAGTGCGCCACTCGCCTGAGCCCTTGATCTGAAAGCAGACACTGGGTAGGCTTTGTGCTGCGCCTTTAAGGGGAAACACAGAAACATCAAGCTGGAAAGGGATTCCCAAGAGTCAACTAGTCCAACCTCCTTGACAGTGCAGGAAATTCACAGCTACCTGCCCACCTCACTGCCCCGGTGACCCCTGCTGTAGGCCCGTAGGAAGGCAGAAAAACCTCCAAGATCCTTCAGCCAATCTGGCCTGGAGGAAAATTCCTTCCTGAACCCAAAGGGGTGGTTGGCGTTACCCCGGGCATATAAGGAAAGGGCCGCAAGAGCTAAGAACAGGACATAAGAGAAGCCAATGTTGGATCAGGCCAATGGCCCATCAAGTCCAACACTCTGTCACACAGTGGCCAGAAATACCAGGTGCCATCAGGAGGTTCAGCGGTGGGGCCAGGACACTAGAAGCCCTCCCACTGTTGCCCCCCCCCCAAGCACCAAGAATATAGAGCATCACTTGCCCCAGACTGATAGTTCCTATGTATACCTTGTGGCTAAAAGCCACTGATGAATCTCTGCTCCGTATGCTTATCTAAATCCCTCTTGGGATGAATTCCGTGTGTTCATCACTCTTTGCGTGAAGGAGTACTTCCTTTTATCTGTTCTAACCCGACTGCTCAGCAATGTAATTGAGTGCCCACGAGTTCTTGTATGGTGAGAAAGGGAGAAAAGTACCTCTTTCTCAACCTGTTCTATCCCACGCATAATCTTATGAACCTCAATCATGTCACCCCTCAGCCATCGTTTCTCCAAGCTAAAGAGCCCCAAGCGTTTTAACCTTTCTTCAGTAGGGAAAGTGTCCCAACCCGTTTAACATTCTAGTTGCCCTTTTCTGCACTTTTTCCAGTGCTGTAATATCCTTTTTGAGGTGTGGTGGCCAGAACTGTACACAGTACTCCAAATGAGGTGGCACCATTGATTTATACAGGGGCATGATGATACTGGCTGATTTGGGCACTGGGCACTGGCTCTTCCCTTCCTGCTCTTCCTGAGTCTCTTCACTTCTAGAGACTCAGGGAGAAGCACGCGGGCATTCAACCCCCCATTCCTCCCTAAAACTAAATAGATGTGAGACTGATAGAGGTTTTCCGTGGAGGTTTTCTTATGGAGGTTTTCAAGCAGAGGCTGGATGGCCATCTGACAGGAGTGCTGATTCCGTGAACTGAGGCAGATCCTGAGAGGGAAGGCAGGGAGGGTTAGTCCTCGTGGCCCTTTCTTACACGCCCAGGGAAATGCCAATCATCACTTTGGGGTCAGGAAGCAGTTTTTCTCCTCCAGGCCAATTTGGCCAGAGATCCTGGAGGTTTTTTGCCCTCTTCTGGGCATGGAACTGGGGTGACTGCGGGTGTGTGTGGGGGAGGTATTTGTGGATTGCTTGGGGGTTGGACTAGATGACCCTGGAGGTCCCTTCCAGCTCTAAGATTTCTGTGATTCGGTGATTAGAAGGAGAGAGCTTCAGGATTTGAGGAAGGTGACCAAGGTCGTTCCTGAAAATAGACTTTGGCCTGTGGTTGTGTCTCGATAGGGGTGCTAGAAGTTGTGTGTTCATTGCCAGGAGATCGCATTTGTGTGTACAGAGACAAAGCACTCCCAAAGGAAGCTGCGGGCACGCGCGGGTTGTGGGTGTCTTTTCAGGGTGATGGACACCGTTGCGAAAACCTGATGCCTGAGGGGGGGCACAGCGTGGTGGACTGGTTAGAGCGCCAGACTAGGATTGCGGGGACCCCGGCCTGAACCCTCGCTCTTCCAGGGAAAGCTCGCTGGGTGACCTGGGGCCAGTCACGTGATCGCAAGCCTCGCCTACCTTGCAGGGTCGTGGTGAGGATAAAATGGAGAAAGGAGAAAGACGGAAGCTGCTTTGCGTCCCCATTGTGGAGAAAGACGGCTTAGGAATGAAATAGTTGATAAAGTTCCGGCTAGGTTGATGCCCGGAGGGTCGGCGTCATGCACGGGGATACTGATGGGGGAAGGGACGTTGTGGGGTGAGCCCCAGATCGGTAGGCTCTGCAACTGGAGGCAGACTCTTGTGGGCATTGTCGAGAAGCTGCAGATCTGGGAGGGGGCGTGACTAGGTGGTACGGTTGCCAAAGACGGGCATTGCCCAAGGGTGACTTTTAAAATTTTTTACTGCAGCTTTTAGTGGAAGGCGGTGGCGCTTGGAGCAGGTGACAATTTATAGGGGCAATTGTAAGCATCTATATAAAACTCAGAAGGGGGTGACCGTAGCTCAGCGGGAGGTCATGCGGTTGGCAGGCGCCGAGGTTTCAGGTTCGGCCCCCGCTGGGAATTAACTTGGCCAGGAAGGCTGGGATGGAACCTCTGCTGGAGACCTTGGCGAAGCCGCTCCTGGTCGGAGCAAGATGGCGCTGGGCCTGAACCAGCATCAGACGGCTCCGTGTGTTCATTAACTTGTGCGTTTTGAGCATGCAGGGCTTCTGCTGTGGTGGAGGGCCATCTACTCACGCGAAGAACATACTCTCTGGAAGCCCAGCGCTACCAAGACACTGGGTAGTCTGTAGCCAATCCTCCAAGAGCTTACAGTAGCCCCTGTAAGAAGAACTCTGTAAGCTCTGGGAGGATTGGCTACATGAGAGGTGTGTCACCTAGAATGCAAAGGCGTTCCTGCTACAAAAAGAGCCCTGTTGGAAGAGACCTCCAGGGTCATCTAGTCCAACCCCCTGCACAATGCAGGAAATTAACAAATACCTGCCCCCCATACACCCCCAGCAGTGGGGCCAGGACACTAGGAGCCCTCCCACTGTTGCCGCCCCCCCCCCAAGCACCAAGAATACAGAGCATCACTTGCCCCAGACCGAGAGTTCCTATCTATAAGAACCTAAGAGAAGCCAATGTTGGATCAGGCCAGTGGCCTATCTAGTCCAACACTCTGTCGCGCAGTGGCCAAAAATACCAGGTGCCATCAGGAGGTCCATCATTGGGGCCAAGACACTGGAAGCCCTCCCACTGTTGCCCCCCCCCAAGCACCAAGAATACAGAGCATCACTTGCCCCAGACCGAGAGTTCCTATCTATAAGAACCTAAGAGAAGCCAATGTTGGATCAGGCCAGTGGCTCATCCAGTCCACCACTCTGTGTCCCACAGTGGCCAAAAATACCAGGGGCTATCAAGAGGTCCAGCAGTGGGGCCAGGAAACTGGACGCCTTCCCAAGCACCAAGAATACAGAGCATCACTTGCCCCAGACCGAGAGTTCCTATCTATACCTTGTGGCTAACAGCCACTGATGGACCTCTGCTCCAGATATTTATCCGATTCCCTCTTGGAGCCGTCCATGCTTTTAGCCTCCACCACCTCCTGTGGCAGTGAATTCCAAGTGTTAATCACTCTTTGGGTGAAGAAGGACTTCCTTTTATCCGTCTGAACCCCGACGGCTCAGCAATTTCATGGAGTGCCCACGAGGAGTTCTTGGATTGTGAGAAAGGGAGAAAAGGGCTTGGTGAGAAAGGGAGAAAAGGAAGGGACGGTGTCATGCATTTGTCTCCTGACCGGGACGGCCCAGGCTCGCCTGATCTTATCAGGTCTCAGAAGCTAAGCAGGGTCGGCCCTGGCTAGTCCTTGGATGGGAGGCCACCAAGGTAGTCGAGGGTTGCTACGCAGAGGAAGGCAAGGCCAAGCCACCTCTGTTTGCCTCTTGCCTTGAGAACCCTACAAGGTCGCCATTGAGTGGCCTGCGACTTTACAGCGTTTCCCACCACCAAATAGCCCAGACTAGCCCAAGCTCATCAGGGTATCGAAGCTAAATAGGTTGGTACTTGGATGGGAGACCACCAAGGATGTTCAGGGTCTGAATGCAGACGGTTCTGAATATCTCTTGCCTCGAATACTCTACGGTGCTGACTTGATGGCAGACCCCCCCCCATATATATTTCCCTCTCCAGATCTGATGTATGAATCAAAATCAGCAGAACCAGCAGCTATTTGGTGTGTGGGGGGGTGTTAATTTTTTTTATTTTAAAAAAGTGGGATACAAAAGGGGAAAAGGGGAAGGGAAAGTGTAGATCCACCGAAAGTTACCAACGATCTGTCAGCTATGCTGCCATGGGGGTTGGGATGTTCTTTCAGTGTCTATGTAAATTACTTCCACATTCCTTTCTCTCTGGTTTGCGCTGAAATGCTTATCTCTAAAGAAGTACAGGTGGTGATGTGTGTTGTCTGCCGTCCAGGCCAACCGTGGGAGCCAAACAGTTCCCAGCTTCGCATAGTAACGCTTGCTGGGAGGGTACCTAATTGGCCAGCGCAGTGGGGGGGTGCATACGAATGCCCTATATCTCTTTAGGTTCCATAGGCAACTGCTATTCTTAACAGTGACTATATTAATGCATCTATGACTCTCCAATAAAAGTATAACCTTTCTAAAGAAGTGTGTACTCCGTTGTTGGCTGTGGGTTCTGACACGATCGTGGAGAGTTGCGTAGAAAAAGCAGAATCCACCGAATTGATAAAAATACATTGTTCAAATACAGAAGCCGCAAATAAAACATCATTATTGCAGTAGCCAAGAACAAGTTCTCTTTGAAATAAGAAACAAACTATGTCTGAAGATTCAGCGATAGTCTAATAAAAATAAATGAGACAACGGCTTTAACAATTAAACAAATTCCTACACTGAGTTTAAACCATCCTTAAAACCTGGGTATTAATCATTATCACTTTATAAAGCCTTATTTTTACTAAATATCTTAAAGACTGAATGGAGTATTAAATAAAGATATTTGAACTGTAATCTGTATCATCATCACCTTTTATGTAATATTCAGATAAATTCAAAAATTTTCAAGAAATTTAACTATAGTCTTGGGATGCATTAACAGAAGCATTGTGTCCAGATCATGGGAGGTGGTAGTTCCACTCTATTCTGCTATCGTCAGGCCTCACCTGGACTACTGTGTCCAGTTTTTGGCACCACATTTTAGGAAGGATGTTGACAAGCTCGAGCATGTCCAGAAGAGGGCAACCAGGATGGTGAGAGGGTTGGAATCTAAGTCTTACGAGGAAAGGCTGAAAGAGTTGGGTCTGTTTAGCCTGGGAAAGAGAAGGCTTAGAGGGGACATGATTGCAGTCTTCAAGTATTTGAAGGGCTGTCATGTAGAAGATGGAGCAGATCTATTCTCTCTTGCTCCGGATTGCAAGACTAGATCTAATGGGTGGAAATGACAAGGGAGTCGATACCGGGTAAATATCAGGAGAGACTTCCTAACTGTAAGAGTGATTGAGCAGTGGAACAGATTGCTTCGGGAGGTGGCGGATGCTCCTTCACTGGATGTTTTCAAGCGGAGGCTGGACAACCATCTTTCGGGTATGTTGTAGGGCTATTTTTCAGCTATGCTCCTGCAGAGTGCAGGGGGTTGGACTAGATGACCTGCAAGGTCCCTTCCAACCCTAACATTCTATGATTCTATACTCCCATAATATGAGTTACAGGCTTGCAATTTCTGCTGAGATTCTCTCAGCAGTCTTTTATTTATATAGGCCCCGGTCACATGGGCCAGATAACGCGGGGGGGAGGCGTGGCTGTTCGCCCCGGAGCAAAATAAAGCGTGGTAGCCCGATCACACGGTCCCCCGAGTGTCCGTGCTTCGGCTGTTAGCTGGTGATCACATGGTGATGCTGCAGCGTGGCAAAGAAGCGGCACGATCACACAAGTGTTTTGCGTTTGTGCACACACGCAGTTCCGCAGAGCAGCACTGCTTTCAGTTTTGTGTTTGTGCGTATGCGCTTACGAAAAACATCTGGTTTGCGACGGGACGTGGACGGGCGCCGGATGCCACAGGATATAAGCGCTCCCGCGATCAGACGCCCACCTGTGCCACGTGTTTTCCGGATACTAGTGCGCTTTCCTTGGTACGTTTTAACTCCACATCTTCGGCGGGACGCCACGCGTTGGCCATGGGTGCGCTACGCTTCCCAGATGCCGCGGTGTGATTGCACCCCGAAAACCTGCCCGACATTCGTGCCTTTCGCGCGGCAAATTCTCCGTGTGACTGGGGCCATAGTTAGTTTTTGCCATTGCCTTGCACTCAACTAATTTTTCTTTCCAAGTCTCTATTCTCCCGAACCTTTCCTTTCCCCGTGCTCTTTGTCCCTTTGGAAAGAAGGTTCCCAGATTTTTCTCCTGTGGATTAAAACCTGGTCGGCCTCTTTAGCTGTGGCAGAAAAGAGGATCTACATGTTATTTAGTAGGAGGTAGCAGAGTAAGTTGGTACAACTGCAGACTGGTTAACACACTGAGCTGCAGACCGGAAAGTTGGTAGCTCGGCAGCTTGAGACCCGAGTGCCGCGTGATGGAGTGAGCTCCTGTCTCTGGCCCCAGCTCCTGCCAACATAGCACTTTGAAAGCAAGAAATTGCAAGTAGATAAATAGGTACCACTTCGGTGGGAAGGCAACAGCATTCTGTGCGCCTCGCCGTCTAGTCTTGCCGGCCACATGACCACGGAAGTGTCTTCGGACAGCGCTGGCTCTTCGGCTTGGAAACGGAGATGAGCACCGCCCCCTAGATTCGACTAGCTTTCGAGCAAGGGAAACCTTTACCTTTATAAGCTTTCGCGTGTGTGTACACTGCAGATATCTGAAGAAGTGTGCATGCGCATGAAAGCCTATACCCAGAATTAAACTTTGTTGGCCTTAAAAGTGCCAATGGACTCCAGCTGTGTTCTGTTGCTTAAGACCAACGCGGCTACCCACCTGAATCTGTCTTCACGGTGGAGTCACAGTTTGGTATGCTCCCCCATTGCTTGGATTTCCTTCCACGAATAAACTAACACACTGAGGAATGAACCACCTTAAAGTTTTCTCCCTGAAGGTGCTAGATTACTGTCGGGAGGGGTTATGTTTACAGTGGGGGAGGCTCAAAACACCATCCTTCCCCTCCCGGTACACCCACACTTCCCTCCAAGTGGTACAACTCAGGACTCTCCCTTGTTTTGTGACGGGTATAGAACAGCTGGGTGTCCCAGGGGTGGCCAAACTGTGGTTCGGGAGCCGCATGCGGCTCTTTCACATTTATTGTGTGGCTCCAGGCAGGGCAGCTGGGGAAGCTAAATATCATTAGCAAGAGGTCATCGCCCCGTCTGTAGACTGCCTTGGCCAGGCCGCACCTGGAGTGCTGCGTGCAGTTCCGGAGGCCTCCCTTCAAAAGGGATGCGGGCAAAATCGAGAGGGTGCAGAAGAGAGCGACGAGGATGATCGGGGGTCTGGAGACCGAGCCCTACGAGGAAAGGCTAAGGGCCCTGGGAATGTTTAGTTTGGAGAAGAGGAGATTGAGGGGGGACACGATGGCTCTCTTTAAATATTTGAAAGGCATATGCCACACCCCCTTACATCACCGGAAGTGTGTCAGAAGGCAACACCCACCACTCAGGTTCCACTGGACTGTTTTGGATTGCTAGCTATTGTGGGGGGGGGGAGCGTGCAGATCTGTCCTCGCAGAGGAGGGAGAGCTTGAACCTGAATAAAACTTGTGTTAAAGGTGCCACTGGACTATTCTGGACCCGAGGGGGGGGGGGGGCTCTGCAACTTACCTGGCTGCTTCTTGCTCTGACTGAGGGCTGCTGGGAACAGGGGGTGGGGCTTGTTGCATGTGCCCGCCCCCTGGACTCTTTACTGCCGGAGCTCCGCTCCTGTGCGCTCCTGCAGGAAATGACCCCTGTCTGTATGGCTCCTTCCCACTCTACGATTCTATGAAATAAATATAATTGGAAAAATAAATATCATTATCAATATTTGCTTTTACTCCTTTTCTTATTATTTTTGGCACTTTATTATGATTTGCCAGCATGTCGTTATGCTAGCACTTTGTTATGATTTGGTTTTAACATTGTATTTATATTCATTGGTGTTGCGATTTTATTTGCACAGTTGCAATTTTATTCTGTTTTCGTAAGCCGGCCTTGGCCGGGAGGGCGGGATAAGAATCAAATCAATCAAATCAAATCAGTCTCATTTAATGTTAATAAAAAGCAAATTTGCATATTTCCCAATAAAAACATAGAACCATAGAGTTGGAAGGGACCACCGAGGTCATCTAGTCCAACCCCCTGCAGATTTCTGAAGTGAAAGAGGGTCTGTACTCGGAAGGCAGACCGCTGAGGAAGGCCCAGCAGAGAAAGGCACTCTTTCTCTGCATCTCATAAGAACATAACAGGACTGACCCTACTGAGCTTCCATACCTCAATGAGCTTGGGCTGTTCAGGGGTGGGAAGTGCGGTCAGGTTGCAGCCAACTGAACGGCAACCTTGTAGGGTTTCCAAGGCAAGAGACAAAGAGAAGTGGCTGGCCATTGGCCGGCCTCTGCCTAGCAACCCTGGACTTCCTTGGTGGTCTCCCATCCAAGGACTAACCAGGGCCGACCCTGCTTAGCTCCCAAGACGGGACTAAGTTGGGCCATCCACGTCAGGGCAACTGATTTTGGGGAGCGACTTTATACAGCAGGATCAATAATAAAGTTTAATTTCCGGACTTCGGCTTCTTTGGCTACTGCTTTTTTGGGGGGAGGGGGGTTTCAGATTTGCTTCATTTCTGCTCTTTTGACGCCCCTTCCAAAGAAGTCCCCATATTTGCCCGAAAAGATGAATTCTAAGACAGCCGGCTCTTTAAAAAGCTACACGCTTGTATGCAAACGTAAGACAATCTCTTTTTAACAGCACATGGGGGTGGGGGAGAACAACCTAGTTTCCCTTTTAAGTAAATGCAGTGAAACAAGGCTCAGCTGAACAGAAAAGCCCCTTCACAAATGGGAGGTATCGTTTGATGGGACGGAAGTTCTGGGAAAACCAGATCCCTCAACACAAAGGGGTTTTCTTTTTTAACTTAAAACAAAAACATGCTTAAAACATCAGCACTCTTGTGATATTTTGCTTATTTCAATCAATCAATCAATAGACCTTTAATGGCATATACTATTTTGCTTATTTAACAGTGTCTGATAACTGACACCTCTTGCTCTGAATTATTGCATCAAAATGCCTGTGCTGCTGCAATCTTGAGTATGCTGTTCGGGTGTGTATCTCTAGGCTGCAAACCTACGATGACGCAGCAGCAGCAGAACTGGAAGAAAAAGCAGGAGACAGTCATTTCCACTGCGGGCCTGACAGAAGCTCTCCGGGGGCCTGATGTGGCCCCCGGGCGCATGTTTGACACCCCTGGTCTAGAGGATCCCATTTCCCCCAGTGTTTAGGTCTGATTTCCCCCATAAACAGTTATCTCTTAGCAGGGGTCATTTCGTAGAAAAAGAGGTGCAGGAGCTCATTAGCATAGCTTATTTGCATATGCCATGCCCCCTAACAACACCTGAAGTGTGTCAGAAGGCAACACCCACCGCTCAGGCTCCACTGAACTGTTTTGGATAGCTAGCTATTGGGGGGTGTGTGTGGAATGTGCAGATCTGTCCTCGCAGAGGAGGGAGAGCTTGTACCTGAATAAAACTTGGTCTTAAAGGTGCCACTGGACTGTGGTGGGCCGGGGGGAGTTCTGCAACTTATGTGGCTGCTGCTTGTTCTGACTGAGGGCTGCTGGGAGCAGGGGGTGGGGCTTGTTGCATGTGCCCGCCCCCTAGGCTCTTTACTGCCGGAGCTCCGCTCCTGTGCGCTCCTGCAGGAAATGACCCCTGTCTCTTAGTAACTTCAGCATCCAAGGATGGCTGTCATGTGTGAATGGGCTGCCACTAGAGTTGCTAGGTCCTCCCAGGCCACCGGCTGGGGATGGGGGGGGGTTACGGTTGCCATATCCAGGTTGGGAAAGTCCTGGAGATTTGGGGATGGAGCCTGGAAAGGACTGGGATCTCAGTGGGGTACGGTGCTATAGAGTCCACCCTCCAAGAGCACCCATTTTCTCCAGGGGGAACTGATCTCTGGAGCAAGCCTGTAGCTGGGATTTTTTTTCTTTCAGGGGGCATTTAAATTTTTAAGGGGGCAGTTAAATTACAATTAATTAAATGAATCTGAGCGCCTGTCTTAAAAGGGGGAGGCTCCGAGCCTCTTTCTAGCCCTCCCTTTCAAGGGACGGGGCAGGAATTGCAGGAGGGGGAGAAAAACAGCTCCGAGAGCATTTAATTGCCTCCAGAAAGCATTTGAAATGCCTTCGAGTTCCCTTCTGCAGGGCACAAAAGCTCGGAAGGGCACTCAAGAGTGGTACCTCCAACACGTTAATTTGCGTGTTTCCCAACGGCTCATGGGAATGTTTTTGAAAGACTCACCATGACCTCGATGGCATACAGCAGG